>NW_028277698.1:966082-1287276 GCF_059751315.1 Micrasema longulum | reverse complement strand
TGTCAAACGTATCCCATCAAAGAAAAATAAGCCTTCGGAAATAATGTTCGAAATACTTGTTTCCAAAGAGAGAATCTTCAAATAATATTTGTAATCGGTAATCTTGTTTTAGTACTAAAAAACCGCGACTGGGTTAAAGATGTAAAATATAGTGTACTTTGTTGTATGAATTAATAAGATGAGGTAATCGGCTAGTTTCATTGTTCACTGAGCTCATAGCACTTCTGCCCATTTAATATGTTTTAAAAATTTAAAAGTGACTGCGCTATTTACAGACTTGATCAGTTTTATTAGTGGTAGGATGGGTAAACTGTATCCTGAATCGAAGCTTTGTGAAGCAAATACTTCTCACGCGAGCAAAGACCCGACCGATTTGGGATAAAGACTATGAACGTGTCATTCTGGGTAATTATTGTCAGCAGGATAAATATAGCATCAAATTCTATAATAACCCGCTCAGCAGCTCTATCACAAATAACTATCGACGTGCTTAAAAATATGCCAAGCATTTGAGCGATCACAATGGGCAACAATGAACATGCTTGAGTTACCGCAGTCATAAGTCAATGCGTGTGTAATCTCTAAGTCAACTCCCGTGTCGGTTTGTTTTTTGTTTTCCTCATAAATAAATATAGTTCATTAGCAAAAAATCGGCATTTACTATAAAAAATAATAGAATATATTGCATTCGCAAATTAGTAAGGAGTATCTAATATAAAAAGTGAAAATTGAATTACAATTACTATGGCGACTGCTTTTCTTGACATTTGGCTTGCCAACCGCCAGCTAAATGCAATAAATAGCATGATAAATAATAAATAAATAAATAAAAATAACAGTTTGGGAAATTTTCCATGTTTACACCGGTGAAATTCAAATATGTGATTATATGTCGCGAAACGTAAATTTTTTTATATTTAATAAAAGGTGTTCACGGATGTTCTATTGTGATCGCGAATACGATAAACAACCATGGTGAGAAATTGTTATCACGTCGCTTATTAGCACGTCGATAGTTATTTGTGATTGAGCTACAGGGATTATAAAGAAAGTATTAAGGCTGGGCGCTAGGCGAACTTTATAGATTTTTTTTAAAAGATATAACTGTGGTGGTGATTTATAATAAATAAAAAAATATATTTTTTGTTTTCCCATTAACAAAGTTACTATATATATTATACTATAAATATTGTCGATAGTCAAATATAATGGTAAACTGTATATGATTCTTATTTGGACGATTCCTTCTGCAACCTTGTCTCTCTTAAACATTGAAAGCATTGTTCTGTAGCACTAAATTTCGGATGCGAACCCAGGATCTTCAGCATAGTAGCCAAACGCAGAATAACCGTTGTCCTTTAAAGTGGACTAATCTCCACTCGATATCCTTTTTCAAGATTTTTACCTCACAGTAGCCGTGGAGTCGAAAAATACACGTACCAGGTATTTGGATTCTGGTTCTTTGTCACACGTCACTCATAACTTTTTGATTACAATGCATAATGAAAATCGGGAAAATTGCAAAATATACAAAAGAAAATATTTTACGCCCTTGCAAATATTTTTTTTAGTGTTGTAGTTTAATGTAGAAGTACTATTCGTTATCTTTACACATTTTGCGTGACGTTTTCAAGAAACAATTAAATGTCATAAAAGTATGTCAATTTATTTTTACGATTGTACTCACAATGCTTTTTTGACGACGAATAGTTTATTCGAAAGAAAATATTAAAGTTATGGAAATTTGTATGCTAGTTAATGTGTTAACTTTGCAAATCGTGTAACATTCACCGTTTGACCTTATTATATGAACACAGTAATGCATCGGGCACTCGGTTTATTTGTTGGCACTACAACAGGCCAGGAGGCCCAATCACAGTGGTGAATTACAGCACAAAACACCCACACTTGAGAAAAATCACGTTTAATTTTAGTGATTTCACGGGGAATCGAATCTGGAACGCGAGGCAAGCGTATTAGCTAGTGCCACCAATTACAATAAATCTTGATGATTTTATTCATGAAGGGAAGATGATCAGTTTTACGCTTCAGATCCGGTCCAGGAACTATAAAACACTAAAGTGAAAATTGCCTGTGAAAATAAATATTCCACGTTAACCCTGCCGGGAATTTTACCCAAAATCTCGCATGGATGTCAACTGTCGGGCCCAATGTTGTAATAGCTAAGACGCTTGCCTCACGCACTGAGGTAAATATTTCTGGTTTTTATCAAGCCTGGGTCTTCGATGCTGTAATCTACTACTGTAATAAGCTTCTTGGGCTGTTGTGGTGCAAAAAAATGATTCAAATGCTCTAACCCGAGCGTGCACTGCGAGGTAGACTTGTCTCCACTCGATTTGCTTTTCAGGATTTTTATCTGAGAGTAGCCATCGAGTCGAAAATACTAGTCCAGGGTTCTGGTTCTATCCCACTCGCAGAACTTATTCGTTGTGGTGTCCTCGTGCTCGACTCAGGAGAATGTGGAAATGAAAAAAAAGGAAACGAAGATTTATTTTGCAAGTCAGCTGTCCTTGAGTAATATTTCAGTATTTACTGCTTAGTACAATATTATAGACTGTATAAATTTACATTTGTTTCACACATAAATTGCAGAAAACAGATTACCTACATAGAATCAAGGTCATATTTATTAGGTATTCTTATAAAATTTATCATCTGTGTCCTGGCTGATGAGGAATACAGTTATGTTTGTGAAATAGAACCCGAACAACAGACGAGTATTTTCGGCTCGATGGCTGATCTCTGGAAAGAATTCTTAATGAGAAAACTGAGTGGAGATAACTCCGGTTCGTTGTGATGTGGTCAGCGTGTTTGCCCACCATTCTTGAGGTCCTGGGTTTGTTTTCTGGCAGGGTGGACATGGAATATTGATTTTAAAGGTTATTAAAACTGCAATATTTAATTGTTCCTGAAGCCTGGCCACTGATGACCTAATCTGTATGCAATAGATGATTGAAATACGGTGTATTTGGTTTAGCAATGCAATATTTTATCCTATTAAATTTATTTTAGACTTTTCTCAGAAAAATATCCTGCAAAAGAAAATCGAATTAAGATTCATCGGCCTCACGGTTTACTGGTTAGTGCTTTTGGGCTGTTGTACCCTCCGTATAAAAAGAAGTTCCAGTGTATACAGTGCAAACACTAATTAATAAGCCTTTTTTATTATTTTTATCTTTCACAGAAATAACAAAGAATATAATTATCTTTTTCAAAAAATGTAGACTATACGAGTAAGAAAATCGCAAAGAAGGTATCCCTGTTAGGAAGGATAAGGAATAAATTAGACATTAAAACCTCTCTGCTGATATTTAAAAGTATTGTCGTTCCCCACATTGATTATTGCTCCAGTATTTTATATTTAAGTAATGAAGGAGATCTAAAGAGACTCCAAATAATACAAAACAAAGCGATGAGGATATTAAGATGTGGGAGACGAACAAATGTTAAGAAAATGATTCAACTTCTAGATATCATGACAATTGATCAAAGAATCAAATTCAATGTTGCCAATGAAATAAACAAAATTATTAAATGAATAGTTCCGAGATATTTTCAAAATAAACTAAAAAATAATGAGTTCTTTCATAACTATGCAACAAGAGGATCTAAAAATATAAGACTGGAAAAGAAATCACAAGCAATGTCCCAGAACTGCCTTATGTACAAGGGAATAAAACTATTTGAAGAAATGCCAGAAAGCATAAAAAATGAAATTAATGTAAATATATTTAAAATTAAATGTAAAAAGTATAAATGTGAAAAATATTAGGTGGTATATAGTGTAAATAGTGAATATAATTAATGAAAATGTACATATGAAACAGTTAATATTATAAATTAGGATATTAAGTGTATAATAGTGATAAATAATGTTAGAATAAGTATAGATGTAAATATTGTGTTGTAAATATATATTAGACTATGTTATATAGAACTTAATAAATAAATAAATAATAAAAATAAAAAAACTCAGAAATTTGATAATAAAGAGTAACACAAATAATTAACTGAAAAGAAAAAAGTATGCATGAACAAAATCCAGGGTAAATTGATGGGAAACAGAATTTTTATTTTTTAATAATTCTCTAAAGATATCAATGTCTTTCTTTCGTTTGATTTTCTCCTATTTTCACCGGTCCGCAGGGCTTAAAAGGTCGGAAAACGCTGGTATTTACTATACACAACCCTTGTGTGAACTTCAGAAACAGATAGATGACTCACACAAAGTTGCTCAAATAATTCAATTAATTTGTAACAAAAATAGCAAGCGACATTATGTTTGTATGTTGTTATAACTAGTTATTTAAATTTCTTTTACAACTATCTAAATAAATACATTACATTACATTTGTGATCAGTCCACAGTCGAATGCCTGTTTGTACTTTTTGAACCTACGTAAGTTGGAATAAGTAATACGTAAGGAATCGGCTCGCTAATTATACTGAAATACTGAAAATTAAGATTTAATTTTGGCACAGTCACTTTTTCAGCCAAAGCTAACGAGGGGAGAGGCGCGTAACGAGTAATGATGGAATGTCAAGTGACATTTACGAACTTAAGCACAAATTCAAAGATAAAACGAAAAAGCGTGAGAAATAAGCGGGACGCCTACGGAAAATTAACCATCTTCTCAAGAAATAGAAAATAAAAGAAAACACAGGAAATATGCATTGATATAATCTGTGGCTTGGATCTATATGGGCCAGTGTCATAAATCGTAATATTACAGGAAAGTAATTATTTAGCCATTTTGTGGCATTATTATGAACTGCTTGACGTATTTGATAACAAATAATAATAAAAAACGTTACCACACATGGGTGTGTATAAAATAGTTTAATATACATGTTTTTCAATTGACTTCGACTCTACGAAATGGTCGCAAGAAAACTATTTTATTTAATTTTTATAAATATCCATGCCATAGATACATATATACTAGATGCAGTACTAAGCACCCGTCATTTTTTATTTTATTTTATTAACATAAACGGCAAATCTGCCTTTTACAAACATTTATAATACTAGCATATTTGGCTTAATATTTTTTTTCTTCTTTTTCAAAAACATGAATTTTAAAAACAAGATTTATAAAAAAAAAAAATCAAACCAAAAATTATAAAAGATTTATATTTAAAAAAATAACCTAAAAATTATACAGCATATTCAGTAGAAAGTTTAAATAATAAAACATTCTACAGTAAAACAACAAGAAAATCATAAGTATTGTTTCACACAGCTAGGCAAAGTGAACAAAAAACTGAACATGAAATGCATGAATAAATAAATATAATTACCATTCACCATCTTTGAAAAAGTTCAAAAGGTTTGTTCTATAGGAACAATACCCTACACTAAATATATCAGATACGTGGGAATAACTATTGCCGAGTTCATGAAGTCTATTTAATACTGCATTACAAGTATACACTGTCCGTGAATTGTTGCTACAAAACGGTGGCACCTGTCTAGTCATTCTTCCAAGCACCCTGAAGTTGATGAGAGATAACAGTTCAGGGCAATCCCATATTGAATTTACAATTTTGAATAAATTTAAAAGGTCTATATTTTTTCTTCTATCGTTAAGTTTTAGGTTCCGGAACCTAACTTGTAGTCAGTAAATGTGAAGCAGCGTAAGAAGGCGTGGTATTTAGTTTTGAATTCAGAGTAAACTGGCATAGACTGTTAGTCTTTTTTACTCTACTGCGCGTTTTGCACGGCAATGTTGACGCGACAACGCTCATTTTTTAGAACATAATTTCAAACTATTGTTCTATGGAGCATCATCTCTATTTAAATACGTTGATTTAAAATTTCTCTTTATTTTGGTATAGTTTTCCATATCATGTCTGTGCCCTTGCAGGTGAATAATATAGTTATGTGTGTGAAATAGGACCATATTCCCGGATAAGTGTTTTTGACTCGATGGCTACTGTCTCCTGAAAAAGGAAATCGACTGGGAAAAAATCTGCCTCATTGTGCGGTGGTTGGCACGTTAGCCTACGATGCTTGAGGTCCTGGGTTAGATTCCTAGAAGGTCAACACGAAATATTTGTTTTAAGTAGGTTTGACACTCTACCTTACTTCCTATAAAGGATAATGTAGTTTTTTGTATTCTTTTTGTGAAAATCACCTCATGGGCGCTGGTCAAAAGACGTTGCATTTATTTTACTAACGCAGTGACCTATGCACCATCAGGCGAGGTCAAAGGTTCAATTGAACAAAAAAGAATTGAAGAAATATCTTCTAAATACTTTATAGTGTCTGTTAAATGGTAATAAATAAATAAAACGATTTAAAAAAAACCTGTCTTTAAAAAAAATGTGTCGCACCGAAAAGTCTTTAGACTAAGTGGGTAGCAAATTTCAATAAGTTTTAAAAAATATCAAATAAACCCTGTTCTGCAGCACTGAAACTGAAAGGTTTTATAATAATAATTTATTTATTTTTAAATGGGTTCTTTAAAGGATTCGTGATTCGTTCACATTTTTATGATGATACCAAGTTATACCGATTTAGGAAACAATTTTAAATACTCATAAATAACGCCCTAAAATGGGAATCTAACTATGCTATAGCGGAGTAAGAACCTCAGACCTCCGACTACGTGTACAATAATAATAAGTTGTAAATTCAATTAACCTTAAAATGGTTGCAAAAAGTTAATCTTGGGCTAAATTAGTTCCCGGATTCCAGTGAGAAGGTTTTTTTTATTTACATGTTGCCGATGAATATACTTTCTTCAAATATACACAGTTTTGAACAGAAAATTTGATTTGACTAAATATACAATTGAAGAAAACTCTTAACTCTCATCGTAATTGGGGCCAAAAATGTTAACAAAAAGGCGGACTAAAAATGAAAAACGAATTTCATTCAGTTTTGTGATAGGGAAATATTTGAAGAAAGAATAGGAACATGGAATGGATACCTACCTTTAGTATGATGTGAATGTTCTTCAATTTCGGGCACTGGATGACAAAATGAACTATAAAATGTAACAATGTTTTAACGACGCGCGACGAATCCAACCACTTTTTATGCGAATTTATGTGAAGTCAAAAATGTTGTTTTGTTTTTGTTCTTAATCCGAATCTTCTAATTTTAAGTATCATCTATCTTGATGTACGGTAGGTACCATAAGGAAGGGTTTCCTTTCCTTGGAAAGGATGGGAAAGAAAGGTAATCGGCCAGGAATATTATCGATAAGTGCTGTTATTTACTTAACATACTCCTGGCCTTGAGAAACTATGACAGGTCCTTAAAATGAATGAACAAACAATAAAACGAAACTTTTAAGATCCAGTAAATCAAACCATGGTACCAATACCTGAAATAAAATGAAAAAAATGGGAAGTTATCAGAATTATTTTTAATCGTCTACAAAGTCAAATGGAATTTTCTGCAATAAAATGTGTATATTTGTATGGAAATTTAAAGTATATTCGTTGATTACCCGTAATTAAACATGTTTGAAATATATTTTATATGAATGTTTACTGATTACATAAAAAAATGGTTTCACTTATAAACAATTAAAGATAACCCTGTTACATTCCATTGGAATATGGGCCAAAGAATAAATATTTATAATGGGGCATTTTTTATTTAAAAAATCGGATACTTGGAATATTCAACGGACGAATAATATGTATGTAGTGAGTGTGGGTAAATACTGTTTTTTAATGCAAAAAATGTAATTATAGAGTCAATACCTTGAATTGCCAATCTGATAGTAAATAAGTAATTTTAAATACATGTTTTTTTGCAATATAAATAATCCATTAAATATTTTTATTGGATATAGGAAATAAAATTTTCCAAAATATTTAACTGTCGCCTTACGATGGACGAATTGGGCAAAAAAAACACTTTTATTATAGGATATACTAAAACAAAATACATGTTTTTATTTTTATTGCCTAATTAATTTTATGTGATGGTAAAAGGATGAACGAAAAAAAATTACGTGAGGCAAATTAAAGAAAAATATAACATAAAAAACCATGATATTTGCTTTCCGTAACTAATGATGTATACGGTACTACATTGGTACAACAACTGCAGCGTATCTTGATCATTTTCGTTTGGATAAATATAATATTACCAGTCTTACGTTTCGGGACTATGAAATATTCTAAAAAATTATGCTTATATAAAAACACCTTTTTAACACCTTTTTAGATCAATACTTCATGTCAAACATCTTGGGAATCGAACCCAAGACCTCTTGTACAGTAGGCAAACGTGCTGCCCATTTTGACAACGAGGCGGATAATATAAAAATAAATATACGTTTTTTTTTTCAAACAAAAAATAATCTTCTTATCTTTCCTTTCTCCGGTGAAGGTTGGAAATCATCGCAGTAATTCTCACTTTGTTGGTGGCTGGCCTGAACAAGGACCGAGTGCTGCAATACAACTAATCACGCAAGTTCCTTATTTAAGAGGTGTCCCTTCTACCTGCACTGCGTCTTTCTTCAATCCTTCCCTGTAGATTGACTTGTAAAATGTCATCTTTTTCGCCTCTCACCACATGCCCAAAATACTCAAGTTTTCTTTTCTTTATGGTCTTCAGTACCTCTTTATCTTTTTTCATCCGTCGGAGAACGTCGTCGTTTCGGACTCTGTCTAACCAGGGCCTCGATTATGATGGGAAGCTAAGGATATCATAATGACAGAGCTTCAGTATGGCGTCATAGTTGAAGATAGAATTCTCCCGACCGATTACGAAGATACACTTCCGATCCCCCCACCATCAAGTTTTGATGTAAGACAGGCGCCGTGGCGCAGTTGGTTAGACGGCTAACTGTGAAACTGGCGTGGCGGGTTCGATTCATGCCAGTTGCAAGAAAGAAATAATAGAAAGTTTTTTTTCGAAATTGGTCAGGGTGTTGTGGCGTATTTTTCATCATTTCTTTCCCCATCTTTACCTTTCTACCTGCTGAGAAGCCTCTAACATAGAGGCCTGCGGGTTATTTCTTTAAAGTACACCGGTTTGTACCGAAGCCAACTGGTCTAGAACCCCTCGATACGTTTATCTGCACATTAAAAGTGTTAAAATTTTTGTTCCTCCGAGCAGTTTTTCCTTTAATTACGATTTATTTAAATTTTTAATCGTTCTGAGGTTACCACATTTTTTCTTTAAAGCCTATTAAAACTATAAGAGAGAAATAACTAAATTTTGAAGTCGAATTAAATTCCGATATAACTGTCAATTTTGAAAACGAGCGGCTAGATGCAGTGGTTAGACTGGCTAGATGCTGCCCTATTAAAATACAAGAGCATCTAGCCGTAAAATGTTAACACTGTAAAAAATAAATTTAGTTATTTTATTTTTTTCATCTGTTTTACTATCTTTCTGAGTGTACGTTCGAGAGCCGGTCTTGTAGTCGTTCAATGCAGACGATTGTAAAGCATACCGTCTTGGTAATTATCAAAAGACACGTATAAAATTATGTTCAAGCGAGCATTTTTTTGCTTGAATTGGGATTTATTGGAGTTTACAATCGCTTTAAAGTGGGCATTTTTTATCATAGAAGCCTATTTAAAATATAAATGAGAACTTTTTTGAAGGTTAATGAAACAAAGAAGGTGGACTAGATCGGGTTGTGGTCCTGTGGCTAGTGTCTCAGACTCACGGACCATAGGTCTGTGGTTCGAATCCCACTCTACCCCAACTTGATTCCATTTTCTAATTGTGAGTTATTTACAACTCGTTGAAAATGGCCCTCAAAGTTAAATATTTGGGTAAATCATAAGAACGCAAATATTTGTTTTTTACTAAAAATAAAAAAAATCACTGGCTGATTTCGATCATATGATGTCGAGATGACAAGTAGATAGAACATATTGAGGTAGATACAGATAGTACAGATGTTGAATATACCGTCTCGGTATGTACAGATGAAGATAGGGTCCATAGTTGAGGCCTGGAAGATTTTTCATATCTTCCTGTAGGCACCACATTTCAAAGAATTTAAAATAAAAACATTTAAATTTAAAACAATATGTTTTGTGAAATTTTGTAATTGAGTATATACATTTGTAGAATTGATGTACCTATCTTTGTTTAATTACCTAATTATAAATAAATCAATTAATAATACTAAAAATTTTTTTTATTTTTTTTAAGAATTATGATACATTATTTATATATTGTTATATTTTAACAATCCCATTAATTTTTGAGTGACGTCAGTGAATATTAAAAAAGGAATCAAAATGTCGTAACATTGCAGAATTTCTCATAACCGGTTTCTTTTATTATTTTCTCCGGTTAATTTTATTTGCATGTTGGGACTTGATAGCATTATTTTCTTACGTAAAGTTGAAATTTGAGGTGCCACGATTCGCATCCGCAGAGCATAGGTTCTATGCGGGCATTGTATAGACGACATTTAGTTTTGTTATAGAGTAAACTTCTTATCTCTATACAACTTTTATACCGTTGAACCTGTTTAACCTAGCCGCACTCTCATTTTTTTTAAATCTACCATTTTCAGTCACGTACACTCCTAGAGGTGCTATTCTGAATCTTCCCTACCCACCATTAGAGTGATTTTTTCGGGAATTTTGACTAATGATTAAACGTCAAATAAATATGAGCACGTGAAATTAAACATGATGATTTTCATTTAGAACATTTTTGCGACCTTAAGCATTACCCAAATCACTTAATTAGGTTGAATTGACCAAACTGTATTAGTTTTTTTCTGTTTTTAACAGTATTATACAACATTTGACTTTAATCATCAGTGTGGCCATATATGAAGCAACGAGTATTTGCATGCAAAAAATAAAATTCCCAAATTTATTTCTCTCCGCCCCCGCGATAAGATCAGTAATTATGGATGCTACAATTGCACCCCAGCGCTGCTATTCCAAACGTTTTCGCGGCCTTAAGAACGCTTTTATCTCGCGTATTTTGTATGTTAACACGCGAGATAAAAGATTTTTCGCGGGAGCGTTTGGAATATCAGCTCGGGTATTTAAAACTCTCGGCTCTTTCGTTGACTTGGCCGTTAATTATTATATTATTTATGTAGCTATAATAAATTTTATTGAAAAATATAGTGTTAAACGTGTCGGTAAAACAAACTCATCTAAACATACTTACAATTAGAAATCAAACACTGATTTGAGTCTACTGAACACTTTATTTTATTTTTACAAATATAAACATTTAAAAATTAAAACTTCGTGACAATTGTTTCGCCTTATTAAGGCATTTTCAAACGAATGTGAAGATTATTTGGATTGAATGTCCTTATATAGTTATATAATTCAAGGTACTTAAGTAGAAAATAAAAATAATCTTATGAACTATAGCATGTACATTAATCATAATTGAGGGAAAAACCAATGGTTAAGGGTGAGGCTAAGTGTTTAATAGGTAATGGGGAATGAAATGTTTGATTGAAATGTTTTAAAATTAAAATGAACAGCAACCTGTTAAATTATTTATATTTTTTTTCGACAACAATTATTTAAATTTACAAAACTATAAAGCTTCATTAATTATCTCACAATACATACTTGTATGTCAATAAATACTTACTTTGTTATATTTTCCCCGAAATTCAAATATAAATACCTAAATTCCCCATTACCTTTTAAACACTTAGCCTCACCCATAACCATTGGTTTTTCCCTCAATTATGATTAATGTACATGCTATAGTTCATAAGATTATTTTTATTTTCTACTTAAGTACCTTGAATTATATAACTATATAAGGACATTCAATCCAAATAATCTTCACATTCGTTTGAAAATGCCTTAATAAGGCGAAACAATTGTCACGAAGTTTTAATTTTTAAATGTTTATATTTGTAAAAATAAAATAAAGTGTTCAGTAGACTCAAATCAGTGTTTGATTTCTAATTGTAAGTTTAAATATGGAGTTTTACAAAATAAACACCAAATCAATAAATACAATCATCTAAACATGTGTATTTTACTCTATTAGAAATGTAGAAACGATTTTACGTAAATATTGTTTGTAAACTTCGGACGTTTTTTTAAGCGTGATACTACAACTTTAATTTGAAATAAAAGAAGCAAATTTTTTGATGGAATGAGTTTACATATTCACGTTTTTTTTTATGTTTACGACAACGCGACTATTAGATATGTAGCGCATTCCGTCGGTCCAATTTTAACTACTTTATTCAAGAAATCCTACATTTTTTCTAAAATGGTGCGTGTTAATTGGCTCCTAATGTTTGTTTCTATATTACCGTGGAATAAACGACTCCCATGAGAATAACCAATGGCGTCAAATCGCAGGATCATGGAAGCAAATTATTAACAGGACAATGTTTGGAAATAATGTTCTCGCCAAATTAGTCTCGAAGTAAAAAGAAATACTGATTTATAATAAAATTTCCATAATTTGCTAGCGTTGTTCGAGTGTACGGCGTTCCATTATTGTTATTGAGCACAATTCTGCCGAGCAATCTCTAAAACTCTTAATTCGTCGTAAAGCTAAAAATTCGCTTTCGAAAAAAACGCAAAAAACTTTTTAAACAAGTAAATCACAAAGATAATGATATATATTTAAAAAAAAATATCGTACTAATGATTAATTGTGAGAAAAAAGCGCGTCATACAAGTCGTTAAAAAAAAGATTTTCAAATTCACATTAGTTACTGCAGACAAAAAGCAACCCCAAAATAAGTTAAAATGCGGTGTCAAAACTTGATGCTGCAAAAGCTTCTTTTAGTAGTTTTTATTAATTATTACAGTCTAAATTGCGGTTGAGTATATTATAAAGTTTACTGCGTTTTAGTTAGTTTAGGGGGAAAATTAATGGCAGACACTTCTTTTAAGTTAGTTTTTCTTAGTTTGAATTAAAAAACACATATTTTTTTAATAAAAAGTAGTTTAAATTAGATAATATTTTTTAAAAACACGTGGTGTTTATTTGTACAAATAAAAATATTAACAAAATCTACCTAAAAATTATTTTTGTTGAAAACGTTTTAGTTAGTATTTTAATCATTCATGGGCTAAAAACTTAATGTCACTGCATAGGTACATTTCACTGCGTTTAATTTACAACCTTCCAGTTGTCGCGACAACGTAGCGAAAAAAAGTTGGATACGCTTATGTCTTATTGAATGCTGATTGCGAATAAATAAATAACACAAAAACGATAAATGCGAGTTTCGGCGGTTTACGCTCTGCACGGCAGAAATGAATAAAAAACTAGCGTCACTAGTTTGACAAGAGTCTAAACTATTATTAATCGAAAGTTCTATCACGATAAAAAACTCAACGTTTATGTTCTATTATTTTCCCAATAAAAAAATTAAACGTTATATAACCGCGGCCATGAAAATACTGTGTTCATACATAATTGACCTAAAATATCATCCATTACAGGTTGTCAATACTGTCATATTTAAAATAAGACGAAGAAAGTTATCACCAATTGTAATAAATAATAGATCGGTAAGTATTCAATCAATTCAATAGAAATTGATACAATTTAAATTTTGGTTTGATAACTTTGGCTAGATCAATTACCTCACTGTCAAAAACAATTTTAAAATTTTATTCGCCAGCTCCCTTTTATAGAATATCGGCGCCACTTCGCATTTTCAATCAATTATTCTTAAATACGTAATTAGTTATTATTATTCTGCCGCAACGAATGGAGAGTGCTCAACATTTTGAATTTTTAGCAACTGATTATTTTTTTGTACTCGGGGAAAGCTAAATAATAAACCACCGCATTGAAATATTTAAGGAATTTAATTTAAATTAATTTAATGCCTAAAATAGTGAATGAAATTTTACCCATATCAAACTATCACCTCTTTATATAAAGCAATTTTCAAAAATTAATATGAACAGTATAAGGTGATCACTTAAAATAATCAACGACAGGTTATATGCCTTATACACTTACTTTCCAAAGAGGTTTTCAATCTTTTTTGAAATAATTTAAGATTCTTGCGTTTAACAATATACCGACCGTCCAAATCAACTCGATTTAAATTAATTATCTATGCAGTTTTATGCAAAATGTTCCACTCAGATAATACTAGTATGCAAAAAAAAAAAATTCGAGCCATCTGCTGATTCTTATATAAAATGATTTCCTGAATACGAATATAACCCCCGTTTTCCCCCGTCACCCGCCGTTTTCGGGGAAGCCCTTTCCTATTTTTATTTGATAATTATTTTATGGCCATGAATTCAATTTGGACCCCCAAAAAAGATTTTTTAGCTGTAAATTCAAAATTCTTGTTTTAGAACTTTTCACATCTCTTGCCCCTCAGAAGAAATGTGATGGCTAAAATAATCTTTTTTATCCCTCCTTTTTCTGAGAACTACTTTTTATTCAAAGTAATTTTTAACTTTCCTTAAACAGATTTTATTTTGCATGTGTGTTAAGTGGCTACAAACCAGCCAATGACAGCCGTAAACACAGTAAATGCCTAGACTTCTAAACTTCCTTCCCTAAAATGTTCTCCATATCTGTTTTAATACATTAACCTGAAACCTAGAGTTTTTAAGGATAATATAGTTTCAACAGTTTTTATAGATAAAATATTTCTTGGCGGAACAAAGTTGTCTTATCTTCTTTACACACAGTAGCGAGCATTTAAATTTGTTTTAAAAATGGTTTGTTTTTAATATGTTCCATTTTTGTAGAACTGTATTTAACATTATTATATGATAGGTTTCTAATAGGGTGAACAAAAAAAAAACAATTTATTGCCCTGAAAATATTTTTTCTTAGATTTTAATAGAAATGTGTTTTTTTCAAATTATTTTAGGTATTGTTTTTCACCTAAGATAATTTAACTAAAATAAAAAAGTACTAATTTCAACAAATATATTTGACTAGTTAATGAGAAATACCAATTATTAATATTTATTCGGCCCTCTATTTTTTAAGCCACTCGAGTGCGCCGCGGCATGGAATTAACATAATTTCGGAGATTGTCATTAGTCAAATAATCATACAACTTTTTTTAAATAGTTTGTTTTAAGTTTTTATTTGATAAAAGCCCCAATAACTTTTATTCCATCACCATTAAATGTCGCAGGTTCTCGATTTTGTTTAATTAGGGACTCTTTTCGGGCCAATCCAGTGTTTGAATTCCATTTATTTAAAAAAAATCCTTTGTCTGAAATTAATTCGAAGATGAAAATTTTTTCATTGATTACTAGTCATAGAATGAGAAAAAAATATTTCTAACAGTTTTTGCGGGGAGACAAGGCGCAGTCATCTTGAAAAATGCACTGAGAAATATGGGATTGACGGGACTAAAATAATGGCAAATGTCCCATTACGTAAAAAGAAAAGCATCCCTAGATAATTTGTCCAGCAGGATGTTTCACTGTTAGCTGAAGACACTTGGCGCTTAACCGTTCTCCAGATCTCCGTCTCACGTACGGAATTTCACTCACCTAAAGGATTAAAATTTTGATCTAAATGTGTTGCAACAGAGAGGGAAAACATTTTTGAGAAGGGAATATGGAAGTCTAAGGGCTTATGACCTGTCATTGGCTTAATAGGTCCGAAGATTTTCACGGTCACTGTTATTAATATGTTTCTTTTTTGGGTGATACCGTGTTTGTTGGATTTGTTCCGACGTTTCGGCTACCATTGCAGGAGCCATCTTCAGAGTAAACTGGGCGTTTTGCAGAAAAAAGGATGTGTTTGTACTAGTAATTTGTTCCGTGTCGCAGTCGGCAGTAAGCGCATTTTTATTCATTTTTGTAGCCTGTAGTGCTGGGAACCATGTTGAGTTTAATTTAAGTCCGTCGTCTTTGTTATGTTATTTGGGTGTCTGTGTATTACAATTGCCTCTTTTACTTTTCGTGCACTGTAATTACTGGGTTTATGTAAAATTTTCGGTTCGAAGGCAAAAAATGTTCGGTGTCTATGAAGTGTTCCGCTATAGCAGATTTGTCAGGGTGCCCAAGTTTACACGCTCTTTTGTGTTCGTCAATCCTTTTCTTTGCTGTGCGCTCTATTTGTCCTATGTACTTTTTATCACATCCTTGGGAACTTAGTTTATAAACAGCTTCCGTTTCCAGGGGATTTTTATCTTTTGGGTTCAATAAATGGTTCTTTATTTTTCCCACAGTCCCAAACATTGTTCTAATATTTTGTTTCTTCAGCACATAGCCTATCCTGTTAGTAATATTCTGTAGGTATGCAGTTCCTCCGGTAATATCTTCTTCCTTGTTCTTATTTGTAGCTTGCGATTTAATAATGTTGTCAATTTTCTGCTTCTTATATCCATTACGCTCCAACGCATCTGTAATTTTGTTGACCTCTTCTCCCATTTTCGGAATCTACGCATATTCGTGTCGCTCTTGTTAACAATGTATTTATTAATCCTCGTTGTTGGGCTGGATGATGATGCGAATCAGCGTGTTGTTATCGATTCGTATGGATTGGTTTTCTATACACCGTAGATGCCGTTTGATTTTCTTTTTACTTCGACATCTAAGAATGGGAGAGAGTCGTTAGTTTGTAGTTACATTGTGAACTTTATCAGGGGATGTAATGAATTTATGTGTTCTAGAAAAAAATTCAGTTCATTCATCCCATGTGGCCAGATTGCAAAGATATCGTCTACATACCTCAGTCACGCTTTGTGTACTAAAGTTGCCGTATCCAATGCTGTATCTTCAAATTATTCTATGAAGAAATCCGCTATCACTGACGAAAGTGGAGAACCCATGGCTACTCCTTCTATTTGTTCATAAATTTCACCTTGAAATGTAAAATAGCCACTTTAGTGGTAGTAGTAGAAGTTTTAATAGACAATAAATGAGTGCTCGGTACTGTACGATGCTTAGCGACCTGTAGTATCATTCCTTATGCAGTGCTTTTTGACCATTACAGAAATTTGCAATTTTTCTCTCACTGTGTTTTTATCGCATAATCTGTTATATTGTAACATTTTACTACTCGCATTTAATCCTTATTGAGTTGTGTAAATACTAAAATACGAATACAAATATTGCATGACGTGTTTATGCAAAGGTAACGATTTAACTACCATATTAACAGTATTAAGCCCGTCAATGTTAAGCCAATGATATAATTAAGAAGTGTTTGCTTAACTTCAAAATGAAATACATATTTGAGTACTCGAGACCTATTTTTGCATTTTGACGTCACTCTTCGCGTAATCCATCACATGACAAAAAATATTTCGAACAAGGTAAGAATTAGATAGAAAAACAAAAGCACGTTTTATTTTCAAAGAGTCGAGTATTTAAACATGCGTCTTGGTTATAAAACGTTTATATTGATTTTGTAAACATTGCGGTGGATTTTCTTTACGTTATAAATTATTATATTCAACAGAATGCATGATTTTCATTTATGGTCATATGTATGTACCGATATAATTATTTATTTATTTTATTAGGTAAATCATCAAAGATACATCCTTAAAAACACACAATTTGGATATATTCGGCGATGCAATTCCTCATAGGGTAGTCTCACGTTTTTTAAAAAACATTTTTAAAGTAATAAAGGTCCAGTAAAAAAATTAATTGCTCATAAATAATATTTATAAATTTTAATTTGTAATTTTGAATTTCCGCAAAAACGGTCATTCTATTGGCTACGCCCCTAATAAGTCACGATTCATGTTTATTTTGTTTTACATTGAAATTTTTTTGGAACATAATCACGAATCTTGACGTCACAACAACCAAGGCCACGTCGCATTTTTTTGCAGCATATTTTTATTAAATTTCTATTTTACATTTATGTATGAAAACATTTCTCTACAATATTTATATTGATTTTATCCTACCCTATTCCCTATTAATCCCAGCAGTATTTTGACACAACACGGCGTGATTGAATTAAAATTGGCAGTTGAGTAATAAGCGACGTCTAAAGAGTACGTACTGGCCAAAACTTAATTTAGAGGAGTGTACAGGGGGTAAATGTAGACAGTTATGAGCTCGTGTGCGATGGTTATGTATATCACTGTTAAAAGTAAGCGCTAAATTTGAGTTTAATTTATGTTGCAATATTTGTAAAAAAGTGTTAGTTATTTCATATGAAGGTAAAATACTAAAAGGAATTATATTTGTCTCGGAATATATCTCCTTTATATTTTTATCTCTTGGAAAACAAAATAAATTTCTTATTGCTTATTTTGTAGAACCTGTATTTCCGCAATCCTCTTTTTCGTCGCAAATCCCCAGACACAGGTAAGATAGGTAGGATAACTTGATTTCCATTTTTCTGGCAGAAGTTATTTATGACTTTTAGGAAATGGCAGACCATTTCCAAATTTTTAAAAATTTAAGTATTTCTCTTTAAAAAAAAAAAACACTTTTTCACTTGGACCCTGCCAGGAATCGATCCCGGTACCTTAAGCATTGTAGGTGTTCGCGCCAACCACTATCTCCACTCGATTTCTCTTTTCATGATATTATACATATTAATGCACCCACAGGATTGCATCCTGTCGTGTCGATTCTGGACGATACGTATTTAATGTTCCGTTATTTTAAACGTGAAGGGATTTGGACGGGGATGCAAGAACATATAGAAAAATTTAATGGATTAGGAAGAAGAGAGTTAAAATATGCCCATTTAGTACCTAGCATCAGGTTTCCAGAATTTAATTCTCTTTTGTAAATAGTATCATTATACAAAATGTATATAGAGGAATTCTGCTCAAGTTAACATACACGATAAGGAGACAGATCGCTAATCAGATTCGAACCCCGATCTACCACAAATGGTTTATAATACGGTTATTTAAAAATAAAATTAAATGGTAAAATTAGTGGGTAAAATAAAAAATGAATAACTTGCGAATTATGCAAATGTCATCTTGGACGGATGAATGTCGTCTTAAGAACATCGAACATGTTTTGTTTTCTTATAATTACCATACTTCTATTGTAAAAAAAATGATGTAGACATTATTTCATAAAACCAAATAAATAGTACCTACATGTTATTTTGTACTCGTAGTTTATTTAAAATCTTTGTCGAAAATATGATTTTTCTCAATTCAAATTTATTTTATGTCTTCTTAAGCTGAATCAAAATGATTTATGTGAAAAAATATATTTTATATTTCACTTGCCGGTATGTTTTCTTTAAATACAAGGTGTAATTGTCTTTATAATTAGCAATTGATTAAATATTAAATAAAGTTAAAAGAAATACAAAATAAGGTTCAAATTTATACAATCTAGTAAAAATTCATTTAGTTTTCGTAGTTTGTATTTGCACAGTCCTTTATGAAACCTATTTATGTCTTTTATTATACCTATATATGAAGGTACTTCCTGCAAACCCGGCAAAATCTAAAAAAAGTGCTATATTAATTGAAACTTATTCCGAATACAATTTTTTACAATAATTATAACATTTTCAGTTAAAATACGGCTTTGTCTGTAAGAACTTTCCTTTCAAATTATCGGGTGTGTTGCAAACATCGCAACCTCTACTTGAGTATTGCAAAGTTGGAATGTATAAAATTAAATTTATTATTTCACTACTGTTTCTTGACATAATTCTGCTTAGGAGTAAAATATTTACTGATTATATTAAAAAAATGAAGTTAAAAAAAAGTTGAAGTTAAGTGTATCAGTTTTTGTGATTTGCTCAAAATAAAGGAAGATAGATTTTGGCGGGTTTGCAAAAGTACCCTCATATGTCTTTTATGACCTTTAAAAATATTTAAAATTTTGTAATTATAATTTATGTAACTATATCTAAGTTTTAATTTTTTTAAATTACACAATTTTTAAATAAAAAGTTCAATAAAGCCATATTAAATATGTAAGATTAAAAAAACAATATCTAAAACAAATAAAAAACATATTAAGAATGCAATAAAAACGACATTTATATATTTTTAAAATATTTTATTTAAAAATAAAACATTATGAATTAGTACAAAAAGTAATACATGTATATCTACAACTTGATAAAGTTGTTACACAGTAACGAAAAAAAACAATAGATAATATATAAGAAAAGTATTGCTTTTTTCCATATTAAAACAAAGTGAAATCACAAATAATCTGATCTGACTACCAAAAAACAGTTTTTTTAGTATCAGAATAGTACATAAATCCACAACAGTATAATTTTCTCGCGTTTAAGTTATACTTAAATAACCGTGTTGGATAAGATAAATCATGTTGTTGTAAAGAAGTGATATCCATGACTCCCTAATTCAGAATCCACAACACAACCACGGAACCAATATGTAAACGTCTTATATAATATTATCGTTCAATGAAATTTGGAGTAATTCATGTGTTTTGTTAGCTTACATGTTTGATAATCCATCACTGTTAAATATACTAATATACATATTGAGAACGAGTGATTGACATTTCACTTATTACTGTGAGCGTGTATTTCCTTCACATGGAAAGTTTCTGTCATTCTTTTCCGGGTAGTGTTTTACTTGGCGTGCGAAATATTTTCTAGAAAGCTTCGGGAAAAACTAAAGCTTTCAGGAGACTGAAGACTAGAGTAAAGCCCGATTTGCATGCACCGAAAGACTAAGAATAAATCAGTTAAAATTCTGAAATTAAACTTTTATCTGGCTTTTATACCTTTACTATAAAATTTGAAAAAATGTTATGATCCTGACGGAAATAAAAAAGCCTTGTGTATGAGAACTTATTACACAATTTAAAACCACACAGATGCTTGGTAGTAGCCTCAGAGTAATAATTATCTAGAGAAGCCCTTAAGCTCTGTTGCATAGAACAAAAGCTTTCCAAATTTTTGGTTTGGTTTTTAATTTAACAACAAACGTGTTATGGACGGTTTCGGTTTGCGCTTGCAATTCTCAATCCAAGTACCTGTAGTCCGTTGTATTGCTGTAATCTGTAGCTAACTTCGTGTTCATTAATTATATACACATTTTTCTCCATACCTACATACATACATACATCACTCCATTTATATATATATATATATATATATATATATATATATATCAATATATATATCTTATATCTGTATTCCCGATTATTTTTTTTAACTTCTAATTTTAAGATTTTTAAAATATAATTTATACGAAAAACTGCACTTTTGATCTCTCCACCGCAATATATGTATGTACTATATGTATGGGTATACCCATTTATTTTATACTAATATGTAAATATGTTTTTTCTTCATATTTTTATTTTTTATTATTCTTCTTAAAATCATTTTTATTTTTTGCTCTCTTCAATCCGTGCCTCATGTCTTAGGATGGTGATTACGCCTGACTCCAGGCATGGCTCGTCTGTGGACAGTCTCCCTCCATCTGGAACGGTCTTGTGCTCTTCTATAGGCATTCGTCAATGATGATTCTGATAACTCAGTGACTGTACCGCTCCATCTTGTCGGTTGACGTCCACGTGACCTTGTCCCTTCGACACTTCCCAGGAGAATAGTTTTCTCCAAACTATCAGAATCTCACCTAGAAATATGCCCAAAGAACTGCAGGATTCTTTTCTCGCACATGGAAATCAGTCTTTCTCCTATGTCCAGTTCCTGGAGAATAAATCCATTCGTACTTCTGGCCGTCCACGGAATCCGCAGCACTCGCCGCCAACACCACATCTCGAAAGCTTCGATTTTTGTCTTTTCAGATTCCCTCAGTGTCCAACACTCCACACCATACATGAACACTGAGAAAACCAAGGCCTTCACCAATCTCTTTTTGGTGTTAATGGTGATACTGCGATTCTTCCAGATCTTCACCAGCCGACTCATAGCACTTTTGGCAATACCAACAGTCGCCGTATTTCACCTTCACACCCACCGCCATCGCTAATGAGAGAACCTAGATAAATGAAATTGTTGACTCTTTATAAGTTGCGCAGTAAGGATAATGGCGCTACTTTATTAGCTCGATCAATGATCATAAGGTTAGTTTTGCTCATATTCATTGAGAGTCCCAGATCTGAACTAGCAGCATCTATTCGGTCAATTAGTTCTTTCATTTCAATCTCTGATGATACAATAAGTGTGGTGTCATCAGCATATCTTAGGTTGGATAACTTCCTTCCTCTAATTGTGAACTTACTTGTCCAGCTGTTAAGTGCCTTTCGAATGATATATTCACCATATATTAAAACAAGACGGGAGACAAAATGCAACCCTGTCTAACACCTTTTCAAACCGGGAAGTTATCTGATAGTTCATTGTTAAAATTCACAATTGCTTATTTTTTTATACTTTTGTGTAAAATACATGTTTGTCTTTATATGTATGTATGTATGTATGTAAAACATGTAAAAGCCTAAAAGGCGTTTAAATAAATAAAATAAGGTTATTACTCCAAGGTGGTAGCAGTAGCGGTCCCAGTATTGCGTATACCCACATGTTTTTAATATGAATATTGTTTTAGTATATTTTATAATTTAATTTTGTTTTTGGTTTTTTATGTACATACTTAAATGATTCAAATTAACTTATATTTTTTTTAATATTAAAATAAAGTGATATTTTTTTTTGTGCTCCACATTTTTTTTAAATTTGTAAACCACGGTTTTTTAGGGTTTATTACATACTAACATAATTCACATTTCATATTTCACACTGAGAACTGTATTTTTATGGTAGCAAAAACTGTTCAAGTGAATTAAACAGTTTTTACTACAGTTCGTGTAATTGCAATGTGGTCATGCAATTTAGAAATATCAATGAAAGCGGTAGAGTCAAATTCAATTGAAATGGCTTTAAGTTATTTGATTTGTGGTTTTTTTTTTTTTTTAGTTTGAGCGAAACCGATAGGAATAAGGGTAATAATACCGAATGACCTTGAAAATGGTTTTTAGGTATGTAGAAGGAGTCCTTTTATTGTATTTTTCAAACGCCCAAAAACGAATAGAACTAAATTAATGTATTACGCAACATAATAATTTCCTAGTAAAACTCTTATCATTTTCCTATTTAGTTTTCGAATCCATATAAACCGGGCTTTAAAACAAACATATTATTTTTCTTGACTTATTTCTGTGAGAGACATTGATTAGATTATTGGCTCGCATCATTGCCTAAATGTTTTTTTATGAAAGCGCACCCTTAGATAATCTATTTAGAATATTCAGTAGTTATATTTACAATTATTTAAAACTCGCGTCAGTGTTTTAAAATAATTATTAATTTCCCCAAGAAAATATTATTACAGTGTCATGTTAAAAACTAGAAATTTTTACGAACAGACGAGTTTTTTGTTTACCTTTGAATTAAACATCAAAATTTTGTCAGTACAGAGCTCGTATATTATTATATGTTATTTTAAATGGACAGCTATCTTATTTTTGTATATACCAAAAGTTTAATACATCCGGTACAATAGTCATAACTTTAATAAATATGATTTTTAGTTTTCAATACAGAATAAATTATTAAAAAAACTTATAAAATGTTTTTTTTAAAACAGTTCTAGCTGGACGATTTGCCCTCATGGTGCCTGTATCATATCTGACACTTTTATCTTAATAAGCGCCGCCGTTTTTAAGTGTCATAATTTAACAACAGAGATTTTCATTAAAAACTGTTATAGCATTTTTTAAGACAAATCTAAATAAGACATACAATATATAAAATAAAATAAAAAATACAACTGTTTTTACATTATAAATTTAAGATGTTTCTATTCACTCGTATCAAAAACACACTTACCCTTTCCATAAATCCACCCTCACACCCATATACACTCACACACATATTCACATACCTCCATCAAAAACCCAACTCCCTTACCCACGCATCCCCACACACAAAAATTCGCACACATGCACTTCAATATTAAAATAAAACTGAAATGGATTTTTATAATTGTATTTATTATACCATTAAACCAAACCAAAATATATTTTATTTTTAAGCATCGTCGTATCACCGCTACGATTTAATAATTACTCCGCGTGTGACGTCACTAGTTCTCTTCGGTGAGTTGTCCTGATTAGTGGGTTAGCTTCCCGGGAACCAGAAATCTATCACAAAACTTTATCATCGATTGATTTATAAGAACTTGTGACGTCATTAAAAGTAGTTCATTTATATTAAAATCAATTTTAATATTTTTTCGAATTCGATGTACAATTAAATGCTCTTATTTTTACTGCGTGAAAAAAAACTTTTTTGTATCCAATTTCCTGTAGCACTGGGATTTCTAATTGTAATTATTTTTTAGAGCCAGCTACCATGTACAATAACAAAATATTTTTAATAGCTGGGCGGGACCAAATTTCTTTGTTTTCGTTTTATACAATCATCTACGTCATCCTTTTTCCATTGGTATACCAAATGCAGCATAGCTTGATCATATGTTACATTAATTAACCACTCTTATTGGGCCTCCTGACCTGTTGTGGTGGAAAAAAATACAGATCAAACACCTAATGGGATTTAGATTAAAAAACTCTGCGTCGTGTATACAAAAATTGGTGGAAATTATGGACGCGAATTCTAAAATGATGAGCACGTCTTAATTTTAATACATTTTTTAACTAAGATTCTGTGCCGGCACACAAATAGGTATTATATAAGAATCGGAAAAAAGGCTGGCATGTAACATTTTAAGATAGTAGATTTTCATTAAATTCTGTTTATATTTATAAACCTATCATAAAATACTGTTGGTGAGCATTCTAAACTTGGCTTTAGTTTGTGATACGGTGTATTATAAAAACCTATCAAATTAATGACTGAGAACACTTCTTCTAATATGCTAAGATTATTGATATTTACCCACTCAAGTTTATTCAAGGTATTTGAAAAAAAAGTATAATAATCATAAAACTTTGATTAGACTTAATTTCAAATGAACCATTTTAGAATCAAATTGTAAGTGATTGGAAATAAAAGCTTTTATTTTTGTCTTAGAAAGCGCTTGCGGGCAGTTAAAGTAACGAGCAATAAGATTATAAGAAATGGTCGATAATCTCAAACTTGCCAAACATTTTTCCAATTAGAGCTGAACTAAGAAATGAAAATAGTAGCATTATAATGATTTTCAGATTCAAATGGTTAAGTGAATTAATATTTTTTTTATGAGACTACATCAGATATATATAAAATATTTCACTCAGGATTTTGTTTCGGTGGATTTTTAAAATTTTGTATGTAATTTATGTAGGTGCTTATTAAAAAAAACATTTGCTGTTTTATGATTTACCTTAATATTTCAATTTGGATGCAATTTTCAACGAATTGAAAATAATTCACTTTTGGAAAATAGGGATAAAGTTGTGGTAGACCGGGATGCGAACTTCAGACCTTTATTTTTCCTTTATGATTTATTAAGTTTGTTCATAAGATGATCTTTAAATATTATTACAATATTTTATATCAAAATTTATCAAGAACAGATTTTCCAATTTGATTCAAAATATTTAAAGGCTTTCGATTTATGTTTTCGTCATCGTACAGTTTCAAACCCTTGTACAATGAGTTTTAAGTCTCTATTTTTTTTCTTTGGTAATCCTATCTTTATTTATCTCTAGTTTAGTATGTATGTATGTTAATCTTAATTAAATTTTTACTAATTATTACACAAATTATTTTATGATTAAATTTATGATTAAATTAATTATAAATTTGCTTTACTGTGAGAAACCGTGATCCGTAAACCTACGACACTACGTCGCTTAAGTTCGTTTTTGTCCAACAGACCAAAGCATAAATCTACAGAAGTAGAGCTTTATTTTATTTTTAAGGAATAGGCATAAAAAATGACCACAACTTATGACAAAATTCGTTGAAAACCCCCTTAACCTTTTCCTCACTAAGCATCCAAAAATAACACATGATCCGAACGGGGGGATCAAATGATCCTACTTGTATACTTTTTATTCTCCTACGAGAATAAAAAGTTGGAAGTGTTTATGATGGTGCAATAATTTATTCATGTTTTCACGTAGTGCCAAACATTTAGCAGCATAAGCGTTTTTTTATTACTAATAAATGCCAAAGCAGTTAAGACTGATCTAAGTTTACGGTAAGCAAACCTAAGTTAACGGTAATACTTCAAAATAGAGGCATGAGAATAGTGCTAAAGAAAAGCAGGTATAATAAAATAGAAAACATGTGAGAAAATCTTAATTAGATAACAGTAAAAAAGAGACTGATATATAAAATGGTGGTTTTTATATTTAAATTTCTAAACAATCGAATACCCAAAGACTTCATTAATAAGATAGTGCTAAATATTTTTTTTCATAATTATATTACGAGACATAAGGATAGAATAAGGTTGCCATTAAAAAAAACAGAATCTCAAAGTTGTATTATGTATGAAGGTTTGAAAATGTATGAAGAATGAAAAAAGTTTGAATTATTTTTTTTTAAAATGTTATGTGCACGGTAAAATCATGTTAATAGAAATGTAAGAAAAATAACAGAAAATATTAGTTTATATACTATGTATTGTAATATAAGCTAACTTAAGAAAAAGGTAAAATAAAAAAAAGTGATTTCTCATCTTTGTTGCAATCAATTTATTTTCATGTTCCTAACCATGTCACCTGAAGTTATAATCTGCTACATATCAAATCTTCTAAGAGCAACGCTTTGTTTTATGTCCCAGTGTCCAGAATGTGTAGATTATAGTCCTTAAAAAATAGCTTGATTAGAATGACAGCCGTCAAACTAATTTCATTAGTGATAGGAAATTACTGATCACTGATCAAATCGATTTTATCAGTTATTTCATGCAATCATGAAACTCTGTTTCCAAAAATCGAAATAAAAAACGCAAAAACAAGCCTATTATAGTGTGTTTAACACAATTATTCACCAAAAAATAAGACGTTTATACTTTGTTCATGAACAACATCAAATGAACTATTTTTTTATTCGATCAATTTACATTGATCAATTTGTCCCATCTCTAACATTTTTGCAAAATGATGTAACCTTGTAAGAACGTCGTTAATATTTAGGTTTATTTTAGTTTTAAAGCTGATTTTATTAATTAATTTTGATTTATGTGTCAAGCATTGTATTAAAAAAATAATTTAATACGCCAGGTACGAATGATTTTTCGTGTGTCAATATAAATAACTCCTTTGACGTTACTACGAAGTTATGTCGTCACTTTTTCTGAAAAATGTCATTCTAATCGAGCTATATTTTAAGGACTATAGTTAATTCGTCACACAACTTGGAATTCTTTAGGGTGGATCTTCCGGCTTTTCGTAAATCTCTTTGCCACTAAAACAGTGTGGGATGAAGATGGATTGGCATGGATTAGTTTAGTAAGGTAATAGTGTATATGAATATATTGTAATATTGCCTTCGTTTGTCTTTGCTACATAGTTTTATGCTCATTTTCCAGATTCTTGTGCATATATTTCTTAATATAACTGTTGTAATTGGCCTAGGCCGTATATATAATAAATAAACAAATATCGTTGATTAACCGGGCGTCCTTATTTCAGAATCCTGGGGCAGTGAATTTGGTTATCACAGTGCTGATCAGAGACGTTGGAAGAGGCGCCATAATGGGTGCGGGGGGAAAATGCAGTCGCCCATCAGCGTCTCCGCTCGCAAGGCCATACCTCTGCGTATGCCCGCCATCGAGATGGTCGGCTACCAAAACCCTCTGCCCGGTCCAATCAAATTCCATAACAATGGGCATTCCGGTAAGTTCAAATTATTAAATCAATAATATTTAAAATATAGTAGATATCGTAATACGCGTAATAGGCAGGTACCACTGAAGAGATAATTAATAAATCTGTAGTAGGTACATAAATAAAACAGCTTTTAAAATCAAATGTCTAACCATGCATTTAACTGTCTCCAATTAAAACTTCAGTGTCCAGGAGGATGAATTAAGAAGTTCGCTGGTTCTATTTTTTTATTTGTTAATAAATCACACTAGGCAACAAAAAAACTTTTTTTTTGTGTCTGAAAGAAAAATATGTGATTCTGATAGTATTTTTTCTTCTGAATTCATCGGTTTTTCCCCATCACACAAGGTTTCCGGAATACAAGCATTTATAATTTTAAAAAAAAAAATACTTTCTGCTTTCTTAACTGCACGATATTCGAACATTCTGACTCACCTGGAAACTAAGGGCCCGCAAATATTATTTCTTTGATTTTCGAAAACTTCTGTTTGAGGTACATGAAACCAGAAGTATTGTCCATGGCTTTCACGAAATTCTATGGATGTTGGAGAGATGAGGAAGTTCAGTGTCTTTTTTTATTTGTTAATAGACTATTAAACTAAGCAATTTTTTTATATTTTTATATATCGTATTATCAGCGCTCTGATTTTCTAAAGTTTTATATTTCTAAAATAACTCCGCGTGTGACGTCAAAGGTTCTTCTCTGTCAGTTCTTCCAAATGATTCGTTTACGGTAAGCAAACCGGATATCCTTCACAGCTCTTTAATCATTGGTTAGTTTATATGAACCAGTGGCGTCGGCGTCGTTCAAATTATTGCGTTTTTATTAAAATATTTATTTATATTTTTTTTGTACATTTTCAAGAAACTTTGCAGTTCTCTAATTATGCTCTAATTTTTACCGCGCGCAAGAAAACATTTTTTATATCCAAACTCCCGTTGGGATGAAGTTCCTTATTCCAAATTTGAAAACAGGATAAAAAAATGCATTAAGTGCACGTATTGATAGGTACTCGTGAGAAAAAATCATCTTGACCAGTGTATCAAACTAAGCATATTTTTTTAGTACCGTCAAACGTGACTATTTTGCCCAGTTTTAACAAACTTTAACAATATCATATTTTTTTTGTATATTTTTATACAATTTTAGAAGGCAAAACATGCTGGGCAAAATTATCGCCACTTGTTGACAATTTTGCCCACTTGGTAATTAACTGTTATTTTTGGTTTTATCATCTTTATCATACGGTTTATTTTAGTGACGTCATGCAGAGTAGTTCGTTTTATTTTTTCTCACATTTTCAAGAAACTTTGCGGTAGAATTCAATGCTCTCATTTTTACCGCGCGTATGAATACATTTTTTATATCCAATTTCCCGGAGGCTGAACTTCCTCATTGGGGTTAAAGCATTAAAAAAATGTACACTCTCATGACACCCTGGCAGGCGGCCATTTTCTATTATGAACTTGAAACTTGACATTGCCTTTCTACAAAGTTGTTGATAATGTCTGGCCAGGTTTAAATGTATTTTTCCAATAGTAAAATATTATTTCACCTTTGCGCTGCAGCGACTACCGACGCGCAACGGAAAAAAGGTTTGGCAAATAAATAAATTGACTTTTTTCCAGTTGACTATCAAAAAAGAAAACGAATAGTTTATTAGCATTTGGATTTGTTATTCCAAACAATAATGTACCCGCATTATTTTTGAAAAGCTTTTACCGAAAATAACACGCAAAAGTTATGGTAACTTAGGTAAACTTAGGTTAACTCAGATAAAATTGATTCGCAAAAACAATATTTCCATAGTTTGTTTTTGAAAGAAATATAAAAAAAATAGTTTTAAACAAAGTAACAAAATATAAATAAGATTCCACTATCCACTGTTATTATTATATTTCAGTAGAAATATTCTCCAATAAGGAAATTTATTTTCATGAGAGGTTTTTTCAAACCACTGCGTGGCATATTTTTAATGTATGTAGGTAGCCTCTTCAAATGACTCACTTCAATATTAGCAAGGATTGTATACCTTTCCAATGATTTTCCCTCCATTTAAAATCCTGATCAAAGCGGAAGAAACTTCCAGAACTGAATTATGACTACTATGTTAAAAAATGGTGGCTAAAACATTAACGCAATTTGATTTAGTATCTTTAAATGTTTCTGTATACTTACCTAATCATTTAATGACTCCGGTGATGCTGTACCGCAATCTTTGCACTGTCTTAAAAGCAAAATCATTTTATCAGTTCCGCGCGAAGTTAATTTATTGATATAAATTCATAATTAACATGTGAATTACCATTTTGCAGTAAAATATACATTATCCATATTTTAAAGATATTCGCAAAATGCAGTTAAATGTTGGTGATAAATATTTTGATGTCTTAAAATCCAGTTAATAAAAAGACAAATATAAGAAAGACGTTTTTAACGACTTTGAAATGGAAAAAGAATTGAAAATTCGTTTATTAATTTATTTTCTGCGATTTACGTCAAATTCATTACTATACGTAAATGTATAATTAACAATACATAATTATTTCTGCAGTTCACTTTGTGAATGAATACGTCCTAAACTTATTTCATTAATTTGTTCGTCTGAATATTAAAATGGTTAGGTTAGGTTAGGTTAGGTACCATTTTTTTCTTCTGCGCATGGATTTTTATTATTTATTCTTAAATCATTTTATCGCTTAAATACGCGAGAACACATAATATTAATTATTATTCCCTATTAATTTGTTAAAAGAACAATTCATCACTAACTGCGCCGCGATTATGAACGCTATCTTTATTGTTACATAACATTGCTGGTTTTGTTTCAATGCATATTTTGTTTATTGTTTAATTAGTATTTTATGATTTTTTTATTAGTTTTATATTAATGAATAATTTTTTTAAATAATTTAATTTTGAAAACTTTTATTGTTAATTTTATTTATTTATTTACGTATTTTATTCATGTTTATTTTATTATTAATTAGTACAATTTTTGGAATTTTATTTTGATTTTTACAATAATTTAATTTCAAATTAATCATTTATTTTGCTTATTTTATATAAATATGTATTTAGTTAGTGTTTACATGTGATTGGTGAAAAATGAGTAGTGTCTAGTGGTAGTTTATTGTATAATTTCAGTCCCTGATTTATTAATCTTTTTTTATTTTTTTTTATTTGGAAGTTCAACAAGAATACATAAAATACATACATTTTTTAAGTAAGCATTACTAACGTTCTTTATATATATTCTCAATTATAGAACTCCACCATCTTTCATAAATTATATAAAATAAGTGTGTAAAATCATTTTAAGTAATAATAAAGATTAAGTTAAGTGAAAGATAAGAATAAAGATTGAGTTAAAGAAATAAAATTGATTGAGTCATGATTGTCCTTGTCTTGTTTTAGAAAGTTGCATATGATATTTTTCTGATATTCTCGTATTATGTCCATGTTGACTACATTTTTTTACAAGTTTTAGTTCTTCGTCTACAATTAAATTAGTGGCTAATTATTTATGGATAAATTTGAATGATTCTAGTTGAAAGAGTTCAGTTATATTTAATTGCTTAGTTTGTTTAAAAAGTTCTCTAGTTGCAGTTAGATAGGGAAGGTCATATACTAACATTAATATTTTATTTATTTTTTCATTTTTTGTAAACCAAATAAATAAATAAATATCGAGACGGTAATATACTAACACCCATATTTATCTACGAAAATGTGTATATTTGTATGAAAATTCAAAGTATCTTCGTCGGTAATCTGTAATCAAACGAGTTTAGAAAAAAACATTGTAAACATATTATATTTTTCTTACTTAATTTTACTTTGTAGATAAAATGAAAGATAAATTTGAACATCCCATTAGAATACGGACCCAGGCAACAGTGGGTGATTCTTCGGGCCCTTCGGGCCTCGGTTGATTATGATCTCGGACACCTAAAAATATCGGCCCTACGGGCCTTCGAATTGATTTTTTGCTTTCGGAGCAATCTAAATGTAGTAAAGAAAAATCTCTCACTTAAAATAATGTTACAAAAATTACACAAAATTAACAGATATTTTAAATATCTATTAATTGATTAGTAAGCGATTAAAATTGAAAAGTGGAAAATCTGTAATGTAAAACAATAATGATCATCGGTCGCCGATTGTTAAATGATAGTAAATTCGGTCCTCGGGGCCTTAATGAATCTATCCTCTTGGCTTAATTATATCGGCCCTATGGGCCTAAGTTGATGCCGATCAACGAAGGCCTTAATGAATCTATCCTCTTGGCTTAATTATATCGGCCCTATGGGCCTAAGTTGATGCCGATCAACGAAGGCCTCCTAGGACCTTGGTTAATCGGGATTTTGGATGCGCTGTATTAGTTATTCATAACACAAATTAACATTTTTATTGAAACATTTTAGCACTAATACTAGTTCTTTAAACCCTGTCACATCCGAAACCACGATGATCAGTATGAGCAAGAAGAGATATTAGCACATTTAAAACAATATTTAGAACGCAGAAATTAAAAAAAAAAAAAAAAACAAATGGTTGCTTACTTCTGCAGATGTATCAGACTCCCCCCTCCCCTCTACTCGCTTCACCCTTGCAGAAGTAAGCAACCATTTGTTTTTTTAAATATTTTATTTTTGTAAATTTTATTCGTTATAAAAAAATATTTTAATGTGCCAATATGTCTTCTTGGTCATACTGATCACCGTGGTTTCGGATGACAGGGTTTAAAGAACACGTGTATAAGTTACCCATTACAATTAACAGAAATGTTAAATATGTCACTATCTAAATATTTAAATTGTTCCTTATTCTTTCCTTTCCATCCCCTCTCCTCTCTTCATTGTATAGTGTTAATTTTTAATTCTTTAATTAACCATTGTTTTTAATTTTTGTATAAAATTGTAAGATTCAATATGTCCATGTATTTATAATTTACTCAAACTGAACGGTTTGGGTAGCTAGGAAGAAATTGCCATAAGGCAATAGGCCCGCCCTTATATGCAGGTATATATATTGTATATGTATATAAAGTGTCAAATAAATATATAAAATAAACAATTATAAAATATTTTTTTAAATATATGTTTGCATGTGTTTACACTTTGCTTCATAAATGGCCACACTCATGATTAAACGACAAATGATGTACCTATAAAACTGTTTAAAAACCGGATACGGTTTGGTCAATTCAACCTAATTAAGTGTTTTGGGTAATGCTTAAGGTCTCAATAATGTTCAAAATTAAAATCATCATGTTTGATTTCACGTGTTCATATTTATTTGACGTTTAATCGTCGGTGTGGCCAGATATGAAGCAAAGTGTACACGCATGCAAAAAATACAAATTCCAAAATTAATCACTCTTCTGGGGGTAGAGAAGATTCAGAATACCACCCTTGGAGAGGACACCGAAATGAGGCATGGTTTGCACCGTCTATACCTTGCCCACATTGGTATGGAGATGGAAATGGAAAAGTTACCTAGGTAAACCCGTATATTATGACTATGATAAGTTAATTGAAATGCACATTAATATTGAAGGTAAAAATAAGTCATAAACTTCAGATATCTGAGTCAAATCAGTCATTACGATATGCATACTTATGCAGGCCATAAATCATGATATATATTTTTTTTCTTTATAGCGTTCAGATATGTCTGATGATTAGATTTTTATAACCGTAGTTAGTGGGTTGTAATATAAAGTAGAATCGAATTATTTGAAATTTACCACTTTATAAAAAGTTTAATTTCACTCTATTGACATGATTAACATGCGCGTGAAATTCAGGATTCCTTCTTCTTCGCGGGTCACAATCTGTGCGATCGGTTTGCTTCATGCATGGTCAGTCTCCATCCGTCTCCATCCCCCGCTTGTCTCTTCAACTCGGCGTACCCGCTACAACGCGTGTCGGAGATAATCTGGTCCATTTAAAGCCATTTAACGGGGTCGTCCTCTGTAATTTGTGCCTTCACAAGAAGAAGCAGGCCTGGGTGTCTTATGTTATGGCCTTTCCATTTGGATCGCTGTTGTGCAACTTTATTGAGCGAGCATCTAGACTCCCCCGTCCTGTTTGATACCTCGGTGTTAGGTGTTCAACATGTTCCGACCGATGAATCAACATGCGCCTGTAGCACCACGTCCCAAACGCCTCTAGCCGCCCCGTTCTGCCTGTCCGATAGTCCACGTTTCACTTTCATACAATAGTAACTCAATGAGTGAATATCAGGGGCGAACCGTGTATAGAAGCGATTATGCGCAGCTTACCATTATATTTTACTATCCATAATAATGTTATACGGTAACTTTATTTACAGAAAAACAAACAAATATTTACTATTTCTTATAAATCTTGTATTTTTCTCCAAATATAAATAAAAATATTAATAAAGCGCGTCCAGCGCCAGCATTGAGTCAAGGAACTAGCCGATTACTACAGCTTATTTCTTCATACAAATAAGTGTACTATATTTTGAACATGTTAAACCAAGTGGCGGGATTTTTCTCCTAGAGTAAACTTTCAGATTACACAAATTCTTTGAAGGTTCTCGATTTGGAAAACAGTATTTCAAACATTTTTTCTTAAAGACTATTTTCCTTTGAGATGACAGTTTTGACATATGACTCCCAACACATAATATGGCGCTCGACGCGGCCGTTTTTGACATTATTCATTTCTAGAACAAATCGGCTAGTTGACATTTCAATCATAATGAGAATACCTAATACTGATTGAATTAATTGTGCTATTTTTTATTAACTTTTATTAAGTTATGTGTTAAATTAATGGATAATACAGCTACACAATATAATATATCACGAAGTTACGTTATTTGAGTTGATTCCATAGATGAGAGTTGTTGTATCACACAGAACCACTGAAAAAATAGCAATTTATAGTACATATAACTTACATAATATTATGTACCTACTATGTTGGTACAAATAAATTATTTTTTTATAGCTAACCTGTAAATAAAATTACCGTTCGCCCCTGGTAAATATATAATAACTTGTTTATTCAAGAATAATAAATAATTATGTATCAAGAAAGTTTTCAGCTCACAAAAGTCAACAGATTGAAGGATTGAGGAAACGTGGATGTTTAAACATAGGCGGAATGTTGAATTTAACAGTGTGTTAATTGTGTGAATTAAATGGCCACAACCAGCTAATGTCAGGTCATAAGCCACGTAAATGCCTAGACTTCCAAATTCTCTTCTCAAAAACTATTTCCCCCTTTTAAAATAAATTTAAGTTTTTATTTTATTTTAGTTAAGTTTAAGAGCTGAAACTTTTTTTGTTTTAAAGAGATTTGATATTTCATATTCTAGGCAATGCCTGAAAACAATTTTAAAATTTGGATACTTTTTCTTGGACCAGTTGGTTTACTTAAAATATGTTGAGTTTATCCAAATGTTTGTAGACAAAATATTGAACTTAAACCCTTAGAGATTTATTAAGATGAACAAATAACAATTAATTCAATCAGATGAATCTCATCATAACAATAAAGTTTTTAGCTCTGTAAATTGAAGACATATGGATGTACAAATAAAAGTACAATTGTGAATGTTATAAGGTGTGTAAAAGTGCAAATTGGCCACTTAAACCAGCCAATTACAGGCCATAAGCCCTGTAAACGCCTAGACTTAATATCTATTATAATTTGTTCCAACTTCCTAGGGGGTGGTGAAATCCAGTATTTTGTCTACAAACATTTAGACAAACTCAAAATATTGTAATAAAAACGTTGCTGGAATACTCATATAATAATAAATTGAAAAAGTTCATTTTTATTTTTGACAAAGTTCTATTTATGTACTATGTCAAAATCGTTCATATAATTATGAGATAAAACCATAAAATTATAACGTATATCTTACTATGCAAACCTCTAAATTATAATATTTGCATAATGTACTTATCGATAGTTTCTGACTGATGGACGCAATAAACGTAAAATATTAAAGTGTTTTTTTAATTTTTTTATTTATTTAAAAACGGTGTGAAAAAATAATAAATTAGGACATGAGTGTTGATATAAAATTTGCGTTTTTATTGATGATACCTAGTCAAGTCGCACAGAATAATTATTGGTAACTACCAATTACCTACTTATTTATTTATACAGTAATTAACTCCTTGATTGAGTGCCCTAATATATAATTATCTAGAGTTGTAAGCTATTATAGACATGTCTCTTGTTTATCTGTCTTCACATTGACATATAAACATGCCCTGAGCCCTCAAATGATGACACGTAACTCATGCTCAAACGCTCAGTCATGCCCCATGCGTATTTAGTCGTTCTTCGACCTCCAGCCAAGCATGATGTTTGGAATCGAAACAAAAATGTCTACTTGTGTCATGAAAGCGTATAAAAACCTTTCGGATAAACATTGTAAAAAGAATTGTGTAACTTTTCATTGGTAAATATTTGTTCATGAGGGATTAACAAAGCTTTAAACAATTAATATTCAAATATAAATAGTATTTTTTGTAAACGTCAAACTACGCCTAGCGGTGCAATTACGAAGGTTTTCTTATTTACAGGGGCGCACTAATACGAATATGTTTTAAAAATAGAATAAATATGAGTTAATATTATTTTTGCGTTCCCCAAAATCCAGTAATAAGAAATAAATTGTTTGAAATTATAAATAATTTAAAGAAATAATCTAATTAGGATCCACCAAAAACGAATGTTGATTGTTAACGTTAAAAAACAAACTTTTTACAAACCAATAATGAGTAGGGTAAAAACGGGTAATGCCGGTCAGGGAGTAATACTGATCATTACAATGTCACCCGTATTACAACATTCCCGCGCACGCACACATATAAAGTGGGTGGCGTAACTATAGGTTTCCCGTGCCGCTCAGTTCCCAGCACATGTTTGGAATGAATGTGCGTCAATTATTTTCACGCCAAATTGTTGTTGTCAGACAATAAGAGGTGAGCGTTTGTTTTATTTGTCTTACATTGTTAGTTATAATTATTCTAGTATAATTATCAAGCATTTCAAGTAATCTTCGATTTTGAACTTGTCTCTACAGGTTTTTAACCTAAAAATGTTTTTGATGCTCCAAAATTATGTTAATCGATCAACGAGATCTATATGTAGATTGGCTGAAACATTTTGCAGGTTTCATCAAACAATAAACAAATCAAGAGGCAAGATGCAAATAACATGCAACAGTCCTGACAGGTACTCTCAACAAAGCAGCTCTGATCGAGAAAGAAAATAGAAAAATGACAAGAGAGAAGAAAAAAGTCACTTTTAATATCGATAACAACAAGAAAAAAAAGTAAAATCGATGAATGTAAAAATGACTAAGAATAGAACATTTCAAGACAAAGACAAGAGTGATGGTAGTACGTCGGACTCGGAAATAGAAATGACAGACCTGCGTAAAGATGAAGATACTGAAGCTGTTGAGGACTTAGATAATAAATGGGTAATTTGTGATGATTATGGACAAATTACGACTTTTGGTGTAGGTGTGTGCTATGTGGTCTCTGGGCTCATGATGATTGCTCCGGGTATGACTCTCTTTAGGGCTATATCTGTGACTTATACCTGAACAAAGCTTGACCTCTATTACCAACCTAGTGACTGTGTTTAGTACCGGTCAAATCCGTTTTTTTTTTTAATATTGATTTTGCCAAAATTGTATAATTTATTGATCTCGATGATTTTGATTATGTTAGAAGAATACTGAAAGTATAATCGGTAGAATGTTTATAAACAAATATTGATTAATAGCTGATTTGTGATTATTTCTCCTTAAGTGACCGGTAATACCGTTTTTACTTTATCCTCCAATTTTTTGTGGCATATGCATGATCGTTGAATGCAGCCCTGGTAAAAATAAACAAACTCAGTAACTATGTATTTGTTTTCGTGTCACTATTTAAAAAAATATTTTACTTTATGGGGCGTGTATGTGTATTAATATTGACCCGTTGTCTGTAATTGTGGAAATGATTCATTAAGATAATAAGCTTCGGAAGTATTTGTCAGAATTGAATTGATAGAAAGAAGACTCAAATTATAATTAATTATTCTTTGGTTGGTACCCAAACAATTACATTTTGCAATTCACCAGATTCTTGTATTTACAACTGTAGATAGTAAATACTAACTTCCAAAGCAGACATCTTAAGGAATTTACAGTAAATTAAATACACGAAGTATTCTTGTCGCCAAAACAGTACGTTAGGATTATAAAGATTATGTTTTATAACATTCGTTTCATTCATCAAATAATTGGGCGATTAAATATAATGTAAATCCCAAACCACAATACTATTTGTGTATTTGTGCATACTGATGTCCTTGTGATGGTATTATTGTGTCTGATCTTTACATAATTATTTTATTCTGATTGACAATCGTTTGTAATGTTGAATAATATAGTTTACAATCCCTAATTATAATATTTAATCCAAATAAACATCTTGAATATTGAATAAATAAATCAAATAACCTCATGCATAATTACTTAGTCCATTCAATGGAAACTATGTTCCTCCAGGCTTTTTTACTAGCTTAAAACTCCCGTACTTACATTGTCTTCTCCCGAGTTGTGCATCTGACTTGAGCTATTGAAGAACTATCAGCAGTGGACGCCCAGGACGATAAGAACTGAATGCCTTTTAAAATAGGCACATGTGATCGAGCTCCTCTCAGGATGCATCCTCAGTATTGCCTTTTTTTACCACTCTTTTATCAAAGGTTTCTGGGTCTGTTGTCCTATTTCTAAATCAAAGAAAAACCATCACACAGCAAAAGAAAAATCCTGTAAGAAGGTATTTCAACTTAATTGAGAGTGTGTTACGGTTCGCTGCCATTTGATAATATATTCTGTGATCAAGCTTTTGTGACTGGATTTTTTTTTACGAAGCAGAGATTTAATTTTGACATTCTTTAGACTTGCTTTTGAATGCTGCACCTGTTTTTGTAATAGTGAAAATCCTTTGAATTGCTATCGTTTGTTATGATTAACCAACTATGTTATTTAAAAATGTTTATTGCAGTTGCTAAAAATATTAGTTGACATCGACAAAATAAAAAGGCGTTCTGCGTTAATAAAAGAACGGCTTAAAGGATTTATGATGCAAATATTAATAGATTCAGAAATCGGAGAAGACCGAGAAAGACATGGCATTACCAAGTAGAGGAAGCGAGATATATTTGCAAAGACAGTGTGATATGGTGTTCTATTCTCTTTGCCTACTAAAATAATAAGGACTAGGACATAAACTCGTAATAATAGCAGTCTTTGTCAGCCATTGGCTTTTTTTTGATAAAATCATGTTTTAGATTGTTGGTCACAGCACTCGTGAAAGAATTTTTTTAAGGTCCTTGGTGTTTTCCCATAAAAAGGTTTACAATCGACCATCGATCTTCTTAATCTTTATTCAAAATTGTGTAACGACCTTTTTCGGCTAATTGCAAACTTCAAGTTTCATCTGTTTATAAATACTGTTGTTTTTAATAACGAATACTTGATGAAAGCTTGTCCATAGCTAACTCTTTTATATTTGATGTCATCAATAGCTGGACGAAGATTTTTTCAACTATACTGCGTGGTGGTTAAAGGTTTTGACAGAACAAGTTGATTATGGGTAATTAAGAACGTTCCCAATTACCCCAATCACATCGTTCTCAATTCCCCAAAAACGCCGAATAAAGCAAAATGGACCAAACTAAAACACGTTTTGACATGCAATCGAAAAAATAATCTAAGTTCAAAACATACATACATATAACAAAAGACAATGTTGAATGCATATGGAAATATAAAAACCCAAACAAATACACTTTCACTTAAATTTGTGAACAACAGAAATTAACGATAAAATTAAATAAGTGACTTTGTGCTGCAACTAATTCGTATCGTATGAGAGGGAACGAGAGCGAAATAAGGTTTTGTTTGCGGTAGAATGAGATGGATAAATGGCTAACGAACGAACTTACGAAACGAAATTGTGACAGAATCAGCCTGCTCGCTATCAGCATTTCACACTGGCCAAATTATTAGGAAGAAAGAAGAAGAACGTTATTCGATCAGAGAGGTACCGCACGCTCTCTGTGATAAGTTCGATCTTCAGGCTTATTCTGTCATAATTTGTTACAACGGATGCCGTAGGATGGGGGAAATATGACTTATTGAAGAATTCCCACTGTACCAAATTACCCGACTTTCCCCTAATTAATAACAAGTCATAATTATTATTTAAGCCTTTGTATTTCTGAAGCGTTTCGGCTAAAGCCGATTTGACGTGCTTATGATAAATTTAACGATTTTTTTTATCGCGGATATGACCTACGAATTATTTTGTGATTGAAACATAACAAAAAAAAGTTGTCGCCATCAGCAGGAGACATAAAAAAAACGTAATATAAATTATGATTGGCGTTTGTATATTATATGTACGATATAGATACTTATGGACATAATGCATATTAATAATTCTGATTGATATGCGAAAAATAGTAGACAAGCAGGATTTTTTTAGAGTTCGTTTTAATGTTGATTATTTCAAACCGAACTCTCGTGACAAAGCAATGGCTGCAATTGAAATATATTTTTACCATGCAAATCAGATTTGATTAATTAATTGATTAGGTGGATATATTAAAAATCAAATTATTGTAATGTATGTATTATTTGAACAGGCGTAGGTCCAAAAGGCATTTTTTATTGGTGTTGTGAAAAGATTTTGATGTGGTTAACTTTTAGATTTTCACTGTTCGCCCCTGCGAATTAATCATTGATTAATAAAACAATGTCACTAAGGTTTTGAGTAAGTTCCAATCTTCGATCTTTTATGTATTTTATGCCTTCTTTTATGTATTTTTTATTCATTTTCCTAGTTTTCTTTAGCTAAGAGTTTTACGATAACTGTTTTTTTTTTCAAAACGTGTTTTTTTTTCTTGTTTTTATTTTCTTAAAAACGTGTTTCTTTAGCTTTTATACTTATACACAATCCTAATTACTTTTATTAATTTATAATTCGTAACAGATTGCACTGGAGACGGGTCTAGTAATATTATACAGATCTTGTATGTCCAGTTATCTGTTATTATTCCCTAATGAAATAAATAAATAAAAATATAATCTACGGTACGCATTTAAAAAAAAAAGATAATTTAAGAGAAGTAGGGCCTTTTTTTCAGAAGTCAAAAGAAATCTTTTGATAAAACAGAAAACCAAAGTAATTTGATGGCTTAATATGTAATTAGGATTGTGTATACCTACATAAAATTCGAATTTTCACTAATAGCTTTTTTGTCTGGTGATTTGTATCGGTTTAAATAAATTATATTACTGGTTTAGGAGTTCAATTAAAAATAACAAAGGGAAAAACGCGGGACGCGGGAAGCAAGATCACTTAGCATTTTTGTCGCATCTTCATACGGTGGCGTTGTTTGGTTGTTTCCACATATTAATTCACCAAATTGGTAGCCAGCCAAGCAATAAATTAAATGTACGTTTATTTTATTTTATAGTTTTCTATGTTGAATAATTATGCGATGATTTGTATTTAACTTTTGAATCCAAACAGAATCTTAAATAATTATAATCTGTTCGGTTGACGTACCAGTGAAAAAGTGCATTTTTCGTTTTTTTAGTCGGACGTCCGCCAATTTTCAATTGGCTGCTCAATTTCTCCACCGGTGAAAATACCTCGAATATTCGTCACGGGAGTTTTATGACAATACCATAATATCGCTAGCTCAAAGCAACAGTCAGATCTCTAGAGAACATATTCTGAGATAATCGGACTTAGAGGTGCGCAAAGGGTCTGACTAGATTAAATTATTTGAAGTATATTATTAATACTATATTTTCACATAGATTATACTCATTTATTTAATTTATTAACATATTTGCATGTGTACCTCAAAATCGGAAATTTCGGCTATATCTCACTGTTGCTTTGAGCTAGCGATATATATTTGTTTTAATAGATACCAGGGGTGGTATTCTGAATTTTTTCTACCCCCTAGAGAGTAATGAATTTACGGACTTTTATTTTTTGCATGCGTTTACATTTTGCTTCATTGGCCACATTGATGGTTAAACGTCAAATAAATATGAACACGTGAAATCAAACATGATGATTTTCATTAAGAACATTATAGCGATCTTAAGCATTACCCAAAACACTTAATTTGGTTGAATTGACCAAACCGCATTAGTTTTTAAAACAGTTTTATACATCGTTTGATGTTTAACCACCAGTGTGGCTATTATATGAATTTAAGTATCGTCGTATTAAAAAAATAAAAATCCCCAAATTAACCACTCTCTAGGGGGTAGAGAAGATTCAGAATACCACCACAGGGGCTGGTATTCCGAACGCAATTAAAGCGCAACAAATTTAGATCTAAATAACTCTCTAGGGAGGAAATCTAGTCTATGCAATTTTTTTTACATACTCAAGTATTGTTTTTATTTTAATTTATTTATTCATTCAAAATTACACTAGTTTAAATATTAATGAACTTATTCAGGCTTTTTAGGCTATGCCCGTGTCAAGCCATAATAATTAACAATAAAAATACATGGTAAAAATAATCAGATTAAATTATAATGACATGTGATGCCATAGAATAACAATCTAGAAAAAAAGGTATAAGTAATAAATAATAAAATTCCAAAGAATACAATGCAAAAAAGATAATCAGATATAATTTTAAAAATATAAATTATACAAATTAAGATTCACACATAATCAAATATACAAAATAATGGTATCATTTAAATCAACAAAATAATGGTAAAATATAGTAGTATTTAAAAAAAAAACAAAATAACAGTATCCTTGAAATAAAATTTATTTAAATTTATTTTCATAGGAGAAAATTAAGCATTGTCTATAAACTTTAGTCTTTTAAATTATCCAATGTGTCAACTAGTTGATATTGACGATGAAACAAAATTATTTACATAGATAAGACCTCCCACAGGTATAAAAAAAATAAAGTTACCTATAAAAACAACGGTAAATTAATTTTAAGAAATACCTTATTCCTACTATTACCATTTTAAATTAGTGAAAACATTTTACTCTTAGCGAAGTTAAGAGCTGACACCTTTGATAATGCGGGTGAGATTCACTTACATGCTATACATCGCCTAAAAATACTTTTCAATTTTTATACTTCTTCTTGGACCAGCTGGTTTTATCAACAATATTGTGAGTTTGTCGAAATTTTTATAGACAAGATTTGGATTTAACCCCTTTGAGAGTTATTAATATATTACAAGAGATGTTCATTGACTTATTTCCGGATAAAAAATACAGAATTATTGGGTTGAACATATTTCAGCTCTTTAGGTAAAAACCTCTGTTGAGTAGAAACGTTTTACATACGAATAATTAAATATGATGTCAGACTAAATTTGTTTTTCACGTATTCGAAATTATAATATTTTGTTATTGTTATTATTATTATTAATTAAAATATACATTTATCTTAAATTTAAAAATTCAAAGGAGTCACCTATACAAAAAAAAAATTATTTACGAGTTAAGTCACGAGTGGATTAAGGCATTATGTTGAAAATTTTTAAAAATGCTATTTTTTACATAAATGAAGATTGTATGTACAGCCCTTTCACATAAAGCCAATTAAAACATAAAAAATAGCAGAAAACTGATTTTGATATCGAATGAGGGTGTTATTTTATCAGTAATTGTATTGGTCTTCAAAACATTAACGGTAGATATCTCTGCCTATTGTTTTTGTCACATTAACACCTTTCTCCACTCATGTAACACCTTTCTCCACTCATGTTTTCAACTATTAGTATATAAATATACAATTAATTCGAAAAAAAACAAATTTAATAATAAATAAAAAACATATTCTATTTACTTATTTACACTCTAAAAGATTGTCACATTTTCTTAATGTTAGTGCCAATGCCAATGACAATATGACAATATATTTTTTAAGGAGATGAATAGCCTTTTTTGAGAAGGGAAAATGGATGTACTATTAAAATCCGCATACAATCCCATACTCTTCAAATTATTTTGTTGATTGATTTTTGTGGAGTAAAAGAACTAAAATCCTTATTAAGTTAGTCTTCATTCTTTACAGTCAGTCTTTCCACTTTTTAATATACTTACCTTCCTTCTTTACAGTTAGCCTTTCCATTGCCAAGTACGGTGCTGATGCCGGCCCGAGCGACAAGCTACCCTACGTCTTCGGGGGCCGACTGGACTCAGAATACGAACTCGAGGGTCTCCACTTCCACTGGGGAGACAAGAACAACAGAGGAAGCGAACATGTCATGAACGATATCCGCTACCCCATGGAGATGCACATCATTCACAGGAATAAAAACTACCCCACCGTCACGGAGGCTGTCAACCATAAAGATGGCTTGACAGTGTTGGCGTTCTTTTATCAGGTGCGTAAATACAGGGTACACATCAAACATAAATAACATGACATTATATGTAGGTGTATTCTTCTTTTTCCACATCCGCTCCTAAGTGGAGCATGTGGACATCACCAAACGCCTAAAGATCCTATCATTCCTATCACCAGCTAGCACTTTCACCTCCTCCACACCAATTCCGCGTATCTTAGTTCCACCAAATAAAGGCGGAAGATCATCCTCGACAGTCTTCAAGAATGGCGAGAGCCCGTAGGTGTCAAGAAGAGGCAATTTAGGTTATTACACGTTACACAAATAATTATCCATACCAACCTATTGATCAATATCTTTTTAATTTGGTGATAGGGAATTATATTTTTTTATTTTATATTGAGCTTAAACCTTAAACTACCTAAAGATAATTTGCTAATACCCATGTAATATTATTATATACATTGTACAAGGATTTTTCAAAAATATACCGTGGGTCTGGACAATGGACACATCACCACAGCGCCAGCGCGGCGCATCCGCTCGGCAGTTGATGTGAGGCGGCCTCTGTGGTGTAGTGGTCAAGTCGCTTGACTCACACATGGAAGGTTCCGGGTTCGATTCCCAGTGAGAGCACAAAATGTAATTTTTCTCCTGCCTGGGTATACCGTGATGTAATTCACCATTGCAATTGGGCCTCCTGACCTGTTGTGGTGCAAAAAAAAAATATATTTGTTATTACGGTTCGTTCTTAATGACAAGAGAAGAATACGTCTTTCGCGGTCCATATCTAGACAAAAACTGCAAGTTTGAGTACAAACTGTGATACAAATATTTTGAGAAACATCAACTGGCGAGCGGATGGGCCCTGAGAGTGCGCGGCGCACCCGTACACGGGCTACACATCACTGTACCGCGCGTTGGTGATGTGTCCAGACCCTTACGCTTACATTATTTTTCAATAAAATAGCGTTATACCTTTATTTCAACAAAATTAAGCAATGTTCATTTTTATTATGCTATTTTCTAAAATAAATAACTAAAGTACACTAAAAACGCCCATGTAGATAAAATACTTTATCGGAGTAAAAAAATTTCAATCTAATTTTCCACACTTTCATTACAAATTGCCATTTCAGATGGATAAACTGCTAAAAGATTTTACCTTTTAAAAAAAATCTTAAAAAGTCAAATAATAAATAATTTTCATTAATGTTAGTAAAAAATAATTTTTGACCCGATGAACTATTAGCCTGCTGCTAAAATGTTATAATTTTATTTCAATTGGAATATGTTTTCAAATAAAATTTATAAATGTATGTTAGGTGGAACTAATGCATAATTCATATTTTTTCGTCATAATTAAGAGTTTTAAACATTTTTCTTCTAGATTCAAGACACGGAGGCAAAGGAGTTAAACCCGTTGGTGAAGAATTTATCTCTGATAGAAGCATATAATACTAATATGATTCTGAATACCACCTTTACTCTTTCTTCCCTGCTGCCGATCTCTACAGAGAGATTCTACACATACAAAGGTTCTCTGACTACTCCTCCATGTTCAGAGGCTGTCACATGGATCCTGTACCCCGAACTTCTGCACATATCTGTATTTCAGGTGACTCAAAAATGGCCAAAATGGTCATTTTTAATTAAGACGTTAAAAGAATTTAAAAACACTTCAATTAATGAAAAAATATTATGAATCTTCCGCTGGAACTTGACAAAATATAAGACATAAACCAACGAAAAAAGAAACTCAATAAACGCTCACTGTCTTAAAATATAAACTATTAATTTAAAATATGAATATAATACGTTTTTACAATGTTCAATAAGAAGAATGAACTGCACATTTAAAAATATTTTTTTAAATTATAAAATTTGATGTCTAATGGCTCTTCGAGCACAAGAGTTCTTTTCTTCTTTGAAAAGGCACTAGGAATGTAAATATCATAAGGTAAATTAAAGAATTGATTCGAACAATGTATTTATATCGTCGCTTTAGTTCGTTTTTGTCCAATATACCATTTTTAACAAAATTGAGTTAAGTGTTTAGAAATTCTGAGAAAGCCTTTATTTATTTTTTTATTTTTATTTTATTAATTTTTTACTCCCATAAGGCTTTTACATACATGGAAGTTATATAAAACATGAGTAAATAAACAACACAAAATTTTAAAAATAAAATATAAAGCAACAAAAGATAGAAGAGTGTTTAGAAGTAAAGTTGGTATAAAAAAAAGAAAATGAGTATTTAAACAAGGATGTAAATTAAAAAAAACAGTATATAAAAATAAAATATAGGAACATTGTTTAGAACTTAAGTTGGTATAAAAATAAAATTAAAAAGATGAGTGTATAAACAACATAAATGTAAAAAAATACAATATAAAGAAATAAAATATTGAACAGTGTTTAGAAGTATAGTTGTTTTATTAAAAAATAAATAAATAAAGAAGCTTTAGAAGCTAGATATTAAAAAAAAAAGATAAACAAATAAAATACAAATACATTAAAGAAATACAGTTTAAAGCAGCTAGGTATATAATATTACAATACAATATAAACAAAATATTAAGTTCTATTTGATATGGAACATATATGTACATTGATTTTAAAAATTTACAAGACTTATGTTAAAAACATTGATGTTGTTAGCATATTGGTTCGCAAGTATATACTGCATATGCATCGGTACAACTGGTGAATTCGCACTGTAACGGGTCGATGATGGACCACAGAAAAACAGAGTATTACATCGAGTAACTCGACCAGGCACTCGCACATTAATCAAATTTATAAGTTCACAGCAATCGAACATTGATGTTATTATTTTAAATAAAAAAAAGCAAGTCATTTAATTTTCGTCTGTTTCCTAATGTTTGGATGTTTAAATAATCATTCAAGTATGTGTATTTAATGTATTTAATCGGTATACTTAATTTAAAATTGATAAAATGCAAAAATTCATGCTGAACTCTTTCGATGTCCTCAACATAAACCCTGTAATACGGTGACCATATAACCAAGTTATACTTAAGTTGACTTCGCTTCACTTCGAAGTTGAATTTATAAAATTTAAATGAAAAAATTTTTTTTTTTAATTGTTTAAGGTTTTTTAACAATTTTTTTCTTAAGTTGTGGTCATTATTTATGCTTTTTTCGTAAAAAAAAACTTTAAAGCCCTATTTCTGCAGATTTGTGTTTTGGTCTGTTGGACAAAATAAAGTGAAGCGACGATATCGCCTTCCATATTGCCTTCTCAAAAAGGTTAAAGTATTTATTAATGTTAATAAACTTCCTAATGAGTTGAGGCCAGCACTTTTTTATAAGGATTTAAACAAATTTACAATAATGTAAAAAAAAAAAAACAATAAGTAATCACCTGCCTTTTGTATTAATATCACCATTTATGGCACTGCACTGTTTATAACAAAGTTTATGAAATTAATATTGTATGTATTAGTTAATTTATTGTTTATATTGGTCTTGGAGTATAATATACTCTAAGATATTAGTAAATGAATTTACTAGTTGTTCTTTTTTTTGGAAACTAGATAGTTTCCAAAGTTTCAGATGAACAAATACTTTACATTATAACCATAAAAATACAGTGAAAACAACCCAGGAGAATCCCTTTTTCAATATAATACTAAAAGTTGTTTTATTCAATAAAAAAAAAAATCTGCATAATACAATAATATTTATAGCTAAAGTAGTTTTAATGGCTTCTATTTCACCTAGAAGTGGTTGACGTTACTTTATATTTGTAAAATATGACATAAATATAAATATTTATGACATGTTTATTTCAATGTAAATTACATATTATTTAAGTGTTTACTTCCATTAACATAGTGTAATTTTAATTACTGGTTTTAAAGGTTTTTTCAGCAAAAATATTGAAAATTGATATTACTCAATTTACACAAAAAATATTCTGCATAGTGTATTTTCTGTACATTGTTATTGATAAAAAGAAATAATTTTATTTGGTATAACGGAATGCTAATTAATTAATCGGTGTCATATTAAGATAAAAATAGACACAATCTACCATACCTGTTTTTATTAAAGTATTCGCACCTAATGCACTGTTAAACCTAGACCTACAAAATAACATTATTTATGGGATATATTTGCATTTATATTGCAAGCACAAGTATTCAAAAACCCATTACAAATCCATACAAGAATGATTATAACTAAAGGTACTTTGTTGAATAATAAACAATAAAACATCTTATTTATGCTGTTATTGTTAAACACATGGTGACAGTATGCAGTTATTGAAATATGATTATCTTCTCATTATAAATTTCAATAAACTTTTTTATACGATATGGAGAAAAGTAAATACATAATATTACATCGTGTTTTCTGAGAATTTAAAAAAATTATATTAAGTTTTGTGAAGTCTGAAAAAAAATAAATAGGTATGTTATTTTCCTAAAGTAGTGTTCTGTGAACAACATTTTTTGTTAAAGGACGGATATAAGGAGACAATATTATATAAGTCATTATTTTTTGGTAAGAATTCTCTCACTGTACTGTTTTACTAAAGATAGATTTTTAAATTACGTATTTTTTGTATTTTCATTAGCCGTATATTCAAGGAATTGTAGTTGTGAAATCTTATTCTTTTCAGATGGAGAAATTCCGGCAACTGTCGGACAGCTCTGATGGAATTATTGTGGATAATTTTAGACATCTTCAGCCCCTGTACCACAGAAGAGTGTTTGTCCGCACTGTGATGGGAAACTCAGCTAAATTTATAAAGTATAACAACGTTCACTATAGCAAATGGGACTGGCTGGGAGAAGATAACTTCGACGACGATGAGGAAAATGAAATAGATGATGGAGAGTAAACAGCAACCGTGTATTGTAATAATTGATGAATGTCACTTATTAATAAAACAAACTATTTGTACCTCATATTCTAATAAATTCTCTAGAATACTAACAAGAAACTTAATTAGATTTAAAAGAGCGCAGGAAAAGAAGTATGTGGGCTATATTCATAATTTATTAACATTTGTAAGTTGTTTTGTTGTGATTTTTAAATAACCACACATAATTTCCACACGGCATCTTTTTCTTTTTAATAACTGATTGATTGCAATATTTTTTTGTAAAACAAATATCGCAAATCACAAAAGAATTACTAAAAAATAATTGTCTGCATTGGATTGACCAATATGAAAAGTTCAAAATTAATGAAGACGTAACAGAAACATTTCTATCTCCTATTATATAAAAAAAAGTTCTTATAAATGCATAAACGAATATATGATTAAATTTATAATAAACAAATTATAAAAACACTGCTTTTTAAAAAAGAAATCCTAAAAAATTTGTTGTTTATGTTCACATAAATTCTTCAGTTAGGTTATGCATTCAAATCAAAAATAAACATTGAGATTAAAGAAAATGCCGAGATGAAAAACAGTAAAAAAAATATGTACATAATCTAAACTTATGGTATATTTTGCATTTAATAAACCATATAAATTTTATCAATGCACTAAAGCAAACAATGCAATAATAACGTCGTTTGAATTACTAAGCCCTTTACTACTTTTAGGAACAATGTTCTGATTTATATATTTTTATTTAAATAAAGGTCTAATTTAATCTAAGTTGAATTAAATGTAACCGCACAGACAGATAGATGTTCAGTAACAAAAATTGGAGAAGGTAAACCAATTTTTAAAATACGAAAGAGTTCTTATGTGCCATTTAAATGTTTGTAATTTGATGAAAGTGCCATTCATTAACATGTGTATTTTATTACAAACATGTTTAACTTTACACATAAAATAATAAGAAAATATCTGATGTTTTTATTGCTAACATTTTAATTTTAAGATTTTTACAAATATTAAGATACGTAAAATTAGTCAAGCTATAAATGTTCAATATTAACAAAGATAACATTAACAATTGGGCAAATTTTAGAAGCATGTAGTTTCAAGGATATAATAATACTGTTTTTAATTTTCAAAATGATTATGTTATGTTAGTTTTTTATGGTTGATATAATATTATGTACCTGCATAATGTTAACCTAAAACTATTTGTTGTATTTGGTGTTTCTCATCATGTAACAATGTTAATGTTAATATAATTTAAATTATTTTTGTAGAATAATGAGATGAGTCATTTGACGATTTCTTTTAAAAAACAAAATAATTTGGAATGTTTCTATCATAACATACATTTTACGCTATACTAGAAAGCGGTGAGACCTTTTAATAAAACCAATAATGCATATTATGTACTAACTATAAATAAACTGAATTTTCTTAAAAATAACACAGTAAAAATTGTTGAATATGAGTTTTCAGTTAAACGAAAAAATATTTTGGCCATTTTATTCATTTTTATCATTCGATACTTTAACTTAATTTTATGTTTTAATATATTTTTTCATCTATACCTACATAAGTTTTTTATTTGAAATATAATAAATAAATTATTTTATTTAAAATACAACTTGTACGATTTTATGTGTGACTGTTTTGTCTATAAATGTACACCCTCAATATTTTTAATAACTAAGGGACAGTAATAAAATACATTTAAAAATGAGAAGATTTTTATTAACGATGCCTAAAATATCCAACAATGCTCTTTTAAGACAATTATTTATTTATAATTCACATGATAAAGAAAACCTTCAATAGCTAAGCTATTAAGATTTCAAAACTAAGAAAGCAATATTTATTTTTACAGTAAATATTTATGTAACTGTTACAATTTTTTATGCAATGATTAGAAAAAACATTGTGACAATAATATTTGTATATTCTCTTTTTTTGGAATGATTGATTAATATAGTAAAGATTGAATCAATGATATTATATTACACATCAATATTATAATGAACTGCAATGAAACAATTAAATTATATTACACTATATATTTACATAAAACAATTTTATATAATACTGCACAGTTAAAACAGTACGACACATTTTTTTAAAAATCCATTGGAAAATTAACGGACAAGGTCCTCAGGATTGAACATTCCCTGAAAATAAAAAAAAAGGTTATTATAAACAATTCAATTCCGGCAAGGTCGGAATGACACTACAGTGTAATAAAAAAATCCAAAAATATATAAAATGTTTATGGCAGATTATCACAATTCTAATGATATAACTATCAATGTATAAAAAACTGTTTTTATTTATAATTTTAGGGTTTAAAAACAAGCACATACAAAATGGCTCATAGTTAGCTTCACGTTATTTTAGTGCGCATGTAACAAACATTGCATAAAAGTATGGCACAGTAACGTAATACATGCTGTAAGTCCCGTCCCATAGGGTGCGAAATGTCTCCTTTTCAGGTAATTCAAAATATGCATATTTTAAACCTTTGTAGAAAATTTATCCAACATTGCACAGTAAAAATAATAATAAAAAAAGTAATGAAAAAACTCTATTCTTTAAGAAATTCCAGTGATATTGGCACCTGAAGCGTAAGACTGATCACCCCGTAACAGATGACTGAGATATAACGTCTTTCGAGTAACAATGCAGTATGCACTGGTGCATTAAGGGAATGATGATAATAAAAATTTCAAGTAATTCATTTTTAAATTAAAACAAAATTACCCTTGCACGACGCAGAATGGAATCCTTGCTCGCATCGTAAGGATGGTCCTTTGAAGGAATTTCCAGAATGGAAGGAACTGGCTGTGTGTGACCATCGATAATGTGGCGAATTAGCTCGGCTACATTCTGGTTAATTAGAATGATATCAATATCATCCCTCTTCAAGAAGCGCTTGAAGCAATCTTCAATTTCACTTACTGCAGTATCTATAAGATAAAAAATATTGAACTGGGTTTCACAGATCAGAATATTGCACTCCGCTCTAACAAAACTAGTTGGAAATGGCTTTGAGCCGGGTTGTAGTACAGTGGTAGTATTGTGTTGACTCATGAATCAAAGGTCCGAGGTTCAAATCCCACTCTACCAAAATTCGATTCTAATTTTTCCAGGACAAGTTATTTACATTTTTTAAGAAAAGGTCTGAATATTTTAATATTGGGGTACATAATTAGAAATTAACTATTTTTCAACTCAAAAAAAGTTCAGTAAATTATGAGAACACAAATATTTAATTTAACAAAAAATGGGAATATGTAAATATGAATATTGAGTTACATTTGACAATAAATCATTAAATAGATTGATAACGTTTCTTTTAATTGAAAAAAAAAACATTCTTATGATTAACAATGATATTTCAATTATGAGGACACTACAAAATAACTCAGCAATAGAGCGGAGTTGAAACCTCAGACCTGCAAAAAGCTGAAATCTAGGTATTATGTACGTGACTGAACAAAAAACTAATGTTAATATAAAACATGTAATTTAATCACATTTAAAATAATAATAATAGTATTTGGCTGATTTCTATAGCGCCATTTCAATCACCCCAGGGGTGCTTTACAATTCTACACCTAAACTTACATTCTAACTAAACTAACACTATATATATAACTACCTGATTTTAAAATTGAAGGTATGATAAACAAAAGTGGGATTTCAGTTGAGGTCTGAACTGCCTGCATATGTCGATGATTTGCAAGCATAAAGGCTATCAGTTCCAGGCAGAGGGGCCAGCTACCGTAAAAGCACGATCTCCGAATCTAGTGTTCGGGCAGAGCTAGAGTTCAACAAGTTTTTCTCTACCTGAATCAAATGCGTACCATAGATTTTTTTTTTGACATGTATTTTCCCTGTTAAACAAAAACATATGTTTTCTTGGATCTAATAACTTTTTACTGGGATAACTTTGTTGAACAGCAGTTTCATCTTACAAGTTCATTTAACATTACCAAAATAAAAACGGAACTATAAAGCATGTGTTTTTTTTTTTATAAGGATACTGTAAAACAATTTATTAAGAATTCAAGATTATTTAATTTATCGATACTACTTCTTGCCGGCAGTGCATTTCAGCGTCCATCATCTGCGCTGATGATACACGGCATAATAATCCAGAAAAACGTTAGACTAAAGGAACATATATTGGATATCGAAGATAAGGTCATAAACAATAGGTAAATGGGAGAGAAATTAGAGTAAATGTGTATTTTTTCTTACTATTGATTCATAAGCTAATTTTGTAGATATTAACATCCGAAAAAAAAAAATACCGTAAATGTATTTCACCAATAAAGAAAAAATACGAGTTCGAATATCTTACTTTTATCTACTACCATGAAATTTGGATGTCTGTTTTTATTGATTTCACCAACTCCACCCAACAAAAAACCGACGCACGTATCCTGCAATTAAACATAATCGCATGAAAATAGTGAAATGATTAACATATATTATGATAGTAATGACATTATTGGAAACATTTATAAACAAATAATTATGTATTGGGCTGAATAAAATCGACACATTACAAGGAGTTCTTTTTAGTGACTACAGAATCGCTATAGAAAAGAAGGTTTTTTTGTACGAACCTCATCGCCAATAACACTTATCAATTTTCCTTTGACTGCGGAATGAAGGGCCATTTTAATTTAGATTTAAGGAGTGTTCCAAAAATATTGAAAACAGGCAGAACTGTCACGAGCGAGCCAAATGTCACCTGACGCCGTGGTATTAGAACAAGAATAATGGCAATTTTTCATTAATAAAACGGTAACACTTTGATGAAAAGATATGAGCAAAAAATGAAACCGCATTTTAAATTTAATAGAAACATCAGTCAAAAGTAGTAAAATATTATTTGATTACTCAAATTATCAATTATTAAAGCCAACTTTGGAAAAAATAATATTTTTTTTGGGTAGGTACTAAATAAATTTAATATGAAACGGCGTCTCTTCAGACAAAAAAAGGCCAAAGCATTCGTATTTTGAAAATCAAATGGTGAGGCTTCTCAAGAAATGAAAAAAAGATTTACGTTGGTAGCTCCCAATATTTTTTTATTTTTTGTTACGTATTTTATTATTAATTATTAAAATATTACTTTATTTTTTGTAGTGATTTGTTCTTTATTATATTGTAATATGTGATGCTGTATTTTATTATATTATGTCAGTGCCATAGAATTATAATAATTCTATGATCAGTGCTAATATTATACTTGTTATTGGTCAAAATACGTTACTATAGTATATAATCTCTGGGCCAAAATAATCGAACAGAGGGATTCAATAAAACAATATTTTTTGGACGTTGTTTTCAAATCGAAAACATCATCGCCGTTACCTAAAATTATTAGGGAAAATGTTTATGTTATTGTTTACATATATTTTATTGTTAAACATAATATTACAATCGATTCTCAAATTAACTAACGATATTTAAATTCTCAGTACCCAGAGCCAGACCTACCATATGTTCATTTGGCATGAAAGATCAGACATTTGTTTACAGGGGAGGGGAGAATAACATATTTGTATCAATTTACAAATGTGTATGGCACCAATCCCTTTTCAATAAGTAATGGGACTCTATAAAATAAAAATTGTGCCTTGAAAGGGAAAAAACATTATCAATAAATAATTACATTATCATCATAATTTGAATAAATATTTCTTTACAAAATGCACCCTTCAAAAATACATCTTTCTTAAATGTACAAAACGGCAGTTGTAACAGACGCGGGGGGTCACTCTCTCTCCTGTAGCAATCGCTTCAGTCACAAGAAATGTATACTATAGGCGCAGGTGTCACCGCAGAATGGCCGGGCGTACAATAACCTGCTAGGGAGATATCGCTGTCTAAGTCCGGTATCTCTCCGTCAACAGGAACGGCGTGTGTTCTGGGGAAGTAGCCGGGAATCCAATCCAGAGAATATCCGTATTCCAAGTCCAGGGGGTAGCGGCAGTTGAATATTCAGTAAACGATATGGTAGACCGTCCAAATATCATATTTTTATTTTATCATTTTAATATCTATTCTATAAGCTTCGGTATGGCGATGACCACCCCCGAAAGCGACAAATGCTAGTCTTTAATGGGGGGTTAGTACCTCGCATACACATTCCAAAGTCCCTATTCTGTAAATATATTTAACGGCCCCAGGAAGGACCGCTAAGTTTTCATATGCGGCGTTACGTCGGCAACAGTAGTTGAATTGTAACTAATTATAACAATGGTCCGCCACTAACTGCACGTGGTTCTTGAAACACAATTTCTATGCTGTATAGAGGGTATAAGAAGAGTCATAAATTGAGGATCTTCGTAACTATTACGCAGGATAATTGTAAGGATAGAAGGGATGGAAATTTTTATTTATTAATTTGATAATTAAAAAAAAAAACAAATATTTAAAAACTTTATTATTTTAAGGAAAGAAAAAAAAATACAATAGAGGATAAATATACTTCTTTCTAATTGTAATACTAAATAGTGTTATTGCATCATTTGCCATCGTTTTCTACTTTTACAGTAGCGGGTGGATTTGTAAATGTTTCAATAGATTCCATAGCAGAATTGCACCATTTTTTAACATAAACTGGAGAATCTATCATAAAAGCAAAAACACTTTTTACTCCAGAATTCCAGTAAACTCTTCCAAATTGAGAAAAATCATCAGGATTGGGTAGACTAGGCAGCTGAAAAATAAATGAAAAAAAAAAAAATACAATTTCTGAATAAAAATTAGCCATTATAATGATGCTTAATAAAAACCCTTGGTGACAAAAAAATATTCACGAAACCTACACATAAGCAAATATCGACAAAAATTGAATAATGTACTATACTGGATAATTTTTTGAAAATGTATTCATAATTTACATCTTACACGATAGGTAAAAAATTGTGAAGTAATAGGTATACAGAAATAGATAATTAGGAAATTTAATTGAAATATTATGATTTTGTGTATACAGTTAATGATTTTGATAAAAATATGAATAAAATTTTAGTTCCCACCTAATTAGGCATCTTCAAGACCAGTCCCAAAGATGCCTACTTAGGTGCATGTTGGTCCGCCGGTTGCGAAATAATAATGTGCTTTTCCTTGATCAACACAGCACAAACTATAGCTTGCATGCACCAATATCCCGATTGTGTCATATTGTAAACTCGAGACAAGATCTGGACTTTTTTGGAGTAAGTCTTTATAGATTTAAAAAATCACTAAGATAGACCAGATCTTGTCTTGAGGTAGTAATTTATATATTTTTTGTCCTAGCTTTAATTTTACTTAGTTGTATTTCATTTGATTAGAACCTATATTTATTATAAGAAATTGTTTTTACCATTGTTAGAATGGATTGCATATGTCCGTCAATAAATAATAAACAAAATAATAAATCCAAATCATTTTAATGTTATATAATCCTGACTCTGATAAATTCAGTAACCTACCACTCAAAGGGCATCGATGTTATTTTTCGTGTTAGTGAAAAATAGCTGATTTTATCACAATATTAATTTTAATTCAACCTCTCTAGTTACCGTACTTAACATTTTTATTGAGATAACTATAGTTATATATGTAAGCGAAAATCTTAAAAAATAAAGATAAGAATTCAGATTACACTTAGATTAAGATTTTTACATACCCAAATTTGTTATATCATTTTTTTACGAAAAGAAAAAATATTAAAAGATAAAGTTAAATAAAAGATAGATTTTGTTAGTAGATTAACCCAGTTTTGTAAAAAAATGGGTTCAAGAGAAGTAAGAGACTTCAAATAGTAAAATAATGTTTTAGTTTCGTAATGTGGTAGTTTGTAAAGAAACATTCTAACATCTAGAATCTAGATGTATTGCTAATAAACTATAATTTAACGAATCCAACAAAGACAACGAGGGTTTTTCTAAAGATGTTTTATCCTGTGAAGAGGTGGATTGTTTTAAAAAGAATGTGCACACAAGTTATGTATATGCTATCTTATTATCAGAGTGTTCACATCCATCTAGCATAATTGTTTTGAACACACATACTTGTTTAGTATGAACACAACCCTGCAAACCACACAAAGACACATTCACCACTTAGTTTTAGTAGAAACTGTATATTAATTAAAATGTGTGATTTTCGTTTATTTTTACCTCAAAAGGAAGTTGTGAAGATGCTTCTTTGATATAAGGACAAGCATGAGATTTAATTGAACTATAAAGTTCTGCTGTCCTTTCACTATCTTTCCAAACACCTTGATCTGCAATATAATATACGGCCCCGGAAGCAAGGCCTCCCTTGATTGCAAATCTAAAATATTCAAATATAGTTTTAACTACTACTGATAAAAAGTGATATTACTTTGACAGACAAGGAAAACATATAGGTTATGATTTCAATAATAAAACAGTCTTACCGAATCATTTCAATTCTAATTTGAATTAATATAGGCTAAGCGTAGATATAAAGGTTTTTATTATTATATAAATCAATCTACAAAACCATTAGAAACAATTCTGTATTATGAAAATACAATTAATAACACTAATACTACAAAACGTTATGCAATTTGGCAATAATGGCAATTTACACGATTCTATTGGTAGCAGTGAATTTTGACATTTCTTGTTCCAATTTTCAGTATATTATAGTCTGTGGTTCCAAGTTTCAATTTACAATCTAACAAAATTGTAAAATCAAAGACGAAGTGTCAAAGTGAGAATGAAAAAATAAAATACATGATATAAATTTATAATAAAAATTAACAAAATTATTTTCAATGTCAGCGGTGTTGGGGAGCTTAGTGCAAGCGAAATCTCCATTTTTATTAAAAATACGATTCAAAATAATGTCCGAATCGAGGCCTTCTAGTGACATGTCGAAATTTAAGAAAATTCTTAAAGAATCAAAAAACGTTCTCATACTATCAGGCGCAGGTATCTCGGCAGAATCTGGCATTCCTACATTCAGGGGTGAAGGAGGGTATTGGAGAAAATATGTAGCCACTAATTTAGCTACTCCTCAAGCATTTAAAGCCAATCCAAGTTTGGTATGGGAGTTTTACCACTATCGCAGGGAATTTGCAAGGCAGGCACAACCTAATGCGGTAGGATTACTATAATTTATTAATTGGCCAAGTCATAGCCACCTTATGACTTGAACCCTGGAAAATGTCGTCTTCTGTAATAATGATTTGTTCTGTACAATTATTTAAATGTTAAGTCACATACTCAAATTCTAATCTAATTAAGCTTTCTTAATTGCTAATTAACTTTCTTATTATTCATATTTATAGCATTTATTCTATATTTACAACATATGTTTTTCTGTTATGGATGCACCAAAAATAATGTTTTAATATTGTAGTATATCTATTAATAACTGCCTACTTGTTTTTGATAATATTAGGACACAATTATACTTTTTATTCTAGGGTCATATTGCCATTGCTGAATTTGAGAGGAAATCAAAAGATGTAGGAAGAGCGGTGACTATTGTAACACAAAATATTGATAACTTGCATGCAAGAGCGGGATCAGAAAATGTTATAGAACTTCATGGGAATTTATACAAAACTAAATGTTTAAAATGCAAAAATATAGAAGTTAATAATGAAAGTCCCATTTGCGAGGTTAGTACTGTGGATTTTAAATGGTGCAAATTCTGTGTAGAGGTTAGCCAAATAAAGTTTGCCAATGGGTATTTGAGATCAACGCATGATCTGCATCTTTCGACCTGAATTCACTTCCTGGTTTAGACAATTTGATAGATTGTATGCTTGATGAAACATTTCCAGAGTTGCCGAAAGTTCCATTTGGGTTGACAGATTGTGTGCATCTTTACTTGGCTCACCTCTGGGTACTTAACTATGAAATTGGACAAAATGCTTTTCATAGTTGTCGATAATTTTATTGTTGAAAAATGGTCTAATTAATTTTTGTATTGCATTTAATTAATTTCGTTCACTGGAATTGGTATTCATTGAAAATTGCATTTTATGATTGTTTTTGAAGACAAACTTTGCTACGTATTTGTTTTGATTTCATCTTCTGAATAACTAACATTTTAAATGCAGATAAATAATTTGAACGAAAATAATCCAATGCACTCATCGACTTATTAGTACACATATCTGGCCCCTGAGCCCTCAAAAATTATGACACTTAACCGATACCCAAAGCATATTTAGTTGTTCATTTAACCGCCAGCCGGGTGTGACATGAGCTTGACGTTTAGAATTGAAACCAAAATGCCTGCTCGTGTTGTGAAAGCGTGTAAAAACTGTTCAGATAAACATTACAAAAAGGATGGTGTAACTTTTCATTGGGAAGTATTTGTTTATTAATCACTCATTTGTTAATCAACGCTTAAAATAATGAATATTCAAATATAAGTATTATTTATTTTAAATGTCAAATTACACATAGCAGCATAAAACTGAAGCTCTTCTTTCTAACAGGAGTGCACTCGTAGGAATATGGTTTTAAAAATATAATCAATATGAGTTGATATTATTTTAACATTCCCTAACATCAAGTCAAAAGAAGTAAATCGGTAGAAATTAAAGGAATTTAAGGGAAGAATCTGGATGGGATCCATAAAAAACTAATGTTATTTTCAAAATATTTAAATACAAACTTTTTTAAATACTGAAAATGGGTATCCTCCCATTTTCAGTAGTATATGCATTCTCCCCGAATGCAGCCCTGGTTTATATCATATTTACATAAACAAACTCGGTAACACGGTATTTTTAATTCTTTTTTTACTGATAATATTTCATTGATTACAAACTTTAAAAATTTTCCTTCTTTTAAAAAACATGCACTATCCTGGATTCAAACTAAAGATACGAACTCTTTTTTTCCATGATTTATTTTGTTGCCCTTTAATATTAAGGAATATTTTTGTGTTTTTTAAAATATTTTTTAATTACTATAAAAAAATACCATATTATCTTTTACAGAATATCTTATTTTTTCTTTCTTATGTTACACAAAAAAATTATAACTGTCCATTATTTATTATAGGAGCAAAAATTCATTAACATTTTCTTATATACCCTCGAACAGGCCATGCCTTTGTGGGATTTTTTTGTTTACTATTTCATTTCTATGTAATTATGCTTTATTTTTTTAATACTCTGTTTTATCATTTATGTTTATTGTAAAAAAATAAAAACTATGGGTTTGTTTCGTGTCATTTACTTTTTATAAATATTTTACTTTATAGGGCGCGTCTATTTGTATTAATAGGATGAATGCACTACATTACTATAATGAAATGAAACCCCTAATGCAGAAATTTATTCAAATTAATTAGTACTACACTAATTCATTTGAATAAATTTCTGAAACAAATAAAAATAGTACCTAATCTAATTTCGGCTAACTTTATACCGAGTGAGTTCATTAGAAAGAAAATAGTTTCTAACAAATAAAATAATTTGAATGCAAGTAGATCAATATAGGTGCACATTATAATTTATTTAAATGCAAGTGGACCAATGAAAGAATTTGTACAATTTTACACTGAATGGCAGTAGAATTTATTCACTTTGGCAGAGGTTCTTTGAACAGTTGATGAATAAATAAATTCCTGACTAGAATCCTTTTTCTATATTAAATAGGCATTAATAGATTTTTGGTGGGTTTTTCCTGATTTTTTCAATTTATGCTTAAAAAAATATTAGTTAAGTTATGTTTTTATTATTGAAACTATCAACATTGATTAATCAATTTTGCATTAAAATGAATTATTCATTGAAAATACATATATACAAAATTGAAATTTTTAATAATAATTTGCTGCATTCTGTAGAGTTGTAAACTAACCTCTGGCGCTATAAAAATTATCCGAGTAAATAAGTTCCCTAGAATATCATCATCATTCCCTTTCCATACCAAATGGTGCATAGGGCACTGCATTGGTAAACCAATTGCAGCGTATCTTGATCATGTTTTTGTTACATGAAGGTAAGATGATCAGTCTTACGCTTCAGGTACCAGTCCAGGGACTGTGAAATATTCTAGTGTAAATACACCCTTTTTAATAAATATTTGAAATCAACCATGTCAGGAATCGAACCCGAGACCTTTTGCATGGTAAGCAAACGCGCTGACCATTACACCACGAAGCCGACAAAGCAGCGCCTGCTATAAACTTATATTATTGTTGTAAAATAAATACTATTAAAAATCTTGTGAATCATTAATTTAATTGAAAATGTTTTTCTGTTGGCCACATTGTCCATTTATAGTGTGTAAACATCTGAGCTAATTAAACAGAAGTAACTTGATGTGCAGGCCTTGTCGGGAAGAGGTGCTCCAGATGCTGATGCCGTATCATCGGATATTCCTATTGAGGATCTCCCGCATTGCAAGAAGTGTAACGGGCTACTGCGACCCCATATTGTATGGTTTGGAGAAAATCTTGAATGCAGTGTCATCGACAAAGCTCGTAAGTTATTATTGTGTAAAATATGAAAAATACTAATGCAGCAATTTACTAAAAACCAGCTATTTATTAACAATTAACCTCAGGCATTAATAACGCCTAAGCTGTATGAAATAATTACAGTTTAATAACATCTAATGTAAATTTATATACATATATTTATAATATTATATATGTAGTTATATTTATTCTTTATTTTATTGATTTATTTTATAATTTCAATACAGTGTATCAAATATAATAAAATTATAAACAACACATGTAATATAAAAAATAAATAAAATAATAATACCTTGCTTAACTGCCTAACTAAGGTTGTGTACCCCTTTCAAAGACTGTCAAAAACCATAAATATTATCGCGCATATCATGAATTTGACAAACTTAATTTTGAATGAATTTTATTTTTAAGTATAAATCATTCAAATTATTGTTAATATTAGATGAATTTCTATTTTTTTGGTACTTGTTGGCCAGAGAAACGATAATTTAATTTATTCACATAAAACTTGCCAATGGGTTTCTTTCTAAATGGAGTTTTCTTGGGTCTCAAATTTTTTTAATGCCGAAAATAAACAGTTTGATTTAGATGTCGAGAAATTAGAAAAGTCATGATTGCATTATATATTTTAATTTGTTTTTAATCAATTGAACTTTTAATGAGCACTGTTTATTTCTGGTTCTTATCATTGCAGAAGCAGTACTCAATGAGTGTGATGTGTGTCTTGTAATTGGTACATCTTCGATAGTTTATCCAGCCGCCATGTTCGCTCCACGAGCATCGGCGCGCGGTGTTCCTGTGGCAGAGTTTAATATAGAAACTACACCAGCTACAGAAGAATTTGGATATTTCTTTGAAGGAAAATGTGGTACGACTGTACCGCAAGTATTGGAAATATAGTTAAAATAGTTTGTTTTAAACTCGGCACAGGTTCGACATAATACATAAATACTCAGTCAAATGGATGATTTACCATAGGAAAAGTAAATATGTATGTATGTAACTTATTGGTTAAAACATTTTTTTACTATTGTATACAAAATATAATATTTATTGTAAATACTCTTCTATGAAAATTTATTTGAAAAATGTACAAGCATATAATATAAGCTGTTAACTTTGAAATAAAGTCATGTATAACTAAAGTTTTTCGCTTATAATTTCAACTGCAAATGTTTAACAAAATATTTACTCAGTCAAATGGATAATTTAACATAGGAAAAGGAAATAATTTATTAATTCTGTTTTTATTAAGCTTTACAAAATTTTTACAAAGTTTAGTTGTTCTATTGATTATATTATGAATGAGCTTAGTTAGAATTTTTTTCATTGTTTTTTCAAATATTTATTGATTGTAAATACTTAACGATGAAAATGTTTTTAAAATGTACACGCAATATATGTTGGTTGTTAAATTTTTAATAATTAGCTGATTATTTTTTTCAAGACAAAGACAAAAGAAGGACAGTCAAAAATACAATACAACGGCCTTAACCACTACATTGACTTACTTTATCACTTGAAAAATTACACTGGAGACAAATTAAAAATCAACCCGAAAAAACACATCATAACCACCTAATTTGATAAAACATCACATTACTTGACCTTATAATATTTCTTATATAAACCCTAATGGGTTTTTTTAAATAAAAAATATTTTAAAAAAGCAATTTGAGATTACAACTCATGATTTGAAAAATGTTTATATTTTGTTGAATTTCAATCTCAAATGGTACCATTTCTCACATTGTTTTTCCTTTCTTTTTATTTTTCCAAGGGGCCTTTCTTCCAGAAAAAATAAGATAAAGGAAAAAACACAAAGTATTTAGAAAGGGAATATAAAGGTTTAGATGAAAAAAAATAAACAAATTGAAAAAAAAGCACTATAAAAATATAATTTAGAGCAAAAAGATTTGACATAAAAATCATACTATGAAGGTATAAAAATGAGTGAAAGTGATAAACTTTTTATGTATAATGGTTTTTATTGTGTACCACTATTATGCATATTGTACATTCACTTTTATTTATTAATTAATATCATACAATAGTTCGAGCTGCACAATTATTGTGGTGAATATGGCAATATTTAAATTTCATTTTTAAATTATTTCCTTGGAATATAGTTTTTTTTGCATTATTTATAAGAAAGATTACCTGCGCATTAAAAATATAATACAATGGTATAATTTTATTTTTATTAATATGTGACTGTTTTGGAAGTACTAGAGAGTAAAATTTATAGAATAATCACCATTGGATTGCCTATCGAAAGATTCTCAGTGCTAGCCGACTATTATTGAATTATAAATACTTTTGTGAATGCTTTGTTATCTTTGTGTAAAATATTTTTTTATTAAATTATACAATATTTAAGTTAATAATTACTGTCTTAAATGTAAATACATCACATTTGATATATTAATATAGCCTTAACAATATAATAATTTGTTTTATTCTGAGGTTTTGTATTAATATACATACTCGGTTAAAGTTTGAAAAACGGTCTGCTCTTGTATATCATGTTTGCGATTTGCTCGAAAAGAATTTTGCAATGGATCCAAACATGGGTCCAAACTTAGAATTCCTTATTAGAGATCTCTGCAAAAACAAACACATTAAACTTTTTTTAAACATTTCTTATGGGATAAGATTATGACCTTAGTAAAATAAAATATTTTGATTGTTTAGATTTTTAAAATCAATGATCTTATTGCTATAGCACAACCTTCATAAGATACATGTGAAGAACCAAGAGGTCCCTCTGGATAATGTATGCAGAATCTGGTGTGATTATTATTCTTTACTTTTCACATTTGTATGACTATTATATTTGCTGTATATTTAATTGCGTAAATAATATTTTTCAAATACTGTTCTAATCCCGTTGAAACTGAATATTGTTTGCTAATAACTAAATAAAAAAAAATCTTAAATCATATCATTTAATGATGTTTACCTTGATCCAATTAGGGAGAGAATTGCTAATATTGTCTCTGGAATACCTTTCATCTATAAGAATAACCGTAGCATAGTCTCTAGCATGACGTACCGCTCTACCTAAAATAGTAAAATGGATTTTTCAGTTCGCACCTAATTATTTTCTAAATTAGAAATAATAAAAAACTCATAGAAACATGTCGTGTGTAATACATATATTTATATTTTTAATAGTGTTTGAAATCGATCCATTTGTAATTGTGCGGTATTTATGAGGTCCGGGTATTGAACACTATAATACTGTTAGGTTTAGGTCAGGCATGTGTTAGTTGAAAATTTTAATATGAAAAAATCATTACATCAATATATTTTTAACTGTCAGATTTACACAAACAATTCTAAGAGTAACATTAAACATATATTTATCTAGGAAAATCATTCAAATGATATTTAATATTTTTTGAAGTAAGCTTCGAAACATGACCTAATAAAGATTAGTAGTGTAGATTAAATAAGGAATGTATATTAATTATTAATTACCGATGCATTGATTTACAGCTTTGAGGCAAAGATTTTCATAGTGTATATTTCCAGCGGCAGAGGACACATTTTCATTAAGATATTTAATCTTTTCTTGTAGTTCCACAGATTTAATGTTAGGATACGGCATTCCCACGACTATTACACACCTTCCTAAATCATCACTGAAAACAAAAACTTTTAATAAAATAGCTTTTGTATATACATACATATGTAGTTGCTTAGATATAATTTTGTACATACTCATACATGTGTATGTCTAGATATTTATTTACTTAAATATGCCATCTTTCTTTGCAAACTACATTTAACCTCATCAAATCATACAATCACTATCATCAATATAAATATCCACACCCAGCAGTGCATAGGGCGCTGCCTTGGTGCACCAAATGCAGTGTATCTTAGGTAAGGTGATCAGTCTTTCACTTCAGGTGCCAGTCCGGGGACAGTGAAATATTGCAGTGTAAAATCACCATTAAAACTAATATAGATGTATGCAACACAACGGGGCGGACTGATCTTCACTCCATTCCTTGTTCAGGATTTTTACCTGCGAGTGGCCATACAAAACCATATTCTTTGCCCGCCCGGCACAGACCATTCACTCCGCATGCCTGAATTCTGTAAGCATTCTTAATATTACCTAAAATTGAGACCTTCACTTAATTTTCCTCCTACAACGCTGAACATTAGTGCTCCGGTGAATGCATTTTTAGATGTAATAGTTTTGCTGTAATCACCCAAAACCTAAAAAGCACAAAATATTTATATCATAAATCACAGAAAATTTTTAAAATACCTGTTTCAAAATATTACCACAGTATACCTGTTCAACTTGACCTGTTGTTTTAGGCTCTCTGAAAACTTTTTTTTTCTTTTCTATTTTGTCTAATACTCGGGAAGTTTTCATATGATTGAAGACAGTTTTTTCATAATCATATGACGGAAAGAAACACACCACGCCACCGGGAACAATATTACATACATTTTGTAATATTCTACCGAGTTCATTCAACTAAAAATGAAATAAAAGCAGTTAATGATAATTTTCATTCAATTCTTAATGTTTATGAAATAACTCGCACAAAAAACATTTTCGGTACCAGTTCGGGGGTGTTTCGCATTTCGTAAGAAAAATTAAGTTTTTTTCCTGAAGGTCCTTCTGACAAACAGACCGGCAATATATTTTCAGGGGGAATTACGTGACCACAGGAGAACTCTGTTATCCTATCAGCAGTCGCCCCAGCAGATAAGAAAAGTTGATCACGAAATTCAGAAAATGGTTGCATCGTTCCTCCAGCAAGGATGATCTGTAAAAAATAGAAACACTACATTACCCACAAAAAAATTAAGAAAAAGTACACTAATGCCTACTTTTAAAATACAGAATTGAAATGAAGAAACCACAACATATTTATCAAATTCGCAATGAAAAAGACAAATGGGCAGCTGGTTTTCTTCAAAAATTCATAATTTAATCTGCAACTGTAATTTGTTTTAAGCCACAAATTCAACATTTTACAGGAGAGTGTAAAAACAACACTATCTCATGAATAATAATATTTTTAATGCCCGTTTTTTTTTAATCTAAGTTAGTCAATTAATAATAGAATGAAACATTATATTTCATTTGATGGCTTATCACATTCTGCTTCATTAAATTCTTAGACATGTTAATTGGAAAAATAACAATAGATTTTTCGGCTTATAACATTTTAGAAGACGAGGGGTAGCCACCAATACACCGAAAAAATATTTGGCGTATGGCATATAACGGATACATGGATGACACATTAAAATCAGCGGTGGGCAATACCAACAGCCATGAGGATGGCAGGTCCGAACCCTGCTTTGGCCCGCAATGCGTAGTCCGCTGCAACGTCAGCTTGGAAGAGTCTACTAAACACCGCACATCGAAGAGCTCTCTTGACAGTTTTCTCATTTAACCGGTTAAAGGATGGCTTATTAAACATTGCAAACAAGTTTGCAGCTAAAAATGTCATAGGTGCCGTTTGTCCCACAGGATGCGAAACGTCTCATTTTCGGGTAATTCAAAATATGCATATTTCAAACGTTTGTAGAAAATTTATCCGACGTCACACAAATGAAATATTAATACCGTTACCATTGCCTTTTTTTGCTTATTTAAAAATAATCAAAAAATGTGAAAATACCTTATTGCCAATTACATGAACCAAATTGTGAGATAGTAAGTAATATGTCCTAAGATAAATGAAATTCAAGATAGACATTTTTTAAATGTGACTTTACTAACCGCTCTGGCTTCTTGTACAATATCTGTAAATTGAGTAGCAGGATTCAGCAGAATAAATTTATGGAAGCCATTTTCAACATTTTTAGCCTTGTAGGAGGATATTCGGCCATCTGCATAGCTGCTTGTTAACTTGTCAAGAAATGACACCACACTGTGAATAACGTTTCCCACAGAAACATATTTTAGCTGAATATTAATGAAAAAAAATTACAAATTATGTAAGTAAATTTATCTACCTAATAAATTACAGTTATCAATAATTCTTAAAATAACCAAGACTTTTTAATAATTTATTTTTTTAAATCAGTACATTCCAGTTATATGATGGTATTTCAGAGCTCAATGTAAATTTGTATGTGTATATTTCAGACAATGTTTTTTTTATGAACCATAACATTTTATGACTTTAAGTATCATTTGAACTAATTAAATAGGTGACCAAAAAACTTACAGGCTGAGTTTCATCGGAAACTGTGACTTCTGGGACAGTTTTCTTCTTTCCTTTTTTATTTTCTTCAGAGATTTTAGAGAGAAACGTTTGTAAATGTTGCTTTTTATTTGCGTTACTTGTATCGTCTTTAACATTTGCAAATGGATATCTTTCAGCAAACCCATGTAGCTTTTGAGCGAGTTTTGATTGGTTACAGAAGTTTATTAATGGACGGAGATTGTAATTATCTATCTCAGCTGTCAAAACAAATTCTTGTAATGAAAGGATCCTTCGCTCTTCTGTAATTTCTTGGTTTTTATTAGGTCGTTGTTTTAGCAATCCTGGATTATGAATAAAAAAAAAGTCATTGATACAAGTCAACGTAGCTCTGACTTAACGTTATCTTACCAAATCTTATAATTTAAGGACTAAAAAACAATTTTATTTGATTTATCAATTATTTTTTAGACAAATTATGAATTTACATTCTGTGTACGTATAAAAAACTCAAAATTAAATTACTTATTCAATCAAATCGTATAAATTATAGATAAAATACAGTCAAACTTGGTTATTGAGAGGAAGATAGGACCGACTGAATATGCTTGTTGTAAGTATTACACGTTATACCAGTGAGAGGTTTTTTTTAAAAATCCAATCGACATTGCATATTGTCACTAAGTAAACAAATAAATACTATACGAATTCATATAGATAATTTTAAAAAAATATTAAGGAAAATTATAAAAATGTTTATAAACATACTACTGTCTATATTTCAAATAATATAGATAAATAAACATTCTTATTTTTCCACAATGTTGACACCGTGGATAATTCAAGGGTTAGTTTTTAACTGATCTAAAATCACCCACTCGTAATGTTTATTATGCATTGACCATAGAACATTTAAAAATTTGAAAAACCTCCAAAATAAGGATGCCATTCATAAACTACAAAAGAAGTATTATTGTGGTGCAAAGCTAGTACTTACCGAATTCACAAAGCTTGGATTTTTTTACATACAATTTCAACCATGTGCATGATATTTTTAATGTGTCCGGCGAAAACATCAATTAAGTACTTACGTAGATATAGTGTCATAAACATCATCCGATCCCAATGCCCAGCAGTGTCCGTCCTAAGTTAACTGCCAGTTTGAATTTTATTACTTAGGTTCTTATTTTAAAAATTATGTTTTTAAATAATTGCAGAGTTTTTGCTCAACTGTTGACTTTTTGAATTTTTGTTCGAATTGTCTAAAAAGTAGCTCGTTATAAAAGATAATGAATATATGGAGAAAATCATAAAGTAAAATGTTAACGAATGTTTCCTCATAACATCCAAGATCTCGCTATTTCTGTGATCGTTATAACCAAGTTCAACTGTAAATAGTACTTTGAGTTAGTGTTGAGTATTGTGAAATAATACAACATAATGAAAACTTGCTGTTTTTATAAGCGAACAAATATTGTTTTTTTCTAGCATATGGAAGTTTTGTGCTGTACTTCATCATCATCATCATTCCCTTTTCGCACCTAATGGTGCATACGGCACCGCATTGGTACACAAAGTGCAGCGTATCTTGATCATTTTTGTTACATAAAGATAAGATCATCAGTCTTATGCTTTAAGTGTCAGTTCAGGGACTATGAAATATTCTAGTGTAAAAACACATTTTTTTATAAACTACTTATATTTGTGCTGTACCTCTAATATGTTTTTACAAACCTAATACTCTTCCGACTATAAATATTAGTTGGTTTATATAGAGAAGATTTTTAGCTGCAAATCTTGAACTATATTTTTCTCTATAATTTTTTAGTTTGTCTAAAGCAGTCTGCAGTTGAAATCCTGTTACTTCAGCGCAGTGAATATGTTCTATTGTATCCAGAAGATTGTGAGCTTCGTCAATTATCACAATGTTATTTTTAAGATTGATGCCATTAGCTTTTCTTGTTGCTTCGTGCAATAGCGTTTGATAAGGAACAACAACCACCTGGGAAGGAAAAGAGTAAACATTATAATAAAAACACATATTTAATTAAACTATTTAAGGTGTTTCTACTTTTTCAATTATTAGCCTTGGAAATGAGAAAAATAACAAATTAATATTAATTATATAATTGCATTCAAAGCCCAGAAAGTACATTAATGAATGCTTTGAAAATAAAAATACCACCAGTGTCTAAAAGGGCATGAAAGTTTAATAAAAAAACCGCTCAAATAAACATTATTTGCATTTAAATTAACATTTAAGATCTTGAGTAGAGTTTGTCAGTGAAAGAGGAGGAAGTAGCAGAGCAACAATCTTCTGGCGCAAAAAGAAAAATGCTGAAAGCACAGGAAACTGTTGCATCGTACATTGAGAAGCATCACCCTAATAAGGAGGTGGCTATGCGTTCTACAAATTTATTCAATGATAGTGCTGGGTCACATTTTTACCAAATTTTGAAGCGTGGGAAAAAACAAATGTCTGTAGACAGCTTTCTAGTAAAAAATAATTAATTAATTGTCATAAATAAAAAAAACTATATTTCGATTTTTTATTGTTCTTCGCAAATCAAAATTGCATTCAAGGTTGTTGCACTTCTTAACAATTTATAAGCATGTTATTTTATTTTAATTAACGTTTTAAAAAAAGGGTTTTTTTGGCATAGAACGCATTATTGTATTTTACATTGATGGACAAAATTGTTTCGCTTATTGAGTGTTTCACATATCGAGTAAGATTCTGGAAAAAAATATTCTTGTTATGAGAGGTTCCACTATATTCGTCCAATCCAACACAGGATTTTAGTCCCATGCAGTTCAAATGATTAATTTATAAATAAATTGTTTTAAAAAAATCAAGTCTGCGACAGAAAATTACAATAACAATTAAAAACTAACCTGAGCATACTTAATAGCAGCTCTTGCACTATAGTACGGACATGACTCTACTTCTTTTCCAGTAGTTACTAAATCCTCTACGTCTTTAATTTCAATCAACGCTTCATCCCGTAATAGTTCTATACTAGATTGGTTGTAAAATTGGCACCCGGAGCTGCATTTGGACTTCTTTGTTACTTTACCATCCTCAACTTTGGTGGATTTTCCCTTTTTACCTTTTTGAAGTTCTAAACATCTGGAATAAGAAAAGAGAATCTTAATAAAAATAAGCAACTAGTACAGAAAGATTACGGTCACTAAACATTGATATGAAAAATAATTAAAAACTTTTGTTAATTATTACATATTTTGAAAAAAACAACATAACATAATAGTATTAATACAAAAATAATAAAACAGCATGCATCGTTTAATTCTGCAACTTATTGTTTAGTAACAGTTAGTGAAAAGGTTTAGATTTAGATTAATACGCACATTTTTATCAATAGATTTTTAATGTCATCTTTATAATACTGTGTTTTTTTTTTTTTACCGATTTGATTTTTTCATTTAAACAGCATCACTTTATTAAATAAACCGTGTAGTTTATCAAAATATTTGCAGACAAGGACTGGATTTCACCCCCTCGGGAGTTATTATTGTATTACAACAGAGATGGAGAACATTTTAGAGAAGGGAATATGGAAATCTAGGCATTTAGAGGGCTTATGATCTGTCATTGGCTGGTTTATGTGGTCAATTTACATACCGTGTAACATTCACCATTATTCCTATGTTTGAACATGCATGTTTATTTAATTTTTCCATTAGTTGGTTTTTGTGAAGTTAAAGAGCTAAAACTTTTATTAATAAGGGTAAGGTGTTGTGTTGTAGTCGAGTAGGTACTGGAAACATGAATGTTAAAATGGGGGCATAATTGTGAATATTACACATTATATAATGAGGCCACACAAACCAGCCAATGACAGGTCATAAGTCCTATAAATATGTAGACTTCCATACTCCCTTCTCTAAAATGTTCTCCATCTCTGTTGTAATATGTTATCATTTATTTTGACCTTTTAATCAGTTTTAAAAACACTTCTCTTGCCATGTTCAATGAGGAAGTTCAGTGGTTTTTAATTATTTTTTTCGTTAATAGACTCAAACTAAGCCAAAATTATTTTTATGTATCGCTACGATTGTTTAATTAATTACTCCACCCGTGACGTCACAGGTTGCTGCCGGTGAGTTTTGCTGACATTTAAAAGTAGAGCCTCGTAGTGTCAAAATACACTAAATGTTGAAAAAATGGCTAATCGGAAACCGGAAATCTATCACAACACTGTAATTGATTCACAAGAACTTGTAACATCCTAAAGTAGATTATTTGAAATATTTTTTCTTACTTTTTAATAACTTCCTCATTATGTATGTTTTTTATTTATTCTTTATTTGGATAACCAACAGCTATATTTATCTTAAATATAAAACACAACAAATTACAAATAAGCCAATTAGAGGTTTTCACAAGTAGCATCTCACAGGAAGTTAAAAAAGATTCCCGAACATAAAATGAACAGTAATCTAATGTATATCCAAAAGAAAATAAAAAATACCATGAATTATTTCGAAAGCAAACACCGCACGTCATTATGATTATTTGCAAATAAATCTATGTTCAATGATTTTGTCATAACATTAAAAATATGAAAATTTGGCCATAAATATAAATGTTGCCTATAATTAGATGAAGCAAGAGGAATATGAAGAAGGTTATTCCTTAGACTTTGTTCAAACATATACAGGAGAACCCTATTTATTCGAACTCCAGTTGTCCGGATTGCCAAATATCCTAATTGTTATCAGGAAGTAAAAATAAAAGAAGTTATTTTATTTAATTAAAATTCAATTGTGCAATTAACTTTTCTAGATATTTTTAAGTAAGTTTTTAATGTGATTCTAATTCGCTGTATTATTTCAAAAGCAATGAAATCTGGGACAAATAATTTGGGATAGTTGGAGTTTTACTGTACAAACATAATAAAATAATGATTTACCTCTCATTTATAAGATGGGAGCTCTTGAGTTTCTGAACAGAAGGATGAATGCAATATTGCTGCCTCGATGCTAAAGATACAACACGAATATCCGATGAATAGTCGGTTCGCTTGATTTCATTTACAAATTGTGAAAGTTGAGAGTGGGTACGGCTGCAGAAGAATATCTGTGGTGAAATCAAAATATGAAATATTATAGTCATCAACATTCCCATATTCGCACATAATACTCCAAGATATTGGTACCCCTATTGCAGCAAGTCTTACACTTCAGGCTCCAGTCCAGGGACTGTAAAATATTGCAATGTAAAAAAATGCTCTTAAATAAATATAGGTATCATGTCAACTATGTCAGGAATCAAATAAAAGGTACTGGATATAAAGCATGGATGTCAATTTTGTGTGTTTATCCTAAATAATGGCATCCGACAGCAATTTACATGTCTCTATTTATGTTGAATAAAATTTGATAAGATTTAAATAAATAAATAGTTAATAGTATTCGGTGTATTTTACACAACTTAAACTGTACACAACTTTGCATCTGCCATTTTTTTTCTGAAATTCGATGCCTTATTGTAAAAAACCGGTTTTACATTTATGATTCAAAGTATTTTCCATTGCTGAACAGGTCCTCGGATCCACTACAAGATGAAGAAAAAGAAGTATCACTCGTCTGTTATTTCTATTATAAAAATACTTAGCAGTTTCAAAAAAAAAATGTAACATACAAATATTTTAGTTTCCACAACAACAAACCATCATGCCGTTTCTCCGTAGGGGTAGGCAGAGAGGATAGAACGCCATACCACTCTGTCTTAGCATACAGACCTCGCTTCCTCTACATTCATATATCTTCTCATGCACGTACGCCGATTATACCTACTCTTGACATGTCCATCTTCAAGTATTTGATGGACTTGATTGTGCCATGTCTTTCTCGGTCTTCTTTGTTTTCTGCATCCATCAACATTTGCATCGTAGATACTTTTTGCCGTTTTTTCACCGTCCATTCGCTCTACATGATCAAACCGACGCAGCACCCATTTCTTGATTCTGTTGATAATGCAAGTCTTAGCCTTACATAGTTCACGGATCTTGACATTTGTGCACCTATCATACATCGTTTTACCACACATTCCCCTGAGGGATCGCATTTCGACAGAATTTAACCTACTTTCATCATTGTTTTTCCAATTCCATACTTTGCTCCCACACATTAGAGTTGGCACTAGAACTCCATTGTGAGCTGCTAGCTTTGCCTCCCGTGATAAACATTTGTTTACCAAAGTAGATTTCAGTGCACCGTTCACCCTTTTCCCAGCACTCACCCTCCTTTTCACATCTTTCTCAGTCTTTCCACCCCTAGTAAACATACTGCCCAGATACAAAGATTCTTCTTCTAATTCTTCTTCCTTTAGTTTCCACAAATAATAAATTATTTCAAATATTGTTTTCTGTTTTTTAAAGAATGTTAAAATAGGTTAAATGATTTAATCATTAATGGTGATACAAACAATTATGGTTTGTGAACCTTACTTTCATTCCATTATTTTCCAAAACCTCTTCTTCTGCAACATCCTCTATTTCCGAAACTACTACTTCCAAAAGTAAATCGCAATCATCATACGGAATGCCATCATCGAGTTCGGCAGTATCTTTATCTAAAGAATCAATGCCTTTGATTTGCTGTAATTTGTTATTTTTTTCATTGCTCCATTTTCCTTTTTTATTTTCTTTTTCAATGTTTTTTCTCAATCTGAGATTATCAATCATTTCTTTGTATTTAGTGATGTTTTCCAATGTCTTCTCAAGAATTTTAATTTCTGAAGTTTTCTGAATTTTATCGTATTCCGAATTTAACCAATCGTCACCAGCTAAAAGCAAAAGACTGCGTGTTAAAATTAGAAGTATTGACAAGAAGATGATTACTTAGTAAAATAATTGCATGTTTTGAAAAAAAATAAATTACCAGGTTCATTAGATTGTACAGATAACTTTAGGTCTTCAATTTTATTTGTTATATTCGATAATTCAGCCAGTTCATGGTCCTGTAACCATTTCAGAGCGCCGCAACACAGACTAAGAGATTTTCCCTTAACAGATAATAAAAAAAATATGTAGCAAACTAAACAGTAATATGATTTATTTAAATAAAACAATAATTGAAACTCACCGTTCCAGTAGGACTTTCAAATATTCCAAGTTTCCCATGTTCCAATGAAGTATATAGATGTTTCATGAAATCTTTCTGAATATTATACGGTTCAAATGGAAAACTAAAGTTACTAGGAACTTCCATATTATCTAATAATAAGTTTGCTATAAGATTTCAGAGTACAATTCCACAATCAAAAACTAAAACATTTACACAAAGTCAAAAGTAAAATGCTCAGAAAGCGCGCGAAAATAAACGTCAAAATTCGAAATCAAAGCATTTTTAGGTGGATGAATGATTATTTTAACATATATTATGATACCATACACATAATAATATTTTTTGGCAGAAAAATAAATATTTTTGTTATGTAACGTCGCAAACCATCAAAACTCTGAAATAATTTATTTTGTCAAAAACATAAATGACAAGAAAATAAATTCTTGTAGCTACGCAATTTAAAAACTATGCATATATGTGTTAAAAGGCGTTCCTCACATATGCATATATTTGAAATAGATTTACAGACAACAAGTAACGTATGTTGATAAATGGTGTAATGAAAAATTAAAAAAAATGTTCCAAAAAGTTGAAACGAAGCAGGTTTCAAAAAAAAAATGAAGTGGAAAATTTCAAATCATATTTAAAAATAAGTAAATGGACCAAATTATTTTTTTAATATATAAAAAAAAATCGCGTTACATGTTGCAGATAGCTGTTTAATGTTAATCTAATTTAATTAACCAACCATTTAGAACCATAACATGAACATAAAAATAAACAACGAAACTCTTAAAGAACTGGAACATGTGACTTACCTAGGACTCACAATGGACAGACAATTAAAATGGACAAAACACATAGACGGACTCACTAAAGTAATGGCATCACTACATAGCCTCTTCTACAAAATTAAAGATTTTATACCAAGAAAGGAAAACATTATGATGTACGAAGCCTATGTCAAAAGTAAATTGAGTTACATGATCGCCTTCTGGGGAACTGGTAACAAGACAGATATAACAAGAATACAAAGACAACAAAATAAAATTCTTAAATTAACATACAACCTGACCTCTACGACTGAACTGTACAAAAAAACACACCAGTTTGACATTAACTACTTGACTAAAATTGAGACCTTAAAAATTGTGTACAAAATAACACTGGGAAACATACAAGATGACAACATAATATTAGTCAAAAATGCTGACATACACAAATATAACACCAGACAACAACAACACTATCATATTGAAAAAGCAAAGACAAACACAGGACAGTCAAAAATACTACACAATGGACTTAAACAGTACAACGACTTACCTTACTACTTGAAAACTTTTACTGGAGACAAATTAAAAATCAATCTGAAAAAGCACATGATGACTGAACTAATTAGACTAGACGAGACATAAAATGACTAGACAACATAAAATTTCTAATGTAACCCTAACGGGGTTTTTAAAATTGTAAATAAATAAAAAATAAATATTTTGACAAAAAATATTTTTTTGAAAAACATTTGTAACCAGCTCTTTACATTATTTAAAAAAAATAGCTGATAAAAAACATTACTTATTACGGAATAATAACGCAGATGTGTCAGATTGTGTGTGTAAATGAATAACTTTACATTTTTAATTGAGCCATAGACAATTTTTATTTACCATGACGTTCTCCATAGAAATACAATGTGTGTCGCTTGTCACTTCGTCACTTGTCATTTTTGTGTTTTGTGTAACTTGTCATTCTCATTTGTCATTTACCATTTTTTGTTTGCTATCATTTTGCTTTTGTTTTGGTGTTTTTTATTAACTAGTATATATTTCTGTAATCTCAATATGTCTTCGGGGTCAGTAATATTTTTAGTATTACATTATAATCCTACTTAATTTTGTTATTCAAGTATGTTCAAAATATTTTTTCTTTCTGTTTTAGAGTAAAAATTATGCCCGGTGCCACTGTTTGTGAAGATTGCGTTTTAAAAGGAGACATTACGATAGCCGGAGGAACTGTTATTCACCCCAGAGCAACAATTATTGCTGAAGGCGGTCCAATAATAATTTCGGAGTACTGCATCGTTGAAGAATACGCCACTATTGTGCACTTGTAAGAAACGTCAACATTATAATCATTATACAATTGCAATTTCGTTTCGAGCCTAATTCTGACTTTTATTATTTTAGAACTAATCCTGATGCTGAAGAGAAAGTCGGAATACACAAGCCTCTGATAATAGGAGCACATAATGTGTTTGAAGTTGGTTGTAGAGTTGAGTCGTACTCTGGTCATATTGGAGAAAGTAATGTCTTCGAATGCAAATCTTTCCTGGGCCCTAAAGTTATTGTTGGGAGTGGATGTGTCATAGGTAATTATCGCCCAAAATAATATTAAATTAAAATAATATCGGACCCCATTTTTTCGAAAATTATCGAAGGCAAGTCATTACTGTGAACGGTGTTTTTTATTGGCGCATGCTTAACGATTATTTTCTGCCAAAAATGAGAGAGTTCCAGCAAGATGGCGCCACGCCTCACCTGCTACAGAGACGATGGAGCTTCTTCGTGATTTCTTCCCTAACAAATTGATAAGTCATTTCGGTGACATCCCCTTGCCACCCAGGTCGCTGGATCTCACCCTCATGGACTTTTTTCTGTGGGGATACCTCAAAAGCAAAGTCTACGAAACAGACCTCGCAACCATCTCAGCACTAAAAGAAAATATCGTTCGCGAGGTTAATGGCATCTCAACCTCACTTCTCCGATGAGTGGCATGGAATACTGAGGCCAGATTCCAAGAATGTGTCCGACGTGACTGTCAACATTTGGACAAAATAATTTTTAAGAAATAAAAACTGCACTTTTTTTCTTTGTAATAATTATTAAAATATTCTTTATCTAGTGTAGTTTTTTTTTTATTTAAGTCTGTAAACCTAATTCTGCCACCGGACACCTTTATATTATTTTTCTATTGGTTTTCAAGATACTATTATTTTGTATATTTGATTATGTATGAATCTTTTTATTATTTATGTTTTAATATTTATATCTGATTTTTTTACATTGTATTCTTTGGAATTTTATTATTTATACCTGGTTTTTCTGGATTGTTATTATATTGCATCACGTGTTATTATAATTTAATCTAATTAATTTTTGCTATGTATTTTTTATTTTTAATTGTTATGGCTTGACACGGGTACAGCCTAAAAAGCCTTAATAAGTTAGTTAATATTTAAACGAGTGTAATTTTAAATGAATAAATAAATAAATAAAATTAATGTAAGCCTTTTACATAAAAAGCAAGGCAAAAAATAAGAAACGCCTATCTAAAAAACACCAATTCTTTCTAATATTTGTAAAATTAATTAAAGTTATTTTGAGTAAATATTTTTATGAAAAATTTCTGGGTTGGTAATTTTTATGTTTTGTATTAGTGTGCATGCATTACAGCTACCATTTAAATAGAGAGTAAGTCTAAATGTAAGGAGTGTGCAGATTAACCACAATAGCCCAGCAGGGGTCGCCAAAGCAAAGCAATTTTTCTTATACAATGTATAAACATTGAAGGGTTAAGTGATATATTTTTTCTTGTAGGTGCCGCTTGTAAATTAGAAGACGCTACATTAGCAGACAATACAATAATATACGGAAGTGACCACATCATGAGAGAAGCAATGGAAAAACAACCATCTCAAATGTTACAGTTAGATTTCCTAAGCAAGATTCTTCCCAATTATCACAAACTGCGCAAACCCAATGTACAAGTAAAGAGACATCCCCCCAAACCATCTCCAGATAGTTAAAGAGTTTAATTATTGTTTATTTAAAAAAAATCTCTGAATCTGTCATAAAATAAACATGCTTTTAATTATGTATAAGCTTAAGTTTTATATAAATCTATTAATATATATAATATTAACAATGAAGTATTATAATTAAAAACTGCTGTTTAATTATCAACACATTAATATCAGCATACTGCGAAGTTTCTCAAAAATGTACAAAAAAGTGAATAAAAATAAACTAATTTGAAGCATCGCAGGTCTTGTAAACAATAACCAATCAATTATAGCATTATGTGTTGTGATGGATTTCCATTTTATGGGGAGCCATTTTTTTCAACATTTAGTGTATTTTGACAGCTACGGGGTTTCACTTTGAAATGGCAGCACAACTTACCGACGACAACTTGCGATGTCATGAGCGGAGTAATTTAAAAATTACAAAACTGAAAAACATTGGCAATGATACAAAAAATTTGGCTTTTAAAAAAAAATATTTATTATATAAATAAAAAATGAAATGAAATATTTTTTTTTTATATATATACAGCCTAAGTCAATTACAACATGAAGTAACATACAACAAACTGAACAAAAATAAAACTATGCGGCACAGACAAACAGGGGAAATAAAATAATGGTATACAATATATTCATAAAAAACGATAAACACACAAGACTTCGAGCTAAACCATGCCAATCCATCTTCGTCCCACACTGTTTTAGTGGTGAAGAGATCTTACGAAAAGCCAGAAAATCTATCCCAAAGAATCACAAGTTATGTGACGAATCGACTAATCTCCACATTCCGGACATTGGGGCATAAAAACGGTTGCTCTTAAAATATTTAATAAATAGCAGATTTTGACTTCTGGTGACATGGTTGGGAACGTATTTTTTTTTTATTGCAACAGAGATGAGACATCACTTATAGCATTAAGTATTTTGAAAATGCATAAAGACAGGTTAAGATATTGCTCTATTTCAAAATATGAATAATTACCTCTTTGCAATCCGAGCAACCATGCCACTTTTCTTATAAAACGGTGTTGGACAGACTTGATATAGTCAATATGAGTCTTATAGAATGGAGACCAAATTAAAGAAGCATATTCTAGATGGGATTGGCTTAGTTTGAGTCTATTATAAAAATCCAGTGAATTTTCATTAGAAGATTATTATTGGATGACGTCAAAGTTCAAGAAGCATTTATGTTGCAAAGTTCACCTACATATTTATAACAATGATTTGATTTAGTTAATAATATTTTCAGGGAGGGAGAAACAATAATTAAAAAAAATGTATTCCTACTACAGTCAGTAGGTAGATACTAGTACCTTTTTCGCCTATATAACAATCTCTGAGTAGATATGTTTAATTTTTGTATGAAATAATGAATAAATAATGCTTAACGCATTAAACATATAAATATACATGTACGCTGTATATAATATCATTATATAGCTGTACAGTTACATATTATGTAATTCATATTTCCATTTCATGACAAATCTGTGTTGATAAGGTAAAGAAAGTTAATTTAATAAATATATTTATTTATTTATTTTATTTTATTTGGGAAATCAACAGTTCTACATACATATTTTTAGTAAACAAACAGATATAATGTATAAACTCAGAACTAATAACATATTTCCACATAGTATACAAAGTTAGTAAAGAAAATATATTACATATCAAATAAATGCATACAATTTTTACATTTAAAAATGTTATATTCATGTACTCAATAATCAAAGATTTTTTAAATATTTATTTTAAGAACATTAAGTTACTGTAAATTGGGCGGGATAAGGACAAAAATGCTTGAAGAGAGGATAAGGAGGGGAGGGGAGATGTACATATTTATTATTATAATGTCTACTAAGTTACATAATACATTTTTTGTGTAAATTTTAAATCTGACAGAGTGATGTTTGTGTAATCTATATTTTTAAATTTTGTATTGTACATTGAAAAAGTCCTACGAAAAAAAGCATTTTTAACATACGATGTTTTACTTATTGGTACATGAAACGGCTGGCACATGTATTGTTATTAAACCAAGCAGCTCTGTACAGTCAACCATTCCTGTCATAATTTTGTAAAGCAGTAGTTGGTCCGCACACACTCTGCGGTATTGTAGAGAAATGATTCCATGGAAGGTGGAGGCAGTGAGAGTAGATACATAAGAAATACCGGTTTTGTATTTAAGGTACTTTATAAATTTGTTTTGAATATTTTCTATTCTACTTATATATATGGCATACTGGGGATTCCATATCTGAGAGGCGTATTCCAAATGGCTTCTGACAAATGTATAATATAATGAAATAAGGGCCTTTGGATTATCAAAGTGTTTACTCATTCGAATTATGAAACCTAACATGCTCAATGCTTTGGAGGTAATTTTATTGATATTTATTTATTTTTATTTTATTTTATTTTATTTAGAAAACATACAGTCATACAAAATCAGTATTAAAAACAACAATTTTTTAACATAAAAAGACCAATTAAGTTTTCATAAATTAAAAAGATATAAACATGCGATATGCGATTCAAAAAGTAGTTTTGAGTCTAAAACAATCCCAAGATCATTAATTTCGTGCTTTCTCATTTGTACATATTATAGTATATTTGTAAATGACGTTTTACGCCGGGATTCCGTTCCGAGAGACACCGGCGTAAAATGTTAGGTTCTAAGAACAATCAAAATGTTTATTTAATGCATATCCTATATATATATTAAAAAATAATTATAAATGTATTTAATAAATAAAGTTTAAATTCGTTTACACAATAAATAATGATTTTTTTAATAATAAATACTAACTCGCCAGTTCGTCGGTACTAAATCAAATTCTCACAATTAAAAAAAAAAAAATCCAATTTCATTTGCTTTGATTGTTGCTTCCTTTCTTGTAGGATTATCGCATAAACTAAAAATATTTGAATATTCTTTTAATTTTAATAATAATCAAATAAAAAATATAAATACCTTTTTATTTTTCTTAAAAACAAGACAAAAAATAACCCGGAAACAATTCCACACACACAATAGGCTGCTCGCGTCTCGCGTACACGGTAATACAATAAAACTACGCGTAAAAGTGTGTCTGCTATTAGAATCGCGGCGCCTACTATCGTGTGGTGTCGGCCGAACCGGGAAATCCCACGCCGGCACCAACCGGCGTAATTGTAAATCGAACCGGCACAAAATGAGTTTTACCTGTATTCATTGACTTATCTCCCTTTTCCTTATCAACACAGAAATATACATTCATATTATATGACCTTACATTTACATACTATTATGTAATTCATATTTCCATTGCATAATGAATATACATTCATATTATTTGGCCTACGTATCTTTATGTCATTCATATATCCATTTTATAACGAATATGCATTCATATTATTCAAAGCGAAAAATACCACTTGAAACAGCTTTCCAGTTATTTTAATATTTTATTTACAAGCATTTGGCTAAACACAGTTTCATTTCCTTTTAACCAAGAAACAAAGTCAATATGATATTTTATTCTACCTCCAATGTATGCATTGTTATCTTAATTAAGGTAAGAGGTAAATTGTTTGTATTTAGAGATGAACTCGATGAAAATGGCCCCAAATATATAAATATTCGGGTTGATCATAAAAATGCAAATACTTTTTTTATTAAAAAAAAAATTGTGTGCTAAAATAGGTAGTAACGCATTATTAAAAAATAATTAAAAACAACGTGTTGTAACAGAAAAATAATATTTAAGAGAAAGGAATATAGAATTTGGTAATATATCCAAAATAAAACAAGTTTATTGAATTATAATTCGACTTTTTTTTTTTTACAAAACGAAATCAACAAGACGAAACGCGTCACAATATACTCTTTGTATATTAAAAAAAAAGTAGAATTATAATCCAATAAACTTATTTTATTTTAGATACATAACAAAATTTTATATGGAATTCTACTAATTGTCTGCATACACAATAAATAGGAATATAGAAGTCTAGACAAACTCAAAATACCGTTAATTCAATGTTTTTTTTCATAAAACGAAATTATGTTTCAGGATTGTTCCGGGTATCTAATTTAGCATTTTCCGATAGTTTAGAAAAAATCTCTAACCGTCTTTCAGTTTTATTGTATTTGTTGCCGATCGTTATCATTTTCATGCCAAACATATTTACTTAACCGATTTTAATCGAAAAATTCAGTTATTAAAAAAATCAAATAATTTATGTTGTGACCAACTCAATAAACTTGAACGACTTAAAAATACACGCATTGGAAATCCCTTCCCCCAAGACTTATTTTCTAGGAAGAGAAAGAAAAAAGAAGGCTGTGGGCTTGCAAAGTGCACCCCCCTGATGGTTGCGCTTCTGACAGTCGCCCGCATGACCAACCCCTAGGTAGGACGTTGTTCATAGTCCTAACGCACCTATATACCTCTGTGAAAATGTCAAGGCTTATCAGTTCATGGTTTATCTTTTCGTTCTCATTCTCAACGCGCCATCTTAATACCCACCCACAATTTCTCTTTCTTCTCTAACTCATAAAGTGTCTATGCGGCTCGACTGTGGAATCATCTCCCACCCACTCTCCAAGATCTCTGTTTAGATCACGTCTGAAGAAACGTCTCCTTTCTCTTCCTTACTCTCTCCTCCTTTCCTCTTTATTCCCTGTTTCCATTGAGAAATAGTATTGATTTAGGTTAATTTACATACAAATATTGTATTTCTATTTATGTGTATTTGTAGCTTTTTATTTGATTATAGATTGAATACGTTTTGTAGCTTAAATTATATGAATGAAACTTTAAATTTAGTGGTTGGTTGGAAGAAATTGCAATTTGGCAATAAGGCCGCCAATGCGCAATTTATATAATGCTCGAAAAGTTCCGTGAATAAATAAAAATTATCACCTTGTTTAATTTGTCAAATAAAATAGAGAAGCCGATAAATTATCTTATACATTTGTTGTATTTAAGTAACTTAATTAAAATTATTGTCTTAAGTGTAAATAATTTTTTTGGTGTGTACATGAGTGTTCTACACTAATATACAAAACAATGATAACGTTTATGTACATACTATTTGTTTACCCAATAAAATAAATAAATAAAACACATATTAATATATTACACCAGAGATGAAGAACATTTGAGAGAAGGTAATATAGAAGTCTAGGCATCTACAGGGCTTATGGCTGGTTAATGGCTGGTTTAAGTGGCCACTTTACACATTGTGTAACATTCACCATTCTGACCATATTCGAAAATCTATATTCCTTCAATTCTTTCATCTGTTGATGTTTGTGAAGTTAAAGAGCTGAAACCTTTATTTATACGGGTGAGATTCATCTAATTAAATTATTTCACCTACTTAGTAGGCAACGCCTGAAAATCTTTTTTTTTTTTTACATCTATATTACCTTCTCTTAAATGTTCTTCATCTCTGTTGTAATATGTTAATATAAACAGCTCCCCAGAGAGTTGAATCCAGTCCTTGTCTACAAAAATTTGGACAAACTAAAAATATTGTTGAAAATACATATTTCAAATAAATCGTAGAAAAGTGTGTTAGTAGGTACTGGTTTAAAAATATGCAAATGCGTATGACAGATTTATGATTTTATTGCAAAACTAATCATTTTTTTAATACGAATGATTTAAATGAAATTAAAATGGTACTATAAAATACTTAAGCGCCACTGATATTATTCGGTTCTCGTTTATATGGAAACTATTTGCGCACGCATCGTTTCTGAAAAAAGTGAGACATCGTTTAAATCGATGCACAGCGCGAAAAGCTCTTACCGGAAATACTGTCCTCAATGCTGGCACAACGTTTAGTACATGCTTTTTTGGATTGACGACGCGTTTACAGCTAGTAAAGTTAAGTGTGAAATTTTCCAAGGAAAGCTTTTCCGTTCGTAATGTGCCAGATTTGTATTCAGTACATTTTCATGCGAGCAGCAGGGCGGTCCTCGCTGTGATAATTTGTTACATTTGGCGGGAAACGCGAAAAATTTCGTCTGCGTCTAACTAAAAAAAAACTTGTCAGCATGGTACCTACGTTTATAGTGGTGAATATTTGATAGTAAATCGTCAGTTGAAAATATTAGGCATAAATTAACAGTGTGTGATTAATATTCTTGCATGAATAGTAAAAAAATAAAACATGTAGGTAATTTTGATAATATTTATATACATATGTGATTTTTAAACTTTTTTACGTTTTCGTAGGTAGGTATTTAAAAGTTACATATACAAAAAATATTTGAAATCATCATCATCATCATAATTCCATTTCCTCACCTAATGGTGCATAGGGAATTGCATTGGTACACCAATCGCAGCGTATCTTGATCATTTTTGTTACATAAATGTAAGATGATCAGTCTTACGCTTCAGGTACCAGCCCAGCGACTATAAAATATTCTAGTGTTAAAACACCCTTTTAAATCAAAATATTTTTTCATTTTTTTTTTATATCCATATTTATATATTTTAATGGTTTTTACCATGTTTTCACTGCATTTATTACTTTGTTTTTATTATGTTTTTGCTACGTTTTTTTACTACATTTTTACTATGTTTTTACTACATTTTAATTATGTTTTTACTCCATTTTTTACTTTGTTTTTCACTTTGTCCTGTATCTTTATAACTGTTTCTATATATTGATTATTTTTTAAAATATTTTTTTGACTGTCTTAGAACGGGGTAAATAACCCTAGTTAGACAGTCAAAGCAACTTTGCATAAATTATAATTTTGTGTTTGTAATATAAGGATAATAAATAAATATTTCGTATAAACCATGTCAGGAATCGAACCCGAGACCTCTTGCATGGTAGGCAAACGCACTGAGCATTACACTACGAGGCTGACTATTTAAAATCACCGTAGGAGTATATCTGTACCTTCAAAGACAAACCACGGTAGTCACATTGCACGAAATGTTCAGGAAACAAGATTTTGTTGTTGCGCGATTTCTAAAACTTTTAAACCGAATGAGATAATTTCAACAATGTTTAAGCATGTCCAAATGTTTTCTGACTGCCTGGACTTCCTCCCAAGGATTCATATCTAAATAGCAAGAATTTGGACGTACTCAAACGTCGTTGAATTAACTAACTGGCAAAAGAAGAAGTATAAAAATTGGAGAATTGTTTTCAGGCGTTGCCCTAGTAGGTGAATTGGTTCAGCCGGATGAATCTCACCCACATGATAAAGGTTTCAGCTCTTTTACTTTACTTAAGTCAACAGATGGAAGAGTCGAGGAAATTGGGATGTTTAAACATAAGCAGAATGGTGGATGTCAAACCGTGTGTAAAGTGGCCATTAAACCAGCCAATGACAGGTCATAAGGCCTGTAAATGCCTTAAGTTCCATATTCTATTCCCAAAAATGTTTTACCTCTCTGTTGCAACTTGTTGCAACAAATTTACTGCTGACATGTTTAAGTAATAGTACTATTGCAGTTTATTTACGTTAATGAGGAAGTTCAGTACTACGGGAAATTGGTAAGAAAAAGTGTTTTCTTACAAGCGATAAAAATTAGAGCATTTAATGGTACGGCGAAATTTCTCTAAAATGTATGAAAAACCTCAATAAAAATTATTTGTATAAATACGAACTACTTTGAACGACGTCACAAGTTTTTCTAAATTAACCAATGATGATAGATTTCCGGTTTCCGGCAAGCCAACCCACCAATCAGGACAACTCACCTAAGACAACTAGTGATGTCACGCGCGGAGTAATAAAAAAATGCGAAACTAAAAAAAATCATCATCATCATTCCATTTCCGTACTTAATGGTGCATAGGGCACTGCATTGGTACACCAATCGCCACGTATCTCGATCATTTACTTGACTATGAAATATTCTAGAATAAAAACACATTTTTAAATAAATATTTCATGTCAGCCATGTCAGGAATCGAATCCGAGACCTCTTGCATGGTAGACAAACTTTCTGAACACTACACTACGAGGCTGCCAAAAAAATCGTAGCGATGAAAATATGATTCTTTGAGAAAATTAAAAAAAAAACAACTAAAACCACTTAACTTCTTCGTTAAAATTTGGGCAAATGTGAAACATAAAAATAATAATGGTGAGGGGAGGATACGAAGAGAAAGAAAGAAAAAGAAAAAGGAATCAAGGGCTCTTTATTTTTTTTTAAAACACAATTTAAATCTACCCACGTAATGAGGAAGCTTGTTGGCTTGGCTTCTCTGATCGTTTGAACACATCTTTGTAATTGAAGACACGAGTGGGTAAAGATGTCATGTGACAAAAAGGAGAGATATCTGGGGTTAACTTTTTGAACACCTGTACAACTGTTGAGAAAATAATACCTTCGCTCGCTTTCAAAATCGTTTTTCTGCTAAATTTTGATGGTGTAGTTGCTTTATGAGAAAAAAAATGCGACATAACGCCTTCATCCACTCATGTCTTCAAAATAAATAATATTCAATTTATCCACTAATAGGTGTTGCTTTTAGCGCACCGGAATAGGTCTTGCTCCTAGGTTCGATTTCACAGTGAAGATTCTAAATAATAAGACTTTAAAATTACATTTTTTTTTCTCCATTTGTCAGAAGTAACTACGCTTGAAACTGGGATTTATGTTGAAAGAGAGGGGTGTTCAAACCTCTGATTATGATTCAAACCTATAATTTAATCAAATTTTTAAATTTGGGGTAATTTTAAACTAGCTGCAAATAATATTTTTTTAAATATTTATTTTATTTATAATGGATCACAAACAATAAACAATACATACGAAATTGGTATAAGATTCACATGTTATGTTTAGATATTGATCATCAGTTATTTAAAACTTCAAGTACAAAAAATAAGTACTTTGGCAGACTTATTGCTGAAAGCAAACTCTTTCAGCCAACCAAAAAACAGACTTGTCAAAAGAAGAGATTGCTCAAAATTTTGTACTAAAAAAACATAAACATAAACACCATAAACATCAAAAGATACAAACATAAGTTATTCGCAATAAGTTAATCGAATAGCAGCTTGGATGGAAAAGAAATGGGTAAAAATTACCGTGCTATGTCGTGTGTTATATGTAGACACAACATGCGTAAATTTTGTGGTAGAAAATTAAATCAAGTCATAATAAAGGCGAGCTCAAATCTCAGATCTCTGACTCATGAATCCCGATATTTTTTATGTTTACTAAAAAAAAAGTAGTTTGCACTGCTGCATTCCACAATTTCCTTAACTAAAGCTACTGAAGCGTGACATCTGGCTTTCATGTAATAAATGATCTGCTGGTATTTAGATACGCTGTAATTGGTGTACCAGTTCGGTGCCCTGTGCACCTTTAAGTCGCATTACTACCAGTAGTAAAAAGTGAAACCTTTTAACCTTTCCGAGCTTGAAGGTGAAAAAAATCCTCGAGTGCCCGAGGGAGGTACCGCGAATATCCCAGCTAAAATGCTATAGACACACTTTAAAAAACGTACATAATATATACAGGGTGTTCTTTAAACCCTGTCACATCCGAAACCACGATGATCAGTATGAGCAAGAAGACATATTGGCACATCAAAATATTTTTTTTGAACGAATAAATCTTACAAAAATGAAATATTCAAAAAACAAATGGTTGCTTACTTCTGCAGGGGAGAAACGAGGAGGGGGAGGGGAGAGTCTGATAAACAGTCAACAGCGCGGCCGCGCTCCCCTCGCTTCTCTCCTTCAGAAGTAAGCAACCATTTGTTTTTTCGAATATTCTATTTTTTTTAATTTTCTTCTTTCTAAATATTTTTTTTAATGTGCTTATATGTATTCTTGCCCATACTGATCATTATGGTTTCGGATGTGACGGGGTTTAAAGAACACCTTGTATATATATTGTTATGATTGTCATAGTAGGGTTTAAATTGTAAAACTGGTTCATAATGTTTCCAGTTTTCTTCGAAATTAGTACATTTTTTCATAAAACACTGTTGCGAGAGTATTCTATATGAAAGCGCGCTCCTCTCGCTGCTAAGTTTGGAATAACACTAATTTGTCACGCCATCAGTTAGCGGGGTGGTTCGGCGGGGGGTTGGGAGTGAAGAGGCACACGTGCAAACTAACCGAAGTATCGAAGATGACTAAATTGTGGAGTAAATGAATCGTAATGCTTGCTGTTTGCGCAGGGGAAAAGCAAAGACAAACGTGAGTTATTATTGAAACAATTCGGCTGAAAAATATTGAAACATTTACGATACATTCTTAACATTATGCGGTAGGACAAGGAAAAAAAATCAATATGATGATTTAAAAAAAGTATTGAACAAATATGCTACCTGGGGACCCTAGATACCCCTAAAGCAAGGGAGAGTTAAATATCGTGGTATTTTTATAATAATAAGAGGAAATACGATCTCACTTTTATTCATACAAACGTAGTCTCGTATTTTCTCCCTGGAAATTATCTAGTGTCATAACACTAGAGCAATGATTTTTTTACTCACTATACATATTTACCATTGGCGCTTCTCTATTGTTTTGATTTTTCGATCAATTGTTTTTTATGAAAGCTAGGACCATACAAAAATCCAAAATAGCGCCCAGTTTTATCTGCCGTCTTCAAACGTAGGATAAAAAAAAATAAAACAGATTTTTGGAAATTCTATAACTCTTTCTAAAAAAACATCAAAATCGAATCAGTTTTTATGTGCGGAAAACGGGACAGTGAAACATCGATTTTGTCGATTTCAGTTGGCCAAAATCAGGCCGCCGCGCTATGCAGTTATTTTTTTCCCACTATATCAAGTACCTATTCGTCAAAATTCTTACCTACCGCATAACCTCTTAAGCTAGGGTTTCCTAGGACAGCGGTGCCCGTATTTTAACGGCCGTAGTGAACGGTGATGCGGTGGATAACCGTCGTAACGGTGACTAGAGTGTGGTTTCCTAGGAAAACGGTGTTATCAACACCATTTAACACCGTTTCCCTAGGAAACCACTCTCTAGTCGACGTTACGACGGCTATCCACCGCATCACCGTTCTTTACGGCCGTTAAAATACGGGCACCACTGTCCTAGAAAACCCTAGCTTTATCAAGAAGTAAATGTCGACGCTGGAAAGAAAATGTTACAAAGCGACATCTAGCAACTTTTCAGAAAAAAATGATAAAGACTCTCGTGTTTAAAATTTTCATTTAAATTATGTAAGAATCACGCCAAAATAATGCATTTGTATGTTTTTTTTATTAATTAACCAATGTATTTTTTTTAATTAATAAAAAAATTCATACAAATGATTCCTACATAATTTTAATGAAAATTTTAAACACGAGAGTCGTTATCATTTTTTTAAACTCTTCTGTAAAGTTGCTACATGTCGCTTGGTAACTTTTCCCTTTCCAGCGTTGATATATTGAAAGATGCGGAAGGAACATGTTATCCAAAAACTTATCGTCAGAAATCGATAAAATTATTGTGAATAATAGGTATGTAAATTTCTTAATGTCGAAGTGTTATTGAAACTCGTCGCATCGGAAAAATTGAGATAAATCTAGTTCATGGTCAATCGAAAATACACAGGCGAGTACCTACATATATATATATGTATGTATTTTTATAATATATAAAAATGAATAGCGTGTTTAAAAAGTAATTGGCTAATACATATTGTAACAGATGAATATTTGTTTATATAAATTTATGAACTGCGGTTTTCTTTTTGATAGGTTTTAATAATTTTGATAAATGTCTGAATCAAGGTCTCTTTGAAACAGGCAACAAAAACGTGAAAAGGTTTCTCTGTATGAACTGTTACATAAAGGCCGGTGGATAGCTGGAGACGGCTCTGGTTTTCCCGATCGGACTTGTTATTGCGGTTTACTAACAAGCTAATGAACTAACATACTCTGTTGGCCTTAGAATTGGGAAATTTAGATTGAAGGGGACAGACACATTGACTATATGTATATACAGAGGTGATAGCGGTACTGAAAGCGGTAAATATTCTAAAAAACGCGAATCTTTTACATACAAATAATATCTCAAAGATAAAATTCAACGGTCAAATATGTTTTTGTAATGAGCGGATATAAAAAGAGGACACAAGATCTTTAAAATAGATCCGTGTAAGTGGTAAAGGCTCTAGATGTTTAATTGTTTAGTTAGCTAAATTTTTTGAACCTCTATTTAGGATCAACCAACAACTTTCTCAAATATATTAAAAAATATTTGAAGAGATTTTTATTTTTTTGAATATGAACATTAGGGAGAGATGTCTAAAAACTTGCCTTCTGGATTACTCGGAAAGCAAAATATATTAAAAAAAATAATTTTATACTACTTTTGCCCCTCAACCAGAGCTTGAAGTTTTTTGATTTATTGCGCTAAATCATTTTGTATTGTAAAAAAATCAGTCCAATTAAATTTTATAAGGTGCATTAAATCTTATAGAATAAGCATCTAAGGGCGTGAGTTGCACTTTGTTTTGTAATAAATGGGTAGCATTGTTTTAATGAGCCATTGTTTTCGTCAATATTAGCCAGGCGCTCGACGGAATCAGTTCCGCGGAGTGTAAATTTTTGCATTTCGGTAGTTTTAAAACGTGTTTGATTTGTGATGGGATTGAGTTATATCTTTACTACTAAAAAAATAAATTATCAATATCGATAATTAACAAAATATTCAGACGGTTATAAACTTCAAACCTCGGTTGAGGGCCAAAAGTAGTATGGAATATTATTTTAAATAATGTTTATGTTTAATGTGCTCCAAAATGCAAATTTTTAGATCTCTTTCACTTTGATGTCTAAATAAAAAACTTGATACATCATCGGCTTACTCTAATGTAACAAGTAGGTACTGACCATGTCCTTGAATCGTAATATAGGATTTGGCGACATTACAGGCACTTTAAAAAAAGTGGTGTATCAGCAATAAAAGGCGGCTCCTTGATGAAATGTAAGACGTTTATTGTGGGAAGAAAGGGTCATAATAATGAGGGTTTTTGTGTCCTATCTCACAAACCAACGTATGAAATCGGTTTTTGTATCTAAAATCTAATCAAAATCAAGATACCGAATTCAAGAAGAATAATCAAACTATTGATTTAGTTTCGAACAACTACAATGAAGTGATGATAGATTTCCAAATGAATTTCGTTGAAAAAATCTGTCAAATTCAATTTTCCGTAATCAAAAATATATATCCGATTGGTTAATGCTTTCCTAATGCGCAGTTAATCTGCAGAGTTCAATGAGCTGTGAGCGAATTAGAACTTACATGATTTATGTGAATGTGAATGTACCAAAAATATTTCGAAGTGCTTTCTTTTATAAGAAATTCACAGGGAAACAAACACGTATCAAATACGAGTGGGTACATAATTTATTGTGTTTCTTTATACGTTTTAGACGCTTTTACAATAATTTATCGATGGCTGGAATAAATAATTAATAAAAACAGTAAACATGTATAATAAACAAAACCAGAACACATTAAATATATCCATTCATACGTTAAAATACTTGCATAATTTTATGTATTATATTATGGGAACTTAAAGAGTTGAAATGATTTTAAATAACTGTATTTAGATTATTTAATAATATTTAACTAAAACATCTCTCCATACTTATTACAAAGTCGGTGTAATCTAAAATTAGACTCTAAAGTATAGGTACGCTATGTATAGGTATTTGTATATTGTTTATACTTAATACTCATATTGTTTTTTTTTTACCAAATAATAATGTGAAGTATTTCGCGCCAGACTATAATTTTGATATTATAGTTTAGAATGCCGATTAGATGACTTAAAAATATAAAGATAACAACAGAAAATTATCTATCAAGTTAACTGGAGTTTTAGAATGTTTCATAAACTAGACAGTTTATGAAACGTACCAATATTATAATAATACATAAAATTAGAAACAATTTTTTTACTTGAACGGGTTGCCAAATCGTCAAATTATCAGTGTTCTTCGACGAAATCGCGACCAGCAACAAATGAAATTAACAATGTTTTAATAATGTTAACATATTTGTAAACAAACGCTGAATTTCATGTTGCAGCAATCAATATAAACATATTTTAGACAGCCGATGAAGAAATATTGAATGAAAGTTTATATTTAGAGGGATTATATTCTGTTACTGACCCGTTTACATTGTGTAATGTAGGCAGGTTGTCAACCTGAAAAGCCGACGCCAAGAATTTCTGCGCCTTTATTTTTAAAAATATTTGTTTGACCTTATGTGACAAGAAAACGAATTGATTTGTTTTTCTAAACGTTGAATTTATCCTCATCTTGTTGAGAGAATCGTCGGTACCGTTAATTTAGTCTGTGTCCAATGTCCAAAACGATATTTTTAGTTTCTTAAGCGGCGCTGACCATGTTTCTATTTTTACTATGTATGTAGGTATTTCTGATACGTACGTTGATTACACTGTACCTACACATAAATGTAAATATGTATTACTAAAGCCGAATTCGATAATTGAATTAGTCATTAAAAAATACTGCGGTAATGACAAAAAAACAAACATTCAAAAACATATCTAGACATTAACAAATTACAACAGGGATGGAGGATACCTTAAAAAAGGGAATATGGCAGTCTAGGCATTTACAGGCCGTATGAACTGTCATTGGCTGGTTTAAGTGGCCACTTTACACTGTGGAAAATTCACCATTCTGCCTTTGTTTGAACATCCATATTTCTTCAATTCTTCCATTTGCTGATTTTAGGGAAGTTAAAGAGCTGAAACTTGTTTGTATTGTTGTATTGTTGTGAAGAGATTCAACTGGCTGAATTATTTCACATACTAGGCAACGCCTGTAAACAATTTTCCAATTTTTAAACTTCTTCTTGGACCAGTTGGTTTCATTACAATATTTGAGTTTGTCTGAATGTTCGTAGACAAAATACTGGATTTCACCCCCTCGGGAGTCATTAAGATTAACAAATTACAACAGGGATGGAGAATACCTAAAAAAAGGGAATATGGCAGTTTAGGCATTTACAGGGCTTATGACCTGTCATTGGCTGGTTTACGTGGCCATTTGTGGGGGTGAAATCCAGTCTTTAGTCTACGAACATTTGGACAAACTCAAATATTGTAATGTCTAGACATCATTATGAGACAAAAAAAAAATCTTAGTTCAACTAAATTTGAATATTGTTTTTCCGTCACTTTCTCGTAAAACAAAAAGTTGTTATACAAAAACAAACTAAATATCTCGTATTCAAGAAATATTTTAATGTAATTGGAAATTTGTGGAAAAGGGTGTACCACAAGGTAGTATTTAAGGACCTCTACTATTTATAATTTACATTAATGAACTACCTAAAATTGTTGAAACACGCTGTAATATTTTTGCGGATGATATATCATTATTTTTTGACTTCAGAGGGGATTTGAATAATATTTCCATAGATATAAGTGAAAAATGTCTTCCAGGTTTGCATCTATAAACCTATCTATACAGAGAAAACAAGAATTAACATTTTTCGGTCAAACCAAGCATCCCCATCAAATAAAAATATAATGATTAATTTTAAAATAGTAAAAACCAGATTCACACTGTTTTCTTTAAGGTATTAAATTAGATAACCACTTAAACTGGAAAGAACACGTGAAGACTGTTGTCGCTAAAAAAGGAAACCGGAAATCTATCACAACACGTAGCAATGCTGATTGGTTTTATTGTTCAAAAGAACCTGTGACGTTTCAAATTATATCTTTGTTATTAATTTTTTCATGTATTTTTGAGAAACTCCGCATACAATTAAATGCCCTAATCTTTACCGCGTGTAAGAAAATATTTTTTATACTCAATTTCTCGTAGTAATGAACTTCCTTATTGTGAAAAAATCTTTCTTGGATTTTTTCTTGCAGTTGTCAGGAGTCAAACCCTCGGTAACCAGTTTCACAGTTGGCCGTCTTATCAACTGCGCCACGGCGCCTGTCAACAATACTGTCCACTTATCTACAACAATATGCACATACAATATTGTTAATTGATTCGTTTTCCTCGTGCAATAAAATTTTATGTATATCCTGTGATCACACATTTATTTATCATCACACTTATTTTTTGTGAGAATTCTATGATTAGCATTATATATGTATAGCATAGACTATCTAGCAACCAAAAGGTTTCCAATCCTTGGGCTAATAGTTATTTACCTGTAACATACATGTATACGAGCATATACCTACATTTTTCATGTAATATTTTTCTCGTGACATAAAAATATTACCATAAAAGTGATTAAATAAATAAGTGCAGTGGCGTCATTTAAATTATTAAAACAATCAAAAAACGTTGAAGTGAAATATATTGTTGAAAAAATAGTGCGTTTGATAAAATTTTAATTAGTGTAAATAATTAGTGTTGCATTGGATCATTAAACTGGGAGAGTAACAGTTTAAAAGTTCAAAATGGCGGAGATTTCTAAACGTCAAATGCTACGATAAACGCCAACCATGGAGGGAAAATCACGCTCAAACTTTGGGAGATATGGCGACAGCGCTTGTCCCACGTTCTGGGAGCTTCTAAAACCTTTCACACGCGTCTGGGGAGTCGCAACGTCAGTTGGTAAGTACTCTAATACCAGGATTATGATAAATAATATAATGTTATTCATGCAGTTAATAAAGGACGGGGCTTTGTCGCTTTGTTCTTGTTCCCTCCGCGAATGTACATCTAACTTTAAACATTACCAAATTGTTTCCCCTAAAGTCAAATATCACTGGGTTTTGATTTATGAAAGCAGTTTAGTTGACCTGCCTAAATGTATTGTTTTTAAATCTTAGCTTTGCTATCCTTTTCCACAGTGGGTTTGTATGGGTATTTTTATTTACAGTTTTGGAATATTCACGAGACATTTACAATGTTTTTACTTGGCATTGACATAATATTATGACTTATTTGGTGCAATGAAATTGGTAGATTTTATTTGCGATAGCGAAGAGTTGTTTTTTTTTTACCGACACATAAATAGAAATCATACTTAAATATATTAACCTCTTTCATGTTTTTATATGACGTTGGTATTCAAAACACAAAGCATTATTGCGAGGATAGGTTGTTTAGTTTAGAAAATGTATTCAAGACTCTACGTGATCCATTTAAAATTTCAAAGCTAAAAGTTACTTGCATGATTTAGGAAACTAAAAATAACGACTTAATATAAACACATATTGTTTTATGCTTAAGTTTAACAATTCTATCTAGTAAATATAGTTTAGTAAATTAGGTAAGTAGTAAAGCATTGAAAAATGTATTGTGTAATATGCCTTTTTATGTCAAAATATTATAAAATCAAGGAAAAATGTGTGTTTTCGAGTTGAATGACACCACGTAACCTTTTCCTTTCACATTCATCACAATCAATTAAAATAAATTAAATAAATAAAAAAAATTAAAAAAACAGAAATATAATATTATGTAGGTATGTAATACTTCTAAGAACAGGTTTCCCGAGTGACGATGACTCAAATTTATTTTGTATAAATAATATTTTATACAGCAGGGGTGTACTTTTCACTATCAAGAGTTCATGCAAACTACCAATGATTTATTAAGAATTTTACCGTAAACTTTGCCAAACATTTAATCAAAAAAAATATTTTTTAATACATGCAATACGATCAACCAAATATGATTTTGATAGGGTAGCAATATTGATTAAAAAATATATCGCAGCGCGGAGTAAGAATTTTATTTTCCACTAAAATACGAATCATTTGAAAAATCTAGGCAAATTATTCTGACATTATTGAACTAATCACAAAAAATGCATTTTAAATAATTTCGTCTAGGATTTACATAAACGAGTATACTACCATAAAATGGAGGGTATTGCTAACATCTGTTACAAGTTGTTACTCATGTTTTTATTTATGAAAGAATGTAAAAAAATATTATATACGTTGAAAATATTGTAAACGATTTATCACTCCTAAGTATAATTACTCAGGCGAAAGGGCTTATTGGTCAAATAAAACAAAATAAACCAATTAAAAAAATGATATTTTTTAAAATTAATAAAAAAAATCTAGTTTAGGGTATTATTTTGTACTAATTCTAAAACATAGTGTTGGATAAATAATAGGTAACACTTTTTTTACTTTCCATGATGTTATATAAATAATATATGTTGCCGTTAATTTTATTTTGAATATTCAGAAGTTTATTTGTTACGTTTATTCATTTTTTTATATAAATCTGAAAATATTCTGACAAATATTAAAAACATGAAAATTTATATTAATTTTCATTAAAGTAATAGGTTTAAAGTTTATATTTGAAGCACTAACTTTGTGGTTATTCATTATAATAAAATAAATAAAAACAACTTTGTTTTTAACCACTAATTTTTATTTTCCACCGACCGGTTTCAAAGCAAACAAGTTGTTTTATTTATTTTATTAAAAAAATAGGTATTGGTAATTTGACTTGAGCTCTGTTCCTACAAAGAAATTTCCTCTTTGCCCAAAATTAACAGACGACACAATATTCTAATGAATGAAATACATAATTTTAAACATCGACAAAATGGTGAATAATGTTACACGTTGTTAATCATTTGAACTAACCAACGAAAGATCACAAGCCCCGGCAACGTCTACACTTCGTATTTCCTTCTTAAAAAAGTTCTCTATCTTTGTTAAAATATACGTCTAACATAGTGAAGAGTTTTAAAAATATCCAAGCATTTTAGTAATCAATTTCAAGCAAGCCATATTAATATTTAAGGTATCAATAAATGTAATGCTTTAAAAATATTGTTTTCAGTGAAGCCTTATGGAAAATTATTGGAAAAGGATTACACCGGAAGTCAAACTAAGTTCTACGATTTTCATTTAGATCAATTGGGAGTTCCACAAATGAAATTTCCGGGAAAGGTTTTCAACAATTATGATCAATGCGGAAATTTGAGGATATCAGCGGTTGCTTGTTGATTTCCAATTAGGGAGAAAGACGACCTTCTATATGAATTTTATTCGAGTAGAATGATTGAAAAAAAATCAGATTATTTTATTTCGGATTTAATAACAAGTTTATAAATAAATCCATTTAGTTTTGTGTCAACTTTACCATTTTAAAAATGACAAGAAACTGTGTTGTTATTAGAGAGCAAAACTATGAGCGCAAAATTTTATTCGATTGAAATTTATGTCCAAATGTTTGCAGACAAGGCTGGATTACACTCCTTAGGGAGTTTATCAAGATTGATGTATACTGCAACAGAGAGGGAAAATGATTTTGAGAAGGAAATATGGCATATGACCTTGCATAAATCCGCCAATGATAGGCCATAAGTCCTAATGTCTAGACTTCCATATTCCCCTCTAGAAAGATTTTTGCGTCTCTGTTGCAATAAATTTCAATCTTGATTACTCCCTAAGGGGTAAAATCCAGCTTTGTCTGCAAAAATATCAACAAACTCAAGGTTTGATTAGTTTGTAAATCAATTAAGTCATCGAGCCAAAAATAATTGTCCAGGTTTCTGGTTTGATTTTACAAACAGAATTGCATTTTCCATTTTGACCATTCACTGGAAATTCTATTATATATTATACTGATAGTTTCTTATTCGAGTAAGTTCCCGTCAAACCCGGTAATCTTGTTCTAAAAAAAAAGTTCTCGAGCTCTGACACCATTCTTGCTGATTCTTATGTTAAATGACTTCCTGAATCAGAATATACCACGTAAGAAGGATGATTTTAGTTGCAAAGAATAATAAATAAAATGTTAAATGATAAAAATGAAAATCAAGAAAATAAATGTAAAGAATAATAAATACAATAAATAAGAAAAGTAACTTCATTTGGTGCTCGTTTTCGATGGTCCAGGCTGTGGCTCAAAGAGTGATAAAAATAGGAAGGGGAAGGCCATACTGAAAGCGGTGGACGATGGAGGAAAACGGATTCAGAACATTTTACACAAGAATTAGCAGAAATGGTGTCAGGGCCGATTTTCATGCAGACCAGTGTAATTAATCAGTATTCTTTTGATCGCTTAAAAACAAATTACCACTCAAATCAATTAAAAAAATAATGATGGCGTTGAAACCGACTTCTATGGTCAATAAAATATACCTTAGTTTTGTATTTAAGGGCTTAGGGGGCGGTTCGCCACACAACCTTCATTATTTATTATGTAAGTAAGGTTGGAGGTTCCGGTTGGCAGTTGGAAGAGGTAACTAGTGTTGCCACCTTAATATATAATTCAGAGTAGTTAAATAAAGTCGTTAGACTAAAACTACGATCCGCTTGAGTAGTGCTAAACACACGGTTTTACGCTGATTCGGAGTGATGAATAGCAGTGTAGTATTCGTGGAAACGAAGTGTGGAATTAGGAAGTTCAGTTTATTTTTTTATCTAGGCTATTAAACTAAGCCAAAAATTTGTAAAAAAAATATGTTTTTGTGCATTGTATTATCAGCGGTATGGTTTTTTAAAGTTTTGTGATTTTGAAATTACTCCGCGTGTGACGTCATAAGTTCTCTTCCGAGAGTTCTGCTGATTGATAAATTGGCTTCCCTTTAACCGGAAACCTATCACAACACTATAATTTGTTGATTTGGAAGAACCGTTGACGTCGTTCAAGAGATTTTTTTATATTAAAATAATTTTTATTATATTTTACATAAACAATGTTTTGAGTTTGTCCAAATTTTTGTAGACAAGGGCTGGATTCAACCCCCTAGGGAGCTGTCAATTTCAACTTATACAACAGACATAAATAACATTTTACAGAAGGGAATATAGAAGTCTAGGCATTCACAGGGTTTATGACCTGTCAAAGACTTCTATGCTCCCTTCTGTAAAATGTTCTCCATGTCTGTTGTAATATGATAATATTTTACAAACATTTTCAAAAAACTACACTTTGCTATGTAAAAAAACATTTTTTATATTTCATTTCCCGTAGCACTGAACTTTTTCATTGGAAAAGCATGGATGAAAGTAGGTTGGATGCTGTCGATATGCGATCTCTCCAAATGGGTGGTAAAATTATGTATGTTAGGTGCGCAAACGTCAAGATCCGTGCATCATGTAAGAATGAGATTAGTATCTATTATCACCAAAATCAAGAGAACAGTTTTGCGTTAGTTTGGCCATGTAGAGCAACTGGACGGCAAAAGAACGGCTTAAATGTTTTATTGATGCAGGAAGCGAAGAAGACCAAAAATGTAACGGCATGACCAAATCGACCAAATACTTGGAGATGGATACGTCAAAAGTTGAAGTAATCGCGGGGCATGCATGATAAGATGACATGTATTACTGTAGAGAGAACGCTTTCAGATTATTTTTTTTCAGATTTCAGAAAATTCATATGTGTAAAAAATATTTTTTCGATCAGCTAAGATAAGGATTAAATGGTGGCGTAGATATTCACGGCCACTGTTATCAAAATGTATCGTTTGTTTTTAGTGATCTCTAGTAGGTTGGATTCGTTCTGACGTTTCAGCTACGTTGTTATTAACCATGAAAACAGCTTCTGCCATGGTAGTCGTAACGTCATCACCCAAAAAATACGATATATTTTGAGAATCGTACCATTATCCGCATGGACACATACTCCAACCCAAGTAACACCACCAAATTTAAATGTGTATTTGTTTTTGTCTGAAATAAACGCAAGACGAATAAATTAATTATTAAGAAATAAATTGAGAAAATATGCGGGAAGTTTTACAAATTAATATGGCCAAGTGAATTTTAGCTTTTTCCTCACGTGACGAAATTTCTTTTGCATAGTTATGTAACCTAATAAGTTGTGTTTATTTAGAAATGATTTTCTGACCCAAATTACAAAATAAGGTGACTTGTTTTAACAAAATAATTTTTTTTATTGTTGTATTTTATTTATTCACACAAATACATATATATTACAAAAATATAATTAATATAGTTTAATAAAATAAATCGTCTAATTTACATTAAAGTCTATATTTTTGTAGGCTTAAACAGAGAGCCAATAATAATTATTTAAAAAAATACAGAAGTTAATTGTTCAATAAATGTTATTATGGTAAATATTTGTATGTAACCATATAATGACTTTTCCATGTCTACAGGTATCGTCAAGACATTTATTACACTTACATGCAAATCCTACTATACACACCTTAACCGTCATAGTTGTACAAAAATATAAAACCGATGGGCTGATAGGACGCATGCTACTAGAAGCTAGCACCAACGTGTACTGATTATACTAAAAATGTTAAATCTTGTGGGAGCAACAGTTAAAATAGGCCAGAGGAAAAGGGCGGCATGTGAGGTAAAAGTCGACGATGAACTTTAGCCCTACGGGAAATTGGACACAAAATTGTTTTCTAAAACGCGGTAAAAATTAGAGCATTAAATTGTACGGTAAAGTTTCTTGAAAATGTTGATTTCCTCTATCATAATCCACTAGTTCACATTGTCAGTTTGGAGAAATTAATTTATCGTCAGTTATCGCAAATTTATTTCATACGCAAAAGGTGAATTCTATTTACACGTTTCACCGGTAGGTATGAGGTATTAAGTTCAATTTGCGATTAGAAAAGATATCAAATAGTACCTACGAAAATTGTAAGAAATCGAAAAAGATGAAACCCTTTTTTTGTATTTCCGTTCACCTAACGTAGCATTTTTTTCAATCACCTGCAATAAAATTTTATGTTAGTGTTTTAACTTTTCCAATATGCCGGTGTTGGAATGAAACAGGCTATAAAAATCTTTGGATTCTACCTTTTTCATCGAGTGGTGGATAAAATTGATTAGATCCCTTTTGAAATAATTATTTATTAATTGTACACTTTCAATCTGGATCTATCAATGATAAATCCTTCGTTTCTGTTGAGATATCAGTCCACTAGTCTATTACGTTGCTCTTACTTTTATTTATTTGTAACTAAGTACTAAATCAACTGGTATTTTAATAATCATACGATTTTTGTAAGGGGCTGTTATTTAAATCTTTAGTTTGGTTATTCATTATTAGTGACCGGCCAAAACAAAATTTTTATCCGAAACTGAAACAAAATTTCGGCTTTTGTTCTAGTTTTAGCCAAAATCGAAACCGAAACTCATTTGAATAAGTTAAAAGTGACTTCAAAACGCCCAAAATTATGCGTTTTTATTGTTAAACATTACGAGTTTATTAAAAGAAGTGTTAAATAAATGCGAAGTGAAATAAATGGTTCGATTCCCGGCGAGAACACAAAAATTTAAATGAGATTTTTCTCAAGCCTAGGTGTTCTGTGATGTAATTTGTCACTGTAATTAGGCCTCCTGGTCTGTTGTGATGCAAAAAAAATTAAAAAATGAATTGGTAAATTTGTTTATTTTAAGCGGGTTTTGGTTCGTTTCTGTGTTATACATATAACTTATATGTAACAGTTTCTCAATGTACGCTATAGGAATTTTAAATTATAAATTATAAAGGAGTTACAAAAATATAAATGTAAAACAAAGATCTTAGAACTACTAACTTTAGTCAACAAATCAATACAATAACTTATTATTTAAATGGACAACAATCCAATATCTCCAATTGTGCTATTTTTTTATATTTAAATAGTAATGTGAAAGCCGATACAAAATAAAGGTCACAGATTGCAGGTCACGCGGCCAAGGCACAAGCCATAAGATGCACCCGAGTACAACCAAACGTAATCCGACATATCCCGACTGCAGGCCCGACATATTTCTTTTTTGAGAATCTGTGGTCTAGACATAAAAGAACGATCACATGTTAATGTATGTATAAGTTTTCGCATAAAAAGTGATCAAAATTGAAAGTAAAAGTAAAAAAGAAATACATTACAAAATTATAAGGTCCTGCCTAAACACAGGAAATTCCTAGCCAGTCGGAACCTCAAATGAAGAATCTCTGTAAGTTAAAAAACAATGAAATAAATAAAAAAACAAATACCCACTTATAATTTACTTTAGTAAGATAAAAAAAAATAGTTAGTTTATTTTAAAGCCTTGACAAAGCAACAGTTGTGTTCTGAAACCGGTTAGAACATGAGTCAATAAATCAGTGATTTTACGCAAACTAAATACCTAGATGTTGAATTGTTTATAGATAGACTGATGTGATTGAAAATGGAAAATAACTTGTGGCGTTAAGGAGTCTAATTCTGTTATATGCAAAGTGAATTTATAAAATTTAATCCCGCCGGATAGGGCTACGTATTATTAAAATTTACAGAACATAAATTTATACGGGAGGACGCAATGCTCTCACATAAAACATAAGTTCCTAAGACAGGCTGTCACTGTACATTAAATCGGAGACTATCTCGCCTTAACAAGATCCGTGGGGTGTTTGGGGATGTCGTAATTCGGAAGATTTAGAATTTAAATTTATCTTTCTGGCAGTTTAGAATGGAAAGAAAGATTTGTTTTTTATTGCGAATTCTTTGTAGGAAACCAAATTGAATGTGGTATAATTGTGTATGCGTATAAATGTTTTTTTGTTGTTGTGTACTTCCTAAGATTAGGCGTAAACGACTATCAATCCAACCAGCTCACAGTTCGGCCATCAGTCCCGGCCCTGTGCACTGGGGAGCAAATCTTCAGCACTCTGCTATGCTGTCCACAGGCGCATATTTATCAGCCACGGAAGATTTTTTCGGCCAATACTTCTTTTCCTTCAAAATTCAATTAGCAATCGAAAGTTTTTATATTTATTTCCCCGTACAATGTGCGGTCAATTAACCTACTTATTAATTGTTTAAGTCATGTTTTTTTTCTGAGATTTTTAAAACTGCTCTTTATATGATGGATGGAATGGATGATCTAGATATTCTATTTTAATTTTTAAATTTATTTTTTTTAATTTTAAATTTTGTTTATTCAGAAAAACAACAGCAATACAAAAAAATATATACAACATTATTTAAAAAAAACATAAAATAAAGCCAAATCAGTTTTCCACACAAATACAATTATAAAAATCCAGTTCAGTTAGATATTAATTCATAGAAGTGCATGTGTGCGAGTTTTTTTGGGTGAGGATGCGTGTGTAAAAAAGTGGAGTGAGGTTTTGGTAGGTATGTGAATATGTGTGTGAGTGTATATGGGTATGAGGGTTGGTTTATGGACAGGGCGAGTGTGTGTTTGATATGAGTGAATAGAAAAAACTTAAATTTATGATGTAAAAATATTTATTTTTTTATAACGAAACATTTTTTTTTTCATTTCGTTTTTTAATTTTTGTTTTAAAAGTGAGTTAATTGCAGTTAAATATGTCTACGTTATTGAAAAATACAATATAATTACGCGCCAAGCGAATCAGAGGAGAGTTCTGTGCATAGTTGGTGCGAACTGTAGGTACATGGAAAAGAGATAGATTTGTGTGACGGGTGCGGTAGCCAGGTACATTAAAGGCCAACTCAGAAACCAGAACAGGACTATCAAGACGTCCAGGAAAATCCCCATATCTAATACCAAACGACGATCCTCAAGACTAAGTATATTATGTTTATGACAAGAAGTTTTATAGTTAAGGTCCGTAAATCTGGATAAAGGCCATAAACTGCGGATGCCTCCTGAGAGCCTTAACTACGCTTACCTACTTTACAAGGCATCAGATTTTTGACGTCCTGGGCGTCCACTGCTGACTGTTTGTGGGCAGTTATTGTCAAAATTTCGGGACAAGAACCTGACTTGGACGCAAAAAAGTTGGCAGCCGAAAGAGGTGCATGAAGTATCTTTAAGGATACCCTATGCTCCAACTAGGGAGAGGACATAGCATGATGATGACGATGTTTTATGTTTTCTTTTCTTTTAACCATATTATGTATATCTTGTTAGTTAAATACTCTTTTCATACCAATCTAAAAGAGTTCATTTAATAAACCTGTCGATTGGTTTAAAAAATTAAAAAACTTTCATGTTGATTATCTTTCCTGTCCAAAAGATTTTACAATTTATTTATTTTTAAATCTTTTAAGTTTGTAAGTGAAAATTCTTGATGGAAGTTCATTGTCATTTATAGTTCATTATTATTATAAAAATAAAACACGAGTGATACTTTAATCCACAAATTTGGAATATCCAGTGACCGGTTTCATCGCTTTCGCGACATCTTCGAGACTGGTATCTTTATTTAAGAGTTAAAGACCTAACCTAACCTCACCTAACCTAACTCTTTAATAAAGATACCAGTCTCGAAGATGTCGCGAAAACGATGAAACCGGTCATTGGATATTCCAAATTTGTAGATTAAAGTATCACTCGTGTTTTTTTTATATAATATTTATTTTTACACTAAAGACTGACCTCTTATAAGATACTTAGAATAAAGTGGTATATACATAGGTATACTACCAGGTTTAAGGTATTTATTATATCATATTTAGAATTAATAATAAGTCTTATATCATAAGAGCATCGCATTCAGTCTTCCACGCAGATTTTTAAAAATGCAATATGTTTATTATCTTAAAAAATAACATATTTTTTAAGGTTTCCTAGTCAACACAAAATATGTGTCCTATAAAGGGTTAGAGCTTACTTAGATTTATAAACTACCATTTCTTAATTATTTCTTATTACTAAGTTCTTACATTTACTGTACCTTTCGGATACTTATGTTTTTCTGAGTTATTTTGCCGTAAATACAGAAGCGCAAATGGCACTGCGGTTTGATACAAATTCCTAAGAAGACTAGCACGTTATTATGTTTGAAAGCACATCAGCTGAAACAGCTTATAATGAACGCTGCGCTGTTGGAAATATCGCCGAGATGGACGAATGACGCACTTAATAATAAGTAGGAATAAATGAACTTTAAATATTCACAGTTTAATGTAAAGCCAAACAGCACAAGTCAATTACTTGTATTTTGTCGTGTACACAACACTATTGATTTAGAACATGTGCCGAGGAATACATTACCTGATGATTACTGCAATGAGTGTAATCATAAATTAAATTCTATTGATATTAATAACGTGTCTTTAACTTCATTAAACAACAAAATTTTTAAAGAAAAAAACAAGCTATGATGTTGAGCTTGCAGGTTATGTGGAATAAGTGGACACTGTATGGTCAACTATAGTTGTAATTTATATTATAACTAGCGGACCTGACAGACGTTGTCCTGCCCGAACGTTAGCTTACCTGCTATTAGCTAGTAAAAATACTTTTCATTGATAAGTAGGTACCTAGGTACTTGTTTATAATTGAATTCCAAAAGTAAAAATTATTGATATTTAAATATTGAATTTAAGTAGGTACCTAGGTACTTGTTTATGGTTGAGTTCCAAAACATAAAAGAATTCACTTTTAAATATATAATTCTTTTTGCAAATGTCAAACTCGGCTGTTCTCAACAACAGGGGTGCACTTTATTCATGAATGCGATTTTCAAAAATGTATTGAATGTCAGTTAATATTATTTTAGTACTTCCAAAAATCCAGTTAAAAGAAATAAATGGGAAGAAAATATAAGGAATGTAAGGAAATAATCTGATTGGGATATATAAAAACCGAACGTTTATGTAAACATTCAAAAACAAACTTTTTTTAAACACAAAAAAACAACATCCTTCCATTTTTTTTGTATGTGCATTCTCGTCGAATTCAACCCTGGTCGGTCGATGAAAAAAAGATTTATGCTTCTAATTTTTTTTTTACCGGTTCGATTGAAAATTTTAATAATCGTATCTACGAACACTCACAGCGTAAAGATCTACATTTCTCTGAAAACCGCAGATAAATCGGTTGAGTCGTTTAGGAGAAGTTCAGTGACATCACACGTACGGATGAATATTATTTATAAAGATTGTATCTTTATAAATGTCTGAACATTTATAAATGTCTGTTGACTTTCCAATGAAATAAAATAAAAATTACTTGATTTAGAGACGCTATTTTGCAAAAAATATTATTATGTACTTCGCGTTGCATCGAATGAAATAAAATTAGCGATCCGTAACATTTGACATCCGATTAAGATCAGTAATTATGACTGGCAAACTAATTAGTGGACACATCTAATATCGACGAAGACCGTTTCTTTGAGAAGTGGAAAAGTTAAAACAATTTATATAACATTACAATATTTGAAAAATATTTTATTTTTTTTATTGAAAAATTGTTTTTAGGCGTTGCCTAGTATGTGAAATAATTCAGTCAGATGAATCTCTTCACAACATTAAAGGTTTCAGCTCTTTAACTTCACTAAAATCAACAAATGGAAGAATTGAAGAAATATGGATGGTAAAATGGCGAATGTTACACAGTGTGTAAAGTGGCCACTTAAACCAGCCAATGACAGGTCATAAGCCCTGTAAATGCCTAGACTTCCATATTCTTTTATTTAAGGTATTCTCCATCCCTGTTGTAATTTGTTAATTTTTATAACGTTTTGGTGCATTTTTGAGAAATTTATATTAAATTAAATCTTCGATTTTTTATAATGACCAAGAAAAATACATAAATTCCAATTTCGGATGACACCAAACTCGTTCAATTTATTATCGACCCTTAACTTAAAAACTCTTTTCATCCTTTATTTGCCATAGTTTATTGACAGTTCAATAGGTGTCGGCCTTTCGTCACACTTAATAAACATAAATTTATTCATTTATCACAAAGCTGTGATATGACGTACACGTATACTCGTATACGTCACATAACGTAATACGGTGGGATGATATATATTTCGCTGGCAAAAAATAAAGCACCGTTATTCGTAACTGTCAAGAACACATCTACGATATATTTATGCGGAGAATAATTTTGAAGTGGGATCAAACAATGAATAAAAAATATCCCCTTAGAAGATAAACCACGGAAACCTGAATTTTAATCATTGTTACAAAAAAGCTTGAAGCAATTTCTAACGATGGACAAAGGGTTCAAACTGGTAATTAGGTAGATTTTTTTAATCAATTTATTTACAGTGTATCATGAACAGTTTTTTCTGGGTATTTAGAGTGATATTGCAGCGTCCATAATCGGAGTTAATATATATTAATTTTATTTTATTTTATTGAAATAAACGGCACTTAGTGCCTTTTACATATGATTTACAAATACAATTGAATATACATACATGTAAGCATAATTATAAGTAATACAGATTATTTAAAACAATATTATTAATTAACAAATTAAGAAAGTCTAAAACAGATAAACCATATAAAATAATAAAATATTACTAGTTATAGAATTATCGATAAAAAAAAGATAATTTGTTATAAGAAATACTTTGAACCAGTTAAAATTAATGAATAAATTAATGCTTTACTCTTAAAAAAACTGCGAACAGTGATGTAACGTCGTGTTATAACGTCGGCTTCGAGTTCGATTCCCGACATGTTCAACACAAAATATCTATTTAAAAAGGTTTTTTTTATACTAGAATATTTCGTAGACCCTGGACTGGCACCTAAAGTGATCAAGATACGTCGCGGTACCAATGCAGTACCCTATGCACCATTGAGTTGCACAACAGTGGATGGTCGAATAATTTTACCTTTTTTTATTGGAACAAACATTTTTGTTTTATTATTTTTTAGTATTTTTATTTTATTTTTCAATACGCCCAGGGGGCATTTACAAAAACAATACAGGTAAGTACTTTTTTTAAAAATCATGTTAAAAACCAAAAAAGCATAGTCCAATGCAAAATCAAAAGTAAAAACTTTGCGTAGCAAAAAAGAGAAAAATATCGATATAATATAACATTAATAGTTAGGTATAAAAACATGCATTAAAAAAATATAATAACAATGAAAAACAGTAGGTATATAAAGTGAGCAACAAAAATTAAAAAGCATATTGAAAATAATCACTTCCTCTTTTTTCCCTTTTAAATAAAAAAAAAATGGTATTAAGAAATACCAGTGAGTGTATTAGATAATAATGGTACACATTAAAAATATTTGAAAAAATAATTTTAGATTGAGTATAAGACAATAATAATACACATCAAGAACAGAGAAAAAAAGTATGAAAAAGAAAGTTTTATATCGACTTCAATATTTTATATTTTTTGAAAAAAGAAAAAAAGCGTTCTTATAATTTACCTAATTATTTAAATTTTGGTGGCCATTATCAAAGAGTTGTAAATAAGACTTTTATAAAATTGAAATCAAGTTGGGGTAGAATGTGGGGTTTCAACCTTGGACCTCTGATCCGTGAGTCCGGAACACTAGCCACGGGACCACAACCCGATTAGCTTTAAATTGTCCATGTAAGAACTTCTAAATGAATAATTATTGCCGTATGAAAAATATCTATACCACAAGTAAATTTGTTGCCTAAGGAATGTAAACGCGGAATCTTTTTTTATTTTATATTTTATTATGTTTTTATTATTTTATAGCGTAATATTATTTTTCTAATTTAAAAATTATGATTATAAAAATGGTAGGCATTGTATCATTATAACATTCCAAAAATAGTTAAGTGCAACGTTTTAAGTACAATAAATACATAATTATTTTTATTACAATCAAACTGCTTGAGAACGTCGCAAACACGAAAAACTGACTGTGAAGTGGCATGGTTCACATTAGTATAAACAAATCGTCTTTAAAACCTATTGGCTAAGTTTTTAACGAATCAAATTTGAAATCCAAAAAGAGTCGCCCTAAGCAAAATACGAGATATTTTGAAATTCATATATTTCAAAACAAAAAAAAAAGGAAGTATACTGTTCAATAATCTCTTTTCCATAATTTATAAAAAATATCATATAATTTTGGCCGGTTATCGCAAAATAAGACTTCATTAATATACTATTGTTTATTTTGCAAAAAAATGTCTGCCTTAAAACAGGTTGTACCTAGTTAGGCAGACTAGACATGATCCAGAGGAATCTATTACCTAACTTTGTATGCAGTAGATAAAGTGATTGTTATTTTTGTTAATAAACCATTATTATTATTATTATTTAAGACAAATATGAGAGATCTAGTAAAACTGAAATTATACGTATTAAAGAGTGCTAATTTTATCGCTTTTGAAATAATACAGCGAATTAGAATCACATAAAAAATTTACTTAAATATGTCCAGCAATTTTATTAAAATTAACATTAAAAAATTCTTTATTTTTTTCCTGATAACGATTTAGATATTTGGCGATCTGAATGACTGGAGTTCGGATAAACGGAGTTCCACTGTATATCAAGTCTTGTATTCTATGTAGACTTACGTGCATGTCGTCTTAGGCCATTCAGGTACCTTTGGACACATCATCAGGCCAGTAGCCCTAGGCTCGTGCCGCACGAATATTTTTTTTAATTTTTAAAGGAATAACCCGCTAAGCCTCTATTTAGAGGCTTGTCATCAGGTGAAATAAAAGGGATATGGAAGGAGGTAATGGAAAATAAACCACAACACCCAGACCAATTGAGAAAAAATCTTGTAGAAAATACTTCCCTGCTTATGTGACATCATAGACAAGAGTTAAGATTTTCAGTGTCGCAATCATTAGTCATTATATGCAGCTTATTAACCTGGAATCTATGTTGTAATATGGTCTATTTTTTTTATTCTTATATTAATTATCTACTAACCAGTAAATTAAGAGTTTTGATTTTACTTGTTGATAGGTACTTGTATTGTTATTGGTGTGTCAAAGCAGTGGCCTATGCAGTATTAGAAACGGAAAGGAGATGATAATATTATTAGTGATAAAATCTAATGGAATTAATGCGACTATTCTAAAAAGTGAGAACCCTATTTTAAAAAATAATCCAATTAGTTAGAACACGGAAACTAAATTACCTATTCAAATACCCTGGGTCCCTTAATTAGGGCCTTTTCGGCACAAAAAATGAAGATTTATTTGTGTAATGGCTAGGACAATGTATGCAAATTAATTAAATATAAAACCATTGCGATTAAAGAAAATAAAACCACGGTCGAAGTGGAAAAGCGAGCGAAGACAAAACGGTGTACTTGTGCTTTAATAAAATCTGTTTTCATACGGAATGGACGCAAAACTTTCTGAAATGTCCCCGTAGGCTATCCGTGGCACATATATTAGGGAAAACTGGGGCAAGTTGATTAAAATATCATGCTACCATTTTAAATCTTAAATTAACTTAAAAATATTTTGAGTACGTACAAATCTTTGTCGATATACAGTGGATTTTATCTTCTAAGGAGAGATATTTCAACAGATATAATTTTTTTATTTTCACTTTGTTTATTTTATTTTATTTATTTTTTCTAATGTCTTTTTTGCTTTTGCACCACAACAGGCCAAGAGGCCCAATTATAGCTTGCCCACAACATACCGCACACCGCATCTGAGGACATCAGTCTCCATGGCGGTGCCCACATATACGGAAAATTTGCTCGTTGTAACACGAGAAAAGCTGCCCGAAGGAGCTTTTTGAAATCTGGTAGCCTTAGCATCTTTATACTGAAATAATGTAATCCAAAAGTACATATTATGTACTTCATTGGATAGAGAAAAGAGGTAAGTGAATTCTTCACTGACTGGGATTAAATTGATTGGACATGATCAATTTGCCGAAATGATTAGAAAACTTTTTAAAAGCCTTGAAATTCTTTTTGGAAGCCATCAGATTTGTAAATCCAACAAGACCTATAACAGGACCACGGATAGTAGCGAGAAGCTCCATTCGGTAATCACAGAGAAGGGAAAAGGGACAAGAACACAGGATGTGTTCAGAAGATTGGTTAGGATATCCACAGCAGCACGAAGGGGAGTCAACAATATTAAATACAAATATTTTTTTATTAAACGTACCATGATCTGATAAAAACTGCGTAGTCCAGTGATCGGGGATAACCCAAGAGGCCCAATTACAATGGTTAATTGCAGCACAGAGACCCAGGCTAGAGAAAAATTACGTTGAATTTTTGTGGTTTCGCTGGGAATCAAACCCGGAACCTTCTGTTCGTGAGTCAAATGTTCTAATAACTACATAATGGAGGTGATGATCTTAAAGTTCAGTATTATAAACCGGCTAGAGGCTTTCGAAATGTGGTTGCATCCTAGAATGCTACGCATTCCATGGACCGATATGATCACCAAAGCAACAGTAGATAAACAGTTGCTGACTGATATAAGTCCGGAAGGTGTTCCAGCTAGGGCATGTGCTTCAAGGTGTGGGCAGAAGGAAAATCTCCTGGCTCCGGAATATACGGGACTGGACTGGGATTAGGACAGTCGAGGCGCAGCACTGTTTAGAGCTTCTGAAGTCAGGGACACCTACTCTTAAGTGATAGTCGACGTCAGGGGGACCTGAAATGACACATAAAGAAGGAAAAGCTTTCATATAATATTGTTAGATAAAACTAATTCCTAAGCAAAAATTCGCATGAATTGGGAAAGAAACGTGAAGTAAGCAGACGCGCTGACCATTAGATCACAAGGCGGAATCATAGCATGGCTTCAAATATTCTCTAATACAAACTTTAATAACAACTGTCGTAATATGAAGACATAAAAAGTTGAGGTATTCACATTTACATCCTACACTAGACAGGGTAAAAAATGTGTCAATTTACCCTACGTATTTGCTATACCGGTTCTTCTGTGCGTAATTTTTCCTAGACCTAAAGTGCGTAGAGTTTTTTTATCTGAACGTTCTAGTTTCCCCCGGTTCAGTAATGAGGTGAGACTGACATTAAGCCCTTCGCCCTGAGTTTGGATAGGTATTTTCCTCAATTATTAATAAAAAACAAGCAGTTACGTTTGTTTACGAAGATAAATGTTTTTTACAGGCATCCGCAACGGCTTTATGTTTACTGTTACACGCTTGGTTTATCCTTTAATCCTGTAAAGTACGCTTACTTTTATGTTAATGCGAAATAGGGTCTTAAAATAATTTGTTTTATTTTTTACAAAAAAGTGTTCCTGTAAGAAACAACATGATTGCGTATCTAAATTAAGCAATAAACCAATACATTTATTTAAAATTTATTTTGATTTATTTATTGTTACACATGCTTGTTTTTTTATTTAAAACTGAAAAAGTATATCAAATCAGTACAATTTCCAGTAGTTATCCAAAATAGAGAAAACTTTTGCTTAAAAATAATAATTTTATAATATTGTTATTTTTTTAATCCGTTTCAGTCGGATGAATCTCACCCACATAATAAAGGTTTCAGTTCTTTTACTTCACAAAAGTCAACAGATGAAAGAGTTGAAGAAATGTGGATGAATTAACATAGGCAGAATGGTGAATGTTACACAGTTTGCAAAGTGGCCACTTAAACCAGCCAATGACAGGTCATAAGCCCTGTGAATGCCTAGACTTCCATATTCCCTTCTCAATAATGTTTTCCCTCTCTGTTGCAATTAATTTAAATATGAATAACTCCCTAGGGAGGAAATCCAGCCAGTCTGCAAGCATTTGGACATACATAGAAAATAGGTAATAATTAAAATGTATAAAATGATTTAATTTTTTATGGATTATTAATATGCAGAAAAAGTACTAAGCGTGTTAGCAAAGTACCTGTCGAATGAATTTTTTTAATGAATTTAATCTAATATTGATCTGTCTTCTTAAAAGCGCTTTTAAAAAATGTTTGTCGTTACAATTTTTACGATTTAATTCATCAAAATCACCTGGTGCGAGTACATGCAAAATAATGCATTACTTTACCTTGAAATATAAAACAAAACGTAAATTTAGATATAAATTACCTTTTCAGTTTGAAAATATGAATCGTAATAAAATTCCCTCTGGGACTCTGTATAATTTATTGTCAGAGGCGGTGGGTGGTCGTATAACAAGTGAACGGAAGAAATCCTTTTGTTTATTTTCGCAAAACACGAAGGAATGAAAGGATTCTTGTGTTATTATATTATGAATATCCAAGAGGATACGTTTTCAAATAGGGTAATGATTTCTGGATTTTATTTTGCGATTTCCCACAATTTTTAAAGCCAAAAGTAAATTGATTTTATTTATCTTTTTGGATAGATAAACTCGTATAATCTGGTATCTTGTGACAAATAAATAAAAACGTTCGTAAATAAATTGTAACAAGTATCTGCTTAAGATATACGTGGCTGTTTTGTTGGCATTATTTATTATTACTAGAGTCAGTTAATCTTAAATGGTACTTTATTTCCACAATTAATGTTTTTGTTCAATTTTTATCTAATTATATAATATTTTTATTAACTTTTCGCACCTAATGGTGCATAGGGCCATACATTGGTACATCAATCGCAGTGTATCTTGATCATTTTTGTTACACGAAGGTAAGATAATCAGTCTTACTTTTCAGGTACAAGTCTAGGGACTATGAAATATTCCAATGTAAAAACACATTTTTAAATCGATATTTCATGTCAACCGTGTCGGGAATCGAACCTGAGACCTCTTACACGGCAGGTAAATACGCTGACCACTACACCAGGAGGCAACGAGGAATTTTCAAGAATACACATATTTTATTCTTTGTAATTTCTACTTTGTACTGATTGGGTATTGCACAACCCACTTAATATAGCTGTAATAAAAAAGTGTATCATTATTATATACAATATACTCGTACACATCATATTGCTTTAATTAATATGAAAATTTACTTTTTTTATTTTATTTATAAATTGCGATACAAAAAATCATTTTTATTGGGTAAATATGATAAAATTATAGTAAAAGTACATTAAATTAATTTTTAAAAAGGTATTCACATCTGCTTTTTTTTATCCATAATTTCAACAATAAATATTTTTTAAATATAATTTCAGCAACAAATTCAAATAATTAATCTCTATAATAAACATTGTCCTTATAAAATGCATTGAACAGTTTTGGTTCTATAAAAATGAGCGCCTTTGCCCGAGTCTGGATTTTCAGTAAACTATTCAATCTTTGGTTAGAACTATAAAAAGTGTTATTAATAATTCACTCATAAATAAAAAATACTAAAATTTGCATAATTGTTATTACTTTGTACTTAAAGTCTTTAAATTTAAACTCGTTTATTCCATCATCATTATCATCATCATTCTATGTCCGCTCCCTAGTTGGAGCATATGGTGTCCACGAAGATCCTCCAGGCATCTTTGTCGGCTGCCAGCTCCTGAGTTTCGTAGTTCTGACATAACGAACAGTCAGCAGTGGACGTCCAGAACGTCAAGAACCTGATGCCTTGTAAAGTGAGCAAACGTGGTTCTCATGAGGCATCCGCAGTACATGGCCAAGCTAACCATATCGCCTTCTCTTGATTACAGTTGTCACTGGAGTCAAACCACCGCACGCCCAAGATTCTTCTGAGACACCTATTCTCAAAACTCAGTATCTACGGTGAAAAATGTTGAAGTCAACGGAATATAATTTAAAGATAAATGTATTCGATAAAACCTTGCACATAACAAAAGCAAGGTACAAATAATTTGCAACTACAAAAAAAAAAAAAAAAACTCAGTATTTTGCTGTTTTGGGCACTACCAAGGTGGCACGATTCGCATCCATAGAAGAGAATAGGTGTTATTCAGGCGTTATATAGGCGGTCCAATAAGTATATAATACCATGGTTGACAACCCTTGCTTAAATTTGTATATAATATAAGAGTTTGTATAGTCTTCCACCTGTCTGACGCGGTTAAGATGAAACCCGGCCACTGGTAATCATTGTAAATAAAAGTGGAAGAAAACTATATCCGTATTTTTATTATTATAATGTAAATTAATTCGTAAATAATAAAAACGCATTTAAATATGTTTTAATTTATTTCTAGCTGTAAATTTAGCTCAGTTGCTGTAATATGGCAATCAGTATGAGAACAAGGCTGATATATTTGATTCTGGACTTGATAGTTATAAAACGAGTCTGATTTCTTTTTTTCTCTCGCAATATTATTCTTAAACTTTTCTTTTTATTTAAAAATGTTTTTCCTTTTTTGTTTTTTCATATTTATGTATTTATTTCGTTAATATTTTTGGTTGCTTATGTGTATTTTCCTACTTGTTACTATTGTTATAGTTATGCAATTTTATAATCTTTTGTTATGTTTTTATATATGTATTTTTTTTTCATATTTATGTTCAATATATGTTAAAGGCAATTTATGCCGTTTATGTAAAATAAATAAATAAAATAAAATAAATAGAGTCCAGTATTATTTAAAGGTATCTGGGTACGTAGTCTGATGGGAAGTTGAAATTTATGTTCAATTTTGTTTACAAAGTAGAATTATATTTTTTGTACCTATATGAAATATAGAATATGTTTATATTTTTTTTCTAAACACGATGACAATTTCGATTTTCGTACAAATATACTCACGGATCAGAGATCCAAGGTTCTTCTTTCTAATACTGAGTTATTTATAACTCTTTGAAAATGCCCCCGAAAATTTAAATATTTGGGTAAATTATGAGAAATTTATTTCAACAGAGAGGGAAAACATTTTTGAGAAGGCAATATGGAAGTCTAGGCATTTATAGGGCTTATGACCTGTCATTGGCTGGTTAAGGTGGCCACTTTACACACTGTGTAACATTCACCATTTTGCCCATGTTTGAACATCCACATTTCCTCAACTCTTCCATCTGTTGACTTTTGTGAAGTAAAAGAGCTGAAACCTTTATCGCGTGGGTGAGATTCATCCGGCTGAACCAAATCACCTACTAGGCAACGCCTGAAAACAATTTTCCAATTTTTATACTTCTTCTTTTACCAGGTAGTAGGACATACTCAAACATTTTTAAATTATAAGAACGCTAATAAAAAAATAATAATGTATTTTTGATTCAATCCTTTGATTAATTTAACACGTTAGTTGACTGTCTTAAGTTTGCTTGCCTTACCTTACAAAGCAAATACAGGCTTGGCCTCTTCTCTGGATCATTTATCCTGCAACTCGGATTCCGCTGAAATATGAGGCGAATTAATAATGCAGATAAGCCAAAAGGGTGAGAGTTATTATAAGACAGAAGTCATTCATATTAATGAAATAACCAAGTCGTTAAATAAATCTTTAGACAAAACATTTGATAATTCAACTCCGTTTACTAATTATTGTCACCCGAAAATTGTCTTAATTTGTTTACTCTACCAAAATAGATAAGAAACGTTATTTTCAACAATGTTTTAAATGCGTCCAAATGCTTGCAGACTGACTGAATTTTCTCCCTAGAGAATTATTTAAATTAGTTTCGATGAATAAATAAAATAACATTTAAATTAGTTGCAACAGAAAGGGAAAATATTTTTGAAGGGAATTTAGGAAAAACTTAGGCAGAATGGTGAATGTTACACAATGTGTAAAGTGGCCCCTTAAACTAGCCATTGATAGGTCATAAGCCCTGTAAATGCCTAAACTTCCATATTCCTTTCTCAAAATTATGATTCCTTCATGTCGCAATGAATTTAAATGTTATTTTATTCTTTTATTGAAACTAACAACCATACGAAACTAAACAATACATAAAATTCACAACAAAAACTATATATACTAATATAACGTATTCCACAAATGATTAATCACATAAAATATAACATACGGTTTCCCAGAAGCAAATTAAACCAGAAAAAGGGGAAGGAAGACATAATAAAATTTGTAGTAAAAAGTTAACATAAAAAAATATAAAAAAATATCCAGTAAAAAGTAAAAAAACTAACCATTACAAATTTTGCTTGTGCAGTGTCTCTATAGCTATTATTACACGTTTTTGCTGAGATTCGTAATTCTAGTGTTAAAACAATTTAGTGACGTAAACGTTTTATTTATATTTATTCATATAAAGATACACGTTACAAAAAAAACGTATCCCTAACTCTGAGGCCAAGAGCCCGGTGTTAATGTTATATTATTCATACGTCTAAAGTCTGCTTGTATTCGGTTCAATAATACTCTATTTATGATTACTATTCCAAAAGAATTGAAAATAAATTTATCATTTCCAAAATAAGTAGCTACACAAAAATACTACGGAATAAGAAGAACGTGTCACATTTATCTAAGCCGTTTCTCTGCAAGATTTTGGAGCATTGAGTTATCCAAGAGTTGTTTGGTCTTCCTAAGGATGACTGTCGACGAAAATCCACAGACATTGCCTGATTTATCGCATGTTCAGAAACAAACTGAATGAGGAAGTTCAGCCCTGCGGAAAATTGGATATAAACATGTTTTCATAAGTGCGGTAAAAAATAGAACATTAAACTGTGCGGCCAAATTTCTTGAAAATGTATAAAAAAATAATAAAAATACTTTAATGAAAACGTACTACTTTGAACGGCGTTACTAATTCTTATGAATCAACCAATAATACTCAGTTGTCTATACAATATTGAGGTGACAGGTTCAGTTAACAGAAATAAAACTCTTAACTACCTACAATCTAAAATGAAGCGCAATAAATGTAAAGGCGATATGCCAAACAAAAACTCAAAAGTGCTTCAGTGCAAGGAACCATGTGGAATTTTCTTGGACCTGGGAGGGAATCGACTTTTCGGATACAAAGGGACACCTGGATATGTAACAATTGCAGGGAATCCACGTCCAGCGCAAGCTCCAGTGTAACCGCCAGCACAGCTCCAGGGAAGGAGAATAGTGATGGTGAAATTGACCCTAAAACTTGCAAAAAATGAAATTATTTGAAGTGCAGAAGGAACCAGAGGAGATGAAGAAGGCAAGGGACTTTATATGTGATCAGCATGACTTAATGTGTGCGAAACTTGAAAATTGTACCAAAGTGTTAAAAGAAAACCAAAGGACCTGGTAAAGGTCGGTTCTGACAAAAAAAGTGCAAAGAAAAAGATAAGGTGATTGATAAATTAAACCTTCAAATCGCAACCATCGAGCAAGACAACCGTTCTAAAAATGTGGAAATTTATGGCGTAAAAGTTTCGGAATTTGAGCTACTAGCTCAGCTTCGGGCGTTCAAGCTATAACTGATACTCAATCGGTAAATCCATTGATTGTAGATATTAAGAGAAAAAATTAAGCATCTAAAAATAAGAGAGATGATCATTCAAATATGCTGGATAAGAGGACATGCTGGTATCGTAGGAAATGAGAGAGCGGATGAACGAGCAAGAGCCGCAACTTGTAAAAGAATGGCACCTTTCTATTCAGAATTTCCCCTTAGCTTTGCTAAACGCTGTATAAAACCAAATATGCAACAGCGTCGGGAGGATTATTACCACGCTTCTTCTACAGGTAAAATCACTAAAAAAAAATTCCCAACGCTGGCTGATGCAGCAAACTTCAGTCGTCATCACTAAAGTACTTTCGAAACGACCCAAATTTTTACCGGACACGGAGCTATGTGAAGTTATTTATATAGGTTTAAATTAACAAATGATGAATATTGTCCATGCGTTGATATTTCTTCACAGAGTATCGAACATCTGTTATTTCAGTGCTCATTTTTTAGTTTACCGCGCCATAATCTCGAAGCAGTTTAGTTATCACGCGCCATTGTTCTTGAACTTTGCAACAATGATGATTGGACTAATAAAGGTAATAAACCAAAATCAGTGATCGAACATCCCATTTCCAAGACAAACAAAAACTATTTTTTCCAAGTACCTTAGCCTTGTACATGACACGTAAGGCTACTAAATACAAGGGTCTAAATATATATGTATATATAAAACTAGCTCAGCAAATCCTAGAAAAAATCTGCAATAGTCTTGATTGACGTTAGTAACTCTGTCGATTATATTTACCGTAACAAATCCAAAAATCCTAAAAAGGATGGCACTATAATGTTTTATTGTTTTAATGTTTTATTTTTCGTTTTAATACTAGTATTTTACACGTATCTTAATTTTTAAAAATTATAAATGGTTTATTCCGTAATTTATTTTTGTTCTTCAATTTTTAATTACTAACGATATATTTTCAAATTTGTATTTAAGCTTTAATTTTTATTATTATCGGTATGTTTTCCAATTTATATTTTTGTTTAATTTCTTTATTACTAATTTTATATTTTATAATGTGTATATGTGGTTCAATTTTTATTATTATCGGTATATTTATAATAATTATGTCTCATTTATTTATTATTAATGGCGTATTTTCTAATTTATTTTTATGATTCAATTTTTATTATTATTACTTGCATGTTTTTCAATTTATATTCATATTGATTTTTTCTAATGTTATTATTATTCTTTGAATTTATTTAGCATCATTTGATGATATTAAAAATATTAAAAAAACACATGAAAAAAATAAGGTCCTTCCTAAACACAGGAATTTCCTAGCTAGTTGGGACCTGAAACAAATAAACTCTGTACATTTTAAAACTGTGAAATACATAAATAAATAAATAAATAAAATAAATAAATAATAGTTCAATTTAGTGATAAAAAAGTGCGAGATATGCTCATAAATAAGAAGAAAACTACAAATGAGATATTCAATTATTTTTTTAATTTTATTTTTATTTTATTTTTGCACCACAACAGGCCAGGAGGCCCAATTACAGCGGTGAATTACATCACAGAACACCCAGGCTTGAGAAAAATCACATTTAATTTTTGTGTTCTCACCGGGAATCGAACCCGGAACCTTCCGTCTGCGAGTCAAGCGTCTTGACCACTACACCACGGAGGCCGCCGCAGTTAATAAACACGCAGATCCTATCTGATAAAGGAACATATGACTCTATTTTTTAAGGATTTACTCTAGAAAACGAAGAAGAAACTGCCTACCTTTAAATTTTTACGGTTTCGTGGAGGTAAAATACTCGCCAGAAAAAATGGAAACGACAAAAACATATTTCGAATTCAATCAGATAATGATATAAATATGTTAAAACCCTAATTTTTAGGAAATCCCACCGAAGTGCAGCTTAATAAAAAATTGTATACCATTCACGATGGAAGGACTAGGATCAAAAAATATGTTTAGATGACGACGAACAGACCCGTGTGTGCGTTACAGTGTCGGAATATTTCGATCAACTAAATAAGAGTTATGAAAAATGTCCATACTGTCGGTTTATTTACCAGTCAGCGGACCGATCGGCAGAACTGACCGAGAAGAAGCGGAAGAGAACTGGAGACACTGATTGAAAACGCTGATTATGCGATATTAGCGTAGCGATGCTTAGTTTAATAGTCTATTAACAAATAAAAAAAAACACCAAACTTCCTCATTCAAAATATACCTGGTCTTTGAAAATTCGTTCTTCTTATTCCGTAGTATTTTGCTGTAGCTACTTATTTTGGAAATGATAAATTTATTTTCAATTCTTTTGGAATAGTAATCATAAATAGAGTATTATTGAACCGAATACAAGCAGACTTTAGACGTATGAATAATATAACATATACACCGGGCTCTTGGCCTCAGAGTTAGGGATACGTTTTTTTTTGTAACGTGTATCTTTATATGAATAAATATAAATAAAACGTTTACGTCACTAAATTGTTTTAACACTAGAATTACGAATCTCAGCATTTTATAATATTTATATGCTCTTACACAATACAATATGGGTTACAAAATTCAATTTCTCGTTCAATATTAATCCCAAATTCCTGAATTTGTGCACATTATTTATTTAACATGATATGAATACGTACTATCGTTACATTTACGAGTGAAAGAATAATTGATTATCGTTACAGTAAACATATATTAAAATGCTCTTGATCGTTTTGTAAATCTGAAGCATCTTGCGGAAAAGTAATTTCAAAAAACGATTTAAATAATAATTGAGAATATTATACAATCACCATATATTTATGTACATAATATTATATCAGGGGCAAATTGTCTGCATAAGTGATTACGCGCAGTTTACCATTATATTTGACTATCAAAAATAATATTTTAAAGTAGTAATTTGTAGGATAATAAATGTTATTTATTAGAAATTACTGTCAGAGTATATACATTCCTCCAAAAATAAATATTAATATCAGCACCCAGCGCTTAGCCCGTTCCCAGTGAACGTACAAACTAGCCGATTACATCAGCTTATTTCTACGTACAAATATGTATACTGTGTTTAAATTCTTAAAACCAAGTTGGTGTTTTTCCTTCTTGAGTAAGCTTTTTTACAGATACTATTTGAAGATTGTATATTTGAAAAATAGTATTTCGAACATGATTTTCTATGGCTTATTTTTTAAATATTATACAGTTGATATATGACAAAGGTCATGTGGCGCTCGAAGCGACCCCTTTTGGCATTATTCATTAGTAGAAGGACTCGGCGCGGTGCTTTGTGTTGGCATTTCAATCATAATGAAAATAATACGCACAGAAAGTCATTGTAGTATTTTTTAATAAACTTTTGTACGAATGTTGTATTAAAATAGTAAAAAATATAGCTACATACATATATCATACATACTAATAATACTGTTTGAGTTGCTTTGATAGATAATTGGTAATAATCTTCTGTTGTCAACAGCTTAAGCAGAAAGATGATGTTGACAGAACCACAGAAAAAAACCGCTTACATATTACCTATAATATGTACCTATCAGGCGCGTTCCACACCCCCTGAATATTTGAAAATAATATGTATTTTATTATTACAAATAATAAATAAGAAAAAAAAATCTAGAGATATTCCTAAAACGGTCGCAAAAATGTTCGAGCGCACGTGATTGACAAATTCAAACAATATTTTCAGTATTCATTCCTACCCACGTACCTTTGAATCTGGATACTACTCTTCATTTTGAGTCCAGTCCTATTATGAATCTTCGTATTTCCGCGCACGCGCATTAAAATTCATAGCGTTGTCATATTGTTCTTCTAGACTCGTAGAGATAACAGCATCCAACTCGTGTAATGCAAAGAAATAACTACTCTTATAACTTAATATATCATAAATATTAAAATAGCGTATAATCGTAGTAACATCTCGAGTTTAAGGTACTGTCCTAATGTTTATTCTCCTGTGTAATTAAATATTTAGAAGTAAATTTATGGACGATGAACTGTTAATTATTATTATTATAATGGAAATTATATATCATAATTTTCGTAATGTAATACCTCGAGAGCACTTTACAAAAGTGATTCTATGCCATATTGTTTTTAATTAGATATTTTATTTTATTTTTTATTTTATTCAGAAAACAAACAGTCATACATAATTAGTATTCAAAACAACATTTTTTTAACATAAAAAGACCAATTAAGTTTTAATAAAATATGCAAAAGATATAAACATTAAATGTGACAAAAAAATTTAAATAAGCAAGAAATTCAAGTAAGAAAAAAATAATTGTGAACATTTGTAATAAATTAGAATAAATAAAAATACCGAATGCACACTACGAGCCATTCACGCACCTACCTACTAAAATTAAGACCATGATTATTTTTCGTCAGCATCCCTACTGATGATATTCACCGCACGCGCCTGGTATGTAAGTACAAATTAATGATCATTTTTTGCAGATTACCATTAAAAAAATCACTGCTCGCCACTGATATATTATATATATATATATCATGCGCGGTCCGTTCATAGAACGCATGGAACCATTGGTTCCCCTATATTTTGGCAAATAATGTTTATAAAATAACATATTTAATAAATTCATTATCTGTCATAATACCTAACATAAAGATAACTGTAAACAAATTATGTAATAATAATTTGATTAATTTGAATTTTACTATCGCCTTAAAAAAATATGTTAAAAAGCAACGTAGCCTCCGGCGCACCCATTTACCAGCGCTGTCAAGCGCGTACTGATCGGCAAGTACTTGCTACTGGCTGGCTGGGTATCGATTTAAAGAACGATCGCGATGGAAGCAAATTCGAAATTCCGTTCCAGCGCTGTACTGAACGCGCAGTCCGGGCGCGGGCGGAGACTTAAATTCTCACTAGGCAATGGAAGCAATCGAAGAATAACAATACATTATTTTCCATGTGATCCGAACGCAATACCACGCCGCGCCACACAGCACAGAGATGCAATTTTGGTATTTTGGCGCTGGACATACTAGTTTAATAATTATTTTGTAGTAGAGTAGAGTAGAGGAATACAAAATTAAATCTAGAATTCAATTCAAACATAACATGCATATAATGTTGATTTGTTATAAGAAAAAAGTTTATAATCTACTACATACAAATACTGACCAATCAATTCTCGTTGAAAAGCCATGTTTTTTAACAAGATAATATTTATTTTGGTTTCACTGCATTTTAGTCAAATAAAATATAATTTCACAAAATACTTCGCTGTTTTTTGTGATAGTATTATAGTGAAATTGGTTAATTTGTTATTACAATTTATTACTAGATATGTAAAATTAATGTTTTTATTTCTAATCATATGTATGAAGTATTTAGTTTGTCTTTATTTTTTTAAGGGCAGTGTGTATTATTATGTACCAATTACTTATATATTAATTGCTTCCCTAATCAAAAACCCCACCGCACGCCTCTGATATATATATACACACCTATATATAGGTATATATATTTATGACATTGGTGATTGTATATGACATACAAAGGTTAGTGGTATTGGCACGGAGAAGTTTTGCATATCATAGTTTGTGACCATTGGTCCTTGAGCACTGTATTGTGGCTTGTTTGTTGTTAACGCAGGAACACAGGCGTGAATTTTAGGGCAATTTAAGGGCTATTCAACACAATATTATTGCTAAGAAGTTATATGAATTATTTGGTGACCTTCTGTATTCTATAATATTATTTCTCCTTACTTTATAGGTGTTATGGTGTCTTGATAAGAATTCAGTCACGTCCCTAAATCACCTCATTTCCGCAATTCCATACACAACTTATTTATCTCTGACGGGTTCCATATTTCGTTTTTCCTAAGTAAATATTGAACAGTAAAGACAGAGTGTTTATATTTCCTTTGGCATTTTCACATGCATCTCCTATTATTTCGCCGGAAACTTCTGGACAAAACAAGAAAAATAGAAATGAATTGCGCGAATCTCTGTTTTTATCAGTATATCATTTGCTTTGTGTACTAATGGAAAACACTTTCTGTGAAGCTTTGTTAGGAAAATAACAATCATGATTTTCCTGTATTGAGGCACAGCAATTGGGGTTTTAATTTTTACTGATATTTTTAATTGATTGCGGATAATTTAAGGAGAATAACAAAACTTGAAAGTTTGATAAAAAAATAGAGGGAATTTCAGTAAAAAAAAAAACTTTAACTAATGCCGTCGAATGGCCAGTATGAATATTATTTTTTTTCTCAAATAAATTGTAGTAATTACATATTCTTGAGAAAAAAAAACATACAGCATTCCATTGAAAACCGCGAGAACTTTTTTTTTGTGGATCATATACGGCTTAATTTGAACTATAATTTAGGAAAAATACCAAAAATTACGTTAATCGGTTGCTCTGTTGAGACGTAAAGGAAAATATACACCTAAGCATTAATAATATAAGTATGGATTCATGCAATGAAACGATTACCCTTAAATGAGATTATTGTTTGTATTAGAGAAGCGAGGGTTTCGATATTAAAAAATACATTTAAACTTGCAAATCATGCAAATAAAGAAACTAACCTATTTTCTTCCGGAAACAAAAGGCTTTTTTCAGAAGAAAAACAATGTAAATGATAATAAGATTACTTTTCATTGCGCCATTTCGCGAAAAACAAAAACATTTTTTACTTTTTTTGATCGCGTGATATACGCAATCTTCTATTTTTAATTTGACAATAATTTCTCATGCCTTTCACTAGTGCGATGTTATTTTCACAATTGTTTTTTGACATTTAATTTTACCAAGCAAGTACGCAGGTTTGGTATGTTTCGTGGTTATTATTATTAAAAAAATAAAATATTTTTATAAAGCCATTTTTGGAAAATCCCCCGAAGGGCCCAGTACAATAAATATGAACAGAGCCCATGAATGGTTGTCATTGGAGTTTCCCGTCTCGGATTATGGTAGCAGGCATCATGCTATTTTTTAATAAACTTTTGTATTTTGTATTGTAAAATAGTGTAACGCAAAATAAATGATAATTGCTGCTTAAGTTGATTTGATAGATTATTGGTAATAACCTTTTGTTGCCAACAGCTGGAGCAGAGATATGATGTTCATAGAACCACAGAAAAATAGCTATTTACATATAACTTACATGTACCTATATGTTGGTATACATTAGTGAACATTTTTAGCAGATTACCTATAAAAAAATCACTGCTGGAATTATACAACTGTTGAATAATCTGTATTTCATTTTGACCTAGTATAGATTAAAGTTCCAGACAGCACGCATTGTGTTAAAAGTTTCTCCGGAAAATTAGGCGGATTTCAAGATCTTTGTGGATAACACCGTCCTCAGTTATGTGAACTCCCAAGTTAACTTTCTCGATCCTCTGCCCATTATTATGATCAGAGAGTGATCAGAGTCAGAACAAGATTTGTTGCACATAATCTAGGACTTTTTGGTATTAATATTAAGACCCAGACAAGCGGATTTTTCCTGAAGTATGTTAATCGTTTCCTGAAGATCATCAATAGGTTACGCAAATCAATTCCACTCGACCAAGGTACAGAAATGAACTTTTCCTTAAAGTTGTGCGACTTGGAGTACGCAGTGGATGCGCTAAATAAATTGCTATTACATGCTGATCTATTTGAAAGAATAATATTAAGGAAGATATTTGGCACTGTCAACCAAAACGAAGTGAGAAGGAGACGGTTTAATCATGAATTAAAGACACTGTATGACGACTCCAACATTGCACAATTCATCAAAATAAGAAGATTACAATGATTGGGCCATGTGCACAGAATGAATGATAACCGCACCCCAAAAAATATTATTTATACCACTCCGAAAGGCAGACGAAGCAGAGGCAGGCCAAAATTAAGATGGCTGGATAATGTGGGAAGTGACATTAGAGCGATTGGCCTGACGAACTAGAGAAGAGCCGCGGGGTGCAGGGACGAATGGAGACAAATTCTGGAGGAGGCCAGGGCCCACAACGGCCTGTAGCGCTACTGATGATGATAACATGCTGATCTCATATTATGGTAACATAATATATTTTATGACGTGTAAGTTAGTGAAGCGAGAACAAAGTACGCGTAGGTATTGTTAACTTAAGCTGCTGAACATTACTTTATCGTCTTGGTTTTATATTTGAAGAAGCTTTTGATAGAAGCTAGCACTCAAAAGTATTCAGACATTTTATAAGTATTTTAATTAAGTATGAACTTGTAAGACCAGAATATATTTTATTACAAAATTCAACTGATAGAAAGTTTTATTTTAAAATTACGGATTTTTTTTTATTTATTGAGTTCGTGTTTATTTTTTTAACTCCATATAATAATTATAATATTAAAACCGAATGATGATTTAAATCTATTAATTAATTTATTTCTAAAAATATATCATTATTACTTAAGTATCTAGACTTGTATAACTGTATGTAAGAGCCATCAGTCAACTTAATCTTCATATTGGTTTAAAAATGCCCTCACAAGGTGAAACAATTGTCCGATTTTATGGTTATTGCTTTTACAAAAAAATTGTATACAAAATTAGAAAACTCAGATTTTAATATTCAAGTTATATATTATTAAATTTCAGTGATAAATTTGCTCAATGAATAACTGATGAATTATGAATGACAATGAAAAGGAGGATCAAGCCTTTTTTGTACGTAAAAAAATAAATTATAGCAACATCTAAAATACCGATTACCTAGCACGGATGCTAAATTGGTGACAGCAAGGAAAACAGAGGATGACCTCAATTCCTCACTTGGAAGTAAAGAGATCCGTATGGGCAACTACTAGAAAAGCAGTGTTACTACACCCATAGGTACTATCAGTGTGGTAGTTCAGTAAACTTCAGTTCATCAGTTCGGATAGATCTATTACCAATATTTTTCAACACGCAATAAAAAAAAAGCATTCCAACAGGCCAGGCAATAACAGTGATGAGTTACAGCATAAAACAGGCTTAAAAAACCTTTTTTTTGTGTTCTCACCGGGAACCGAACCTGAAGCTTTTCGTGCGTGAAAGTCTTGAGCGTCATGACCTCTACATCGTTGAGGCCGCCCACATCTATATAAACAGAATAAATACACATCAAAGCATCAACATAGTTTATTTCTGTTATCTAAAACTGGTGTAAGACCTTTCATTATTAACAAACAAGCATATATCCCTGAAAGGTTTCTTTTACTTCCCAAAAATTAACAGACTATGGACCGCCACACACGCCTATATTAAGATACATCCATAGCCTCTTTCAGATTTATACATTTTGTCATAAAAGACATTTTTGTTTTTGACCCCGGTTGTGTCAGCTTTTGACATGATTAGATTTGAGATTTTGGTTTATCTGATCAGGCCACGTATTTCTTTGTCGTCCTCGTCCTCGTCCTACCTTACCATTTATTCTCGACATATACATTGTTTTTATCGCTCTTTTGTTATCCATTCATAACATATGACCAAACCATCTCAGTGACCCTTTTTTAATCCTATCAACTATGCCTGTCGATTTCCACTCTCGCCCAATTTCATCATTCGTCTGCGAGATCTCATTTCGACCACGTTCACTCTGCTTTCACCCTTCCTTTGCAAGTTCCATGTTACATTTTCATTTGATAATTAGTCTAATTTAATCAAATGAAAATGTAATAATTTACACCATCCGAATAAATTGGAATTTTCAAAGTCGTTGTTATTTGGATGAGAAAATTTGGAAATCGAAATCACAAGATTTTGAAGTCAAGTTGTAATTACGAAACTCCCTGTCTATCGTACCAAACACAAGCCTTTTAGGTTGTCATATAATTTGTATTACGGGGTACTTCATGGCTCCCTTTGTTTTATTAAATTAATATTTTACCAGAAATCGAATTTGAAATTAAAGTTATTTTCGGAAAATACCCTTAGAAAGACAAATCAATTTGTTAATATTTAATGTAATAAAAATTCCCCTATAATCGCAATTTATAGTCTAATACACGAGTATATGGCAGGAGTGCTTTTGACTCGCTCCTGCTTTCAACTTCTTTATTATAATTCTTCTTTTACCAGATAGATTCAATAATGTTTTGAGTATGTCCAAATGTTTGCAGACAGGCTGGATTTCCTCCGTAGGGAGTTATTCCGATCTAAACTCGTTGCAACAGAGAGGGAAAACATTTTTGAGAAGGAAATATGCCTAGACTTCCATATTTCCTTCTCAAAAACTGATAAAAGAAGAAGTAAAAAAAAGGAAAATTGTTTGCAGGCGTTGCCTAGTAGGTGATTTGGTTCAGCTGGATGAATCTCACCCACATGATAAAGGTTTCAGCTCTAATGCGTAGACTTATTATTTTGAGAATTAATTGAATACTCTGTAATGTTCTCAATGTAACTAAAAATAAATAAATGAAATATTCCCTTCTAAAAAATGTTTTCCCTCTCTGTTGCAACAAATTTAAATTATATGCTCGTTATCGAAATAATTTCTAAACCACTATTCATGAATCTGAATAAAATAAAACAAGTTACATTCATATTAAAATAATTGAATGGTAAAAGGATTAACGAAAAATATCAATGAATTCATTATTAAGAAGGTATACTTAATAAGAGTAAATATTAAAATGCACAAGAACAATTCAAATACGAGTTAGTGTAACCTTTTCAAACATTTTTTTTATAAATTTAAAATGTTGTCATGTCTGACATGATCTTTTATGTGTTAACATAAGTTGCGTCCATTTTTTTATAAATATTAAAATGAGCACCAAAATCAAAAGTAAGAAGAGGTAATTCGAAGTTATTGTGTTTGCTTTATTAGGGATAAATTGATAGCCTAATAGTCTTCCCGTTTAAAAAATGTTTGAACTATTTTTAGACCAAATAAAAGAAACCATTAAAACACTTTTTCCAATAAGCTGTTTTTTTCAACGAAATATCAAAGTGAAACAATCGTCAATCCTGTTTAAAACCTATGCTCGTAAAATAGGTTTCAAAAATAAAAGAAAAACATTATTTTGGAGTATTGTTATCTTCGAGCAAAAGAGGACTAATAGATGTCGGTCATGCGAACGTTTCAAAATGAAAAAAATAATGAAAATGTAAGCACAGCAGTGCGTGTACAGTCTAAAAACATCCCCTTTTACCATCCCTTCCTTTACTATACTTTTACCCCTTGTTTTCAGACAAATACGAGCACATAATGACGAGGTAGTGATATTTTTAATGCGCTCGGCCGGAAACATTATTTTTGAAGGATTTTTAGAAAAGTGCTTTTTGTTATTGTGTGCAAACAATAATGTAAATGCATATTAATAATTTGTACTAATAACCAAATATCACATTACTCTTGACATTTATTTCAAATTTCAAGTATAAATAAAAAGTACTTTAGCGGGACTTATTTCTAAAAGCAATATCTTCCAGCTAACCAAAAAACAGACTGGTCAAAAGAAGAGTTGGTCAAAAATTCGAACAAAAAAACTAAAATATGAACTAAAAGATGCATAGAAAAAAAACATAGTTAATAAAAAACAACAGCTGTTTTTTTTATATTTTTTTTATAAGACTTGCATATATTACCTTTAAAATGTGTTAGAGGATGAGGAATGTGGAATCAGAAAGTGAGTTTTTAAGGAGAGATAAAGAGGAACCAAGGAAAAAATAGGGGTAAAAATATGTATTTTAAAAAACTATAAAATACAGGGAATCGAGGAGTCTAAGGATATACAGTAATGTTTCGGTGTTTTTTGAAGATGGCTAGAGAAAGTGCATGTTTTATATGAAGAAGTAGCTTATTCCAAAGTCTAGCACCTTGAAAAGAAAAGGAATAGCTAAAAAATTATGTGCTATGTCGAGGAATGAAAATTGTTATCTCCTGAGAAGAGCGAAGCGAATGACCACGATCAGAAAGGTAAATGAAATTCTCAGCAAGATATTTTGGAGCGCAAGGGTTGTGAAGAATAATTTAAAGAAGTGTAAAATGTAAATACTAACCATAATGAGAAAGTTTAGTAGTTTTAAACAACATATTTGTCAATAGACTATAAAAATAATTAAAATAATTATTTTTATGTATCGTATTATTATCGCTAAGATTTTTTGATGTATTGTAATTTTGAAATTACTACGCCCATGAATGACGCCACAAGTTGTCGTTCATAAGTTATCTTGACAAAAGGTGAACCCCGTACGTATGAAAACACGCGAAACATGGCTTCCTAGAAACCGGAAATATATTGAAACAAATAATTGAATGACGTTTTAAAGTAGTTCATTTTTATTAAAACGTATTTTAATTATTTTTTCATACATTTTCCAGAAACTTCGCTGCGTGTAATTTCCCGTACCACTGAACATCCTCATAGAATCCAAATGAATATTTGAAGCAATAGACAGAACACAGAATATATAAAACAAAAAATTAGAAAACTTTCTCATATCTTTAAGTCAATACGTAACATCTTATCCCTAATAAAACTCAAGCAACTATATTTTATTTTATGTAATTCAATTATAACTTATGGCATAATAGGATGGGGAGGCACTAATAAATCGAGAATAAAACCTCTCAAATCGATCACTAATATAATTTTAAATAAGCCCTTTCAGGTACCCCAGCGTCAAGTTATTTGAGGAATTCGAGATCTTAGCTTTTTCTTAAACAAGCAGAATAAATATATAAATAACTTCCTGGGGAGGAAATCCAGCCTGTCTACACACATTTGGACATTATCAAAACATTATTTATTTCATATTCAGTCAGTTCAAGTCATTTGACTACGATTGTTTCATTGTCAAGGCTTAAAATTATGTTAAATAAATAATTCAAAACTTATGTAAAAAAAAAAACTAATAAATTAATATGAAATTGATTCAATTTATTATATAAAAACGAATAACGTAGCTAAACTATTTATAATTTTATTGTTTGCTTATTTTAATACTGTGTGAAATGATTTCATAGTGTTCTTACAAGGCTTACCTTTTTAACGAAGATTTTGGATAGTTTTTTTTAAATATTATCCATGTTCACGTCACTCATACGAATATTCAGGGGTTATAATAATGTAAGACTAAAAACTTGAGTTTTTTTTTCAAATTGCATTTAACTTAAATTAGTTTATTTTATCAACTCTTTTAAAAACACCTTTTCTTCTTGTACACATTTTATTTGAAAACAAAACGTAGTTAATTAATTTCTGCCTAATTTAATAGGTTACCAATTTAAAAAAAACAATTTGTCATTTTAGTTTATTTTGTTAACTGTCTTAACCGCATTTCCTTTTTAATTTTTTGGGTGTAATATGAACGGAATGTCTTCTATTTCTATGTTTTTGTGGTATTTTTCTGACTTTTTTCAATTATGAAATAAATAAAAAATATCATTTAAGTACAGCAGGCTGGTATGGCAACATACATATTTTCTTTGCTAATCTTTGCAGATGGTCAATTACTACCTTAGAGTAGATGAGATTAGGTTGATTTATTTATGACAAAATACAAGGTTTTTAAACATTACATATTACATTACATTACATATTTTATTTGTACGAAATATTCCTAATCAGCAAAAGTCCTGGTATAAGGAGATATAATATATAATAACACAATAGTTTAAATAAAAAGTCGATAAAATAACATCACATATTACTCGTCACACGGGCTGTAAAAATTGTTTTATTTAGGTGTTTTTTAAGTACGTATGTGTTTTGTATTTGTTTTAGGTCATTTGAAAGTGAATTGTAAAAATTTATTGCTGTATACAAAAACCTGTTACTTTTTCTGTTGGTCCTAGGTTGTTCGCAAGTTAAATTATTTGATGCTGTTCTATTTATTTTATGTATGTTGTAGTATAATGTATATACTCTAAGATTACAACCATGCACCCAATATTTAAACGACATACAAATAATTTTCTAGGAAAAGTTCATATCTTACGAAATCAATTATTTCCATTGTTTTAAATCTCGTGCAAGATATTTATGGAAAAAACAGTATTAGTGTATTCTTTAAATCAGCTCTTCAAATCTGGTAGTTTCAAATTAAAAAAAAAAAACTGATCTACAGATAATTGAAGAATAAACAGTAATAGAATCAAATATATCGCGTGTTTTCAAAAGTAATAGGGCATGCTGAAAATCAATGTACCTTTAAAAATTATTGATTTAAAGATTCATTAATATTTTTACACGCCTATTTGCAAAAAATAATTTGTCAAATAAATTGGAAATATATACATAATACCTCAAAAAAGACTTATCTGAAAATGTTGCAATGTTGACGGTTGAATTAAAATCATCGGACAATGCCTTGCAAGACGGAAGTAATGTAAACCTTCCACCATTATTTCCTCCCCTAGCCGTGGAAGAAAGAAGCCTACATCCGTTTCCGGTTCTGTGAAGACTACGATATACTGCAAGGAAATGCTTTAGAGTTTTTTCAGCCTTTTTATGCTTTGAGCTTTTTTTATTACTCCGCTTTTACTCTTTTCACGTCTGCTGTCATTAGAGGTTTACGACATACATAATACAAAAATTAGAAAGTAAAAAAACATGATTATGTAGATGTTACAATCGAAATGTGTTATTTAAAAAAATTCAAACAGCTTTGACAGTGCGTTCTAATGTTGGATAGTCTATATCAATGAGTGAGTGAGTCGAGTAAATATAGATTTAAAAAATATATATATAGTCTTCTTTGGGTGATCTCTTGTAGGTTAAAGGCAATGAATCCTTACTATCATTTTTATTACTCAAATATGCCTGCTGACAATTTTTTTTTTGCTCTCTAAATTATATTTGACCTTTCGTTAAACTAATATTAATTTTCTTCCTCGAAGAAAATCAATCAACCTTTAATGGAATATATACACGAATCTTTATATTTATTCTGCCAAAGTGTTTTTATTACATTAGGACTTTTTTCTTTTAGAGAACTTTTGATAAAGGAACGGAAAAATAATACGGTTTACGTTAGACAAAGTTCGTTATAAATTAATAAATCATATTCTTCAAGATTGATAAATCGTATATATTATGTGGGGCAGTGACATAAAAAAATAGACTATCCCTTTTATCGGAATTTCTTGTTTCCTCAAGAAAATACAATAATAGCACTGAAGAAAAGGAACCTGATTTCCTTGCTCGATTTCGTATCCCCGATATACAATAAGCTTTATAAAAATTAAAAAAAGTTGTAATATTATATTTCCTTCATTTATTATTTATTTTTTTGAGATTTAGGAGAAATATTCCATTTGTAATTCCAGTCATATAAACAATTACTGATAAAACATTTCAATGCTACTATGGAAGCACTGAATATTTAGAATAATGAAATAACAGGATAATGTGTGTATGGAATAGAATCAATATTATAACTATATTCTCAATAATAAATGTTATTTATTATTACATGGCGTATTTTATAAATTTTCTAAATACAACTGATTTTTTAGTATAACCATATTATTTATTTATTTTATTTATTCATTCAAAATAACACTCGTTTAAATATTAATGTACTTATGGAGGCTTTTAGGCTATGCCTGTGTCGAGCCATAATAATTCATAATAAAAATACATAGAGCAACTAATTAGATTAAATTATGATGACATGTGACGCAATAGAATTACAATCTAGAAAAATAAGGTATAAGTAATTTATAATAAAATTCCAAAGAATACAATGCAAAAAAAGATAATTAAATCAAAATAATACAAATTTAGATTCATACATAATCAAATATACAAAATAATGGTATCATTTAAATCAAAAGAAAAATAATATATATATGTAAAAAACAATTGAGATATGTTTTCTAGAAACTCACTCTATACTATAAAAAAATATATAAATATTTCTTATATTTCTTACTAAAGTTCTTTTTTCCCTTTCTTTTTCCTTAAAGTTATCTTTATTTTGTAATTTTTGGTTTATTATGTTTTTGTGAATTTAACTTTATTTTTTATATTCTCTCATTGTAAGTTTTTTTCTTTTGTATATATTTTTGATGTGCAAAATACATACATTACTAAAAACATATGCAAAAGATACCTGTACCATGAACATTGAAAAAAAAAAAAAAAAAAAATAGCTTTAAATACATTTTCCTTTGATCCGAATGCAAAAATGGATTAAACATAAGTCATAATATTTATTCCATATAAAGAAGACTTAGTAACAAAAAATAATGAAAAAATTTTTTTTTTAACAAAAAACTATTTTACAAATTACAACAGGGATGGAGAAAACCTTAAATAAGGGAATACGTAAGTCGAGGAATTTGCAGGGCTTATGACCTGTCATTGGCTGGTTTAAGTGGCCACTTTACATACTGTGTATCATTCAAAAGGTTTCAGCTCTTTAACTTCACTAAAATCAACAGATGGAGGAATCGAAGAAATATGGATGTTCAAACATAGGCAAAATGGTAAATGTTACACAGTGTTTAATGTGGCCATTTAAACCAGCCAATGACAGATCGTAAGCCCTGTAAATGCCTAGACTTCCATATTATCTTATTTAAACTCGTGAAGGATTACTAACTAATTATTACTATTACTAACCCAGTATTATTTTGTTGAATTTGAGTTATGTGAGTGTTGCTTGTATTATTTTTTATTTTTCATAAGGTTTGAATATTTTAATAATATTGTTGATTTTAAATGGGGAAATTCAGTGGTTTTATAAAAAAAATATTTGTTTGACTATCAAACTAAGCCAAAATAAGAAATTCCTTTATTTTTATGTATCGTATTGTGAATCTCTATAATTTTTTAAAGTTTTGTTATTTTGAAATTACCCCGGCCGTGATAGCACAAGTTCTCGCCGGTAAGTTCTGCTGACTGGTAAGTTGGCTTCTCGGAAATCAGAAATCTATCACAGCGCTTTGTCACTGGTTGATTTGGAAGAACTTGTGACGTAGTTGAAAGAAGTCCGTTTTTATGAAAATGGTTTTTATAATTTTTTTCATACATTTTCTAATAGTTACCGCGTGCAAGAAAACATTTTTTATCTCAAATTTCCTGTGGCACTAAGCTTCTGCTTTCTACATATCCAAGGGAAGTTGTTCTAAGTGTGTTTCATAACTTTTCAACTTCTGCTCCTTCTGAAAAGATTAAAGGTTTGTACGAACTTAAACTTCTGTAAAATGCATAATGAACGTTTTTCCTCTAAAGTTTCCGTGTTATTTTTTACATAACTTTGCATAGGAGACTTGGAACTCCTTTCGCTTTACCTGTTTCCCAAAGAAGAGAATAGTTTGCTTTATGTTAAATTCGAACTAGGTGACGAAGCTCATGAAGCCAAAAATTTCATCTATTAATTCATTATTTTTTTGTATTTTTTTAAATTTATTTTTTAACTTTTTGTACATAATGTTATTTGTACATTGGCGGGCTTATTTCCAAATGGTAATTTCTTCCAACCAACCAATAAAATAAAAGTTTTATTTTTATAATTCAAGTTACAGAACATATTCAATAGAAAAAAAAAGATTGAAAAGTTAAAAACATATGAAAATAGAAATAAACGTATTTGTTTATAAATTACCTTAAATCAAAACTATTACTCAATGGGAAAAAGGAAAAAAGAGGAAAGAGGAAAAAGGAAAGGAGGAGAGATTAAGGAAGAGAAAGGAGATATTTCTTCAGACGTGATTTAAACAGAAATAATGTAGTAACATCTTTGATGGTGGATGGGAGATGATTCCACAGTCGAGCCGTATGGACACTATATGAGTTAGAGAAGAAAGAGGAATTGTGTATGGGTATTAAGAGAGTGCCTTGAGAATGAGAACGAAGAGGTAAACCATGAACTGATAAGCATTGAAATTTTTCACGCAGGTATACAGGAGCGTTAGGACTATCACATCTTCATAGTGTAGTGTTATTTTTTTTTATATTTATATTTATTTTTGTTAATCTTTGCTTTTAATTTTTGTATAAAATTGTAAGATTCAATATGTCCATGTATTTATAATTTTCTCAAACTGAACGGTTTGGGTAGGTAGGAAGAAATTGCCTTAAGGCAATATGCCCTCCCTTATATGTATTGTATATGTATATAAAGTGTCAAATAAATAAATAAATAAATATTTACTAAAAAGGGTGTTTTCACCGTAGAATATTTTATAGTCTCTGGACTAGTACCTGAAGCGTAAGACTGATCTTACCTTCATGTAACAAAAATGATCAAGATGCGCTGCGATTGGTGTACCAATGCAGTGCCCTATGCACCTTTAGGTGCGGAAATGGAATGATGATGATGATGATGATACATACAATTATACATTTATACAAAGTTGCTTTGACTGTCTAATAAGGGTTATTTACTCCGTTCTAGCCAATAAAAAAATAAGGCTCCCAGATTAAAGAGCTTCTACGGGCAGCTTTTCTCAATGTTTTCGTGCATGTGGATACTGCGAAGAAAACTTATGTCCTCAGATACTCTAATAAACATTTCGTTTTAAAGTGTTTCATAAAGTTTTTTTTAAGCTATACTATTTAGTATTTAAAATACCTAAGTGGGAACAGGGTAAGTTGAATTTAGAGGACTAATACATGTGCATAATATACAAAATACATGGGTAATTTCCAAAAAGTATATTTCGATTATGTTTTTGAACCCATATTGCATTTAAAAAATAGTTATTTGATTCTTATCTAGTTATAAACATTGAAAATTTTAACGTAATTAAACACGTGAAATGATTAATCGGAGAAATTCTTCATGTAACGCGACTTTTCCACGACAAAAGCAATCTAAGCGACATACTTAAAAGGGTAAAATATTATAACTTCAATTTTCTTTAACTAAATATGTTGCGAGACTTTTTTGTTAGGTTCCAATGTTTTGCTATAATTGAGTATCTAGGAAAACCACGGGTCCTCAATCGATAAAAATTTTAGTTTTATTAAACTTTCTCCTTGAACGCAGTGGTACGGATTCAATAGATTAATTGGTTTAAAAGGAATTAATTAACCACAAACCTTTGGGAATTTGAATATATTTTTTCTCTTACTAATTTGAATATTTAAGATGGGAGAAGTTTTGGTAGACGGATTTGCATTGAATAAAGCAGTTATAATGGTTTCATTAAAATACAATGTTTTATTAGCGGAGACACACTGTTAAATACTGATTAAATAAGTAATTGATACAATAGGGAAATATTACATACTACGGATACCGAAAAAAACATGTGAAATGGATCTAGAAAAAATAATTGTATTTTTGAAAGCAATATGGCTATTAACATATTAAAACAGAGATGAAGAACATTTAAGAGAAGTTAATATAGAAGTCTAGGCATTTACAGGGCTTATGACCTGTCAATGTCTGGTTTAAGTGGCCACTTTACACACTTTTTGTTTACTTTGCCCAGCTGTATGAAACAGTACTTATGATTTTCTTGTTGTATTACTTTAGAATGTTTTATTATTTAATTTTGTTTTTTTTTAAATTTATTATTTATTTTATTTAGTTCTATGATTAACATAGTCTAATATATATTTACAACACAATATTTACATCTATACTTATTCTAACATTATTTATCACTATTATACACTTAATATCCTAATTTATAATATTCACTGTTTCATATGTACATTTTCATTAATTATGTTCACTATTTACACTATATATTGCCTAATATTTATATACTTTTTACATTTAATTTTAAATATATTTTTACATTTATTCTTGAATTGTTTAAACTTTCTACTGAATATGATGTATAAGTTTTAGGTTAACTTTTTCAATAAAAATCTTGTATAATTTTTAGGTTTAATTTTTTTTATAAATCTTGGGTCAAAGGAAATTTATGTTTAAAAAAAAATAAAAAATACTAAGCCAAATATGTTAGTATTATAAATTTTGGTAAAAGGCAGATTTGCCGTTTATGTTAATAAAATAAAATAAATAAATAAAAAATCTTTGTATACAAGTTAGTGATCATCTACATATACATAATTATCACCCTTTTCTCACCCAATGTTGAATTGGGTACTGCATTGGTAAACCAAGCAAAGCGAAGTTCGAAGGTGATCAGTCTTAGGGATCAGGTGTCAGTCTAGTAGTGCTATTCTGAACCACTCTCGCGGCCGTAGACAATACTTTTATTTCGCGTATTTTGTACTCAAATACGCGAGATCCTTTTTCTATGGCCGCGAAAGCGTTTGGAATATTACCCCTGGAACAATGATATACATATCCAGATATAATTCGCGCATTGCACAGATAAGTATAAAACGTATAATGCTTGGAATAATATCAAAAGAAAGAAAGAAAAAAAAACATTGGATGTCGTGGAAAAGATTGGTTTGGAAAATTTTAATGTTAAAGTTTGCACTCACTTTAAATATTGCAGAACTCCTTGCCAATTAATTTTACTCCTTAATTAAGGAGTGGAAAAATATTCAGATGTACGTTATCCAGATGCTTATTCTGAATTACTGGACGAGTTGGAATGATTGCTAATTTTTTTTTGTTAAAAACAAACATTCTAATACTTAGGTAAACAGGTTGTCATCGGAAAGCGTCTGGATTTTATGTTTTTGGACAATTTTTTGTTTTGGAAATTATTTATATATATATATATTGTTTATTAGTTTAGGTATAACATGTTGTTCAAATTTTATTTGTACAACTATCTAAAAATAAATACATTACATTACAAAAGTTTACTTAGAATTACACAAGTTTTAAACAATTCTTTTTTTATACTTACGCACCCACACACACGCACCCTCTCCTTCATTCATTCCCACACGCACATGTATCCTCTCCCTCATTCATTCACGCATACACACATTCACATACACATGAATACAAACGTCACACAAATACAATTACTAAACTTTTTTTCTTATATATTATGTGTCATTATATTTACAGTGGATTTTTTAAATTGGCTTTAGCATTGTTAAGATTTTTCTACTTGTTTTGTTTATGTAATAGCTGTAAAAATCCCAAATAAAATAAAAAGTGTCGCAATTAAAAAATATCTCATAAATCTTTTCGATATTGATAATTATTAATGTAGTTTATATAAGATGGTGTTTTATGTTTCTTATACAATAATGTTTTCTTTTTATTTCGGATGTATTAATTTGTATGATATTATGTATTGTCAAAAAAAGGTTTTTTCTTATGTACGGTCCCAAATTAGTTTCTAATAACTTCTAGGAGTATAATATGTAATTTTTGTATTATATGTTTTATTGATATTAAAAAAAACAAAAAAAAAGTTTGTGTACATTTTATATTTAATTTTCGCAAACTTAACCATATAGCCGAATATCATACCCAACCACACTGGTTTAGTATGAAGTTTAGAAGAAATTCTTATATTCTATCATTTCTTTACAATATTGTAAATAATCCCATTTCGCTTATTTATCTGAGAGAGCTTTTCTAACCTCCATCACGGCATGAACTATATTTTTGTTCTATTAACATCAGAACCCATTTAATACCCATTCACCACTCCATTTTATTGCCTTTTTTTGACAGTAGTTGCTAATCGATTGTGGAATAATCTACCCATTAATGTCAGAAATGCCCCACCTCTTCTTTTTCACATTCAAATCCCGATTGATATGTCACTTCCTGAATTAATTCAGTTTCAAAGATGATACAAAGGTGTATGTTTGTGATTGTTGTGAAAAGTGTGAGTGTAGACAAGCGAAAAAACTTAAAATTGAATATCGTAAATCAATTGCAACAGTAATTATACTATACGTTGAAAGCCCTCACCAGATCTGTTTAAGTGATCTTGTGGCCTCTTTTTAGAGCAGCATAGTATAAAAAACTATTTGAAATTCCTAATCAATCTTTAAAAAAATATGACAAGTTTGTTCGCGCCACCTATCGAAGGATTGATTTTGCAAATTACCTTTTTAACTGCCCTGAACTCCAATACAAAATGACAACAGAAACTCACCCTATATAGGGGTACCCTACCTTATTGTTTACTTATTTTCGCGGTCAAACTCGCTGGGATGATGGTTTGAACAAGACATATGCACTTGAATAATCGCGCGCGAGGACACGATGGATTTGTAAAACTATATAAATAACAAATGAGTGAGCGATGCAAGGATCCGCAAATTACAATTGCGATAACACAAATACCATAAACCAAAAAGAAAAGAAGAAGATTGGCGTGCACGCCAAACTTCCACTTCCAAACAAAAATTAATCCTATATTGAGATATGCATATCTTAATTTAAAGTAATGATGTAATTTTTGCCATCTTAATTTGCCTAAAATCTCACTGTTTTTCTTTCTATGCCTTTTCATATCGTTGGAAAACTACTCTTCCTAATGAAAAAAGGAGGGAAAACTTTCGTCTAACGAAAGTGCAAAATATTTTCATGAAGAGTAGAGCTTTGCTTAAAGCGCGCATGATTTTGAATCTGCATTTCGGGATAGCAAATGTAAGCTTAGATATTTTGAAAACGAAGATGAGTATTTTTTTCTTTTTATAAGACCTTTTACCAATTGGAAAGCAAAACATTGTAATTAAGTATTTCGATTGTTTGAAATGTTAGAAAAGAACTGGCTAGTTTATTGTATTTATATGAAAAAAATTATGTCCGTAATATCCTCGATCAAACAAATCTTATTGTTGTATTGCAATATGGTTTATTTTTACTCCTTCACAAGATGCTGAGATCTTATTACAAAATTTCTCCAACGATTGTGTAGATGTCTTCCTACGTCAAAGACTATTATTTAAAAAAAGAGCAGTTCTATCATTAATTACTTAATGAAGAAGTTCAGCGCTACGGGAAATTGAATATAAAAATGTTTTCTTAAGCGTGATATAAATAAGAGCATTTAATTGTGAAGCCAAGTTTCTTAAAAATGTACGAAAAAATAATAAAAATGATTTCAATAAAAACGAACCACTTTGAACGACGTCACTAGCTCTTCCAAATCAACCATAGACTTTTGATTTACGGGAAGCCAATCCACAATCAGCAGAACTTACCGAAGAGAACTTGTGACGTCACACGCGTAGTAATTTTAAAACTACAAAACATAAAAAATCATAACGCTGATAATACTATGTATACATAAATTTATTAAAAAAATAATTCAGCTATTCTTTATAGTCTATTAACAAATAAAAATTAAATATAAAAATCCACAAAACTTTCTTATTACTGATATGATTAGTTTCAATAATATTTAGTTTTTTGTTTGGCTGGAAGATATTGCTTTATGAAATAAGTCAGCTAAAGTGCTTTTTCTTTGTACTTGAAGTTTTAAATAAGTATGCCACCCCGAAATACACTTTTCACTGTTTTTATATAAACCTTATTTATCTATGTAAAATGTCAATTCATATGGGAATATGATAAAACTGTAAATTAGAAAAGAAAAAAAAGATTGATAATTTATAACTAATAATAGTAACACTTAGAAATATTTCGAAATACAACAGAATGTCACCTGCACCATATAAAAGTTTCAGTTTTATTGCATAGCAAATTATCTATTTTTTACGATGGATAAATAAATAACACAATTTTTATGAAAATCGCCTTAAGGGTACACATCACAATAAGTATCCTAATACGTCATGCAGCTACAGAGCGCATGGACTGTATGAAATGTGCTTCATAATTAAATTATTTAAAAATTAGATTTCGTACCAGGTTGAACAATTTTGATCCTAAAAGAAGTCGAAATTATGGATGTTCCAGTGTGTAAAGCAATTATTTAAAAATATTTAATGACATGTCATATTTTATTATTTTCACGCATCAAAAAAAATCCTTTAATTTAAATAGTTTTAAATAGAGGTACGTCATTGTTTTGATAAAATCCTTGCCTAATTAAAATCAGCGTTCTTGTATATTTTTGTTTTTTATTTGTCAGACTTGTGGTGTAGTGAACAATTATTTTATTTTTATTTATTTATAATTTTAAAAACATTTTTGGTTCATGTTTGGACCTTATTACAAAATTTCCCCAACGATTATGTAGATGTCTTTCTACAGCAAAGACCATTATTTAAGAAAAGTGCAGTTCTATCAATACTTATTCAATGAGGAAGTTCAGTCCTACAGGACATTACAAATAAAAGTTTTCTTACGCGCAGTAAAAATTAGAACATTAAATTGTACCACAAAATTTCTTGAAAATGTGTGAAAAAATTACGAAAAATATTTTCATCTAAACGTACTATTTTGAACGATGCTACTATTTCTAACGAATAAACCATTAATAAGATAGTTGTGAGAGATTTCCGGTTTACTAACGTACTGCCGGTTTGCTTACCAGTCTAATCGGCAGAAGTAACCGAGAAGAAGCAGAAGAGAACTTGAGACGTCACACGCGGAGTAATTTTGGAATCACAAAACTTTCAAAAATCATAGCGCTGATAATAAGATACACTAATATATAAAAATATATAAAGGCTTTGTTAAATAGTCTAATATCAACAAATAATAAAATTTAAAAAAACACCCGTGAACTTCCTCATTGTGGTTTAATAAAATTGTGTATTCAATAAATAAAAAAATAAAAATTATCTTCCTGGATATACTCGTAGACTAGCTTATTATGAAAGTTAAATAAAAACATTGATTTTAATACATATTTCAAAGTCGAAAAGTCTCATGAAACTTCTGGCACGAATAGATTGGCCCGATTCAAAAGTTTATTAGTCGTTAATTTACATAAGTACACATAAAACCCATATAATGTCATTGTAAAACTTACGTTTGAACTACAAAAGTTTTACAAGAACTTTCATATTCATTACTTTTATTTCAAAGCTAAAGTAATTTCAGTTCGTTTGGTTTACCTCGATTCATCGGACTGACAGCATGATGACATTTTAGTTAATCGCAGTTCGTGTAACTTGAAATTTTAACTTTATATTGCTCTACCTTTGTTTCGTAAAACGAATGACTAATAAAAAATCATTACACCTCACAAATAACTCTTTCCTCAGTGGTTCTTTTAAATTTGTGGTGCGGTGTTTTAAAGGGAAATACTAACGAATAATCTAATTAGATTTCAGCTGTCACTTATTTTACATCCCGTGAAACCTTTCAATTTTGCACTTAATGGATATTTTGCCCATTGAGTCTAATCTATGTTCAACCACTAAAAATATAAATTTCCATTTGATTTCGGTAAATTTGGTACATTGAGGAGGAAAGCATATTTATGTCACTAACTTTTCTCAGAAGCTTTTGTCACTAACTTTACTCAGTGGCTTGTCAAAACCTGTCAAAGTGCGCGTGTCGTTTGTTGCGGGCCAATTACGACTCGGTGTTTTTGAATATACTGCTCGATGGCAAAGACAAAGGTAAGTTTTTCTTGTTGCATGATACAAACAAAAGTTTTCAAATCATTTTCTGTTTATATTATGTGCTGTCAGTAGCTTATATCAAGAATTATGACGATGCGCAAATTAACCCGCGTAAGTTGAGTCTCAGTGCCCAATGAAGAGTGTTCAATGTTTTACAAGAGCGTATTAAGCTCTCAAGAACAAAAAATATTATCAAGAAAGTAGTTAAGGACTGGATTTTCCTTAGTGGGAGGGATTTGAGTAGAAAACTCCTTGATGATTTTCCGAATGTTTGAGTTTACTGTTTACCATATTGATGTGCCATATATATATATGTATTGTTTTTTAAAATTATTTTTTATGTTTCTGATCCTATATTTGTGATTATATAATCATGTGTCTGTGTCAACTAATTGCTTGTCCCATCTCAACACAGTACTTTTAGTCCCATGGAGTTGGGACTTATGTCTATAATAATGTACAATTAACTTATGTATGTTAATGAATTAATAAATAAAATTAATTTAATGAAATTTTCTGAGTTGAATTTATAAGGAATCCGATGGTCATTGCGTTACCATCCGGAATCCATATAGTAAAATGAGGTCGGATACCGGATAGTTACAGGATATTCGTTTCATTTCTTATTACTAATATATTAAATTTAAATTTTATTTTGATTTTAATCGCTTAAATATTTCTACTGTTGTGAGTTAAAAGTGAAAAAATATTATTTCCACCCTTTTCCATAAATCATTGTGATCTTCCTACTAATGTTAATATCATTACACACAGAAATGGAAAACGATATAAATCATTGTGTGACCCACCCTATCCGGAACTCCATACAGCAGAAAATTGTTTATCTTATAGAATATAAAATCGAATTTTTAAAAAATTGTTTTAAATAGTAAAAATAAAATGTAAATAAAATATAATACATATTTATACTATATAATTTATATATGTATAAATAAATATAAATATAAAACGAACCCCCTCTGTAAACACGAGTTTTCACTCTATTAGAGAGGTAGAAACGTAATTATTAATTATGAATGCACAAACCATTTGTAATTTTATCCTTATTTTGTAAACATTTTTTTTAATAAATAAAAAAAACTGCTTGCATACTAAATTGAAATTTATATGTAGACAAAACTGCTTATTAATGTAGCCGCGCGCAAATAATGTTTTTATGAATTCGAATTGAATGAAGTGACGCCTGCAGACACGTCAGCAACCAAAGGTGATCGGAGGAGGTCTGGTTGTTTGGAAGACGTAAGCTGGTCGCGTTGTGCGCGTTGATTTACGGTAGCTTGACGGTTTTTCAACTGCGGTATTTGGCGGCCAGACAGTCCCACAGTTCTAATTACGTATATTTGATTGATCACAAATTGACAATACCGCAGTGCGGGATACAATAAAAGCCTTTCACGTTTCTATGTTCTGTTATTTTCGCGGATAGAATGTAAAGATATATTAATTAGTTTTAAATTACAGTGAATGTGGAAACTGAGGAAAGACACTAGTCTTTGTAAGCAGTTTCGGGAAAGGGGTGGGCGCTTTAACTATTAAATTTTTGTGAGGTTAAAGAGCTGAAACCTTCAGGGATGTGAGAAATTAAATGGAATTTTTTTAACTGGCAACTTCGAGACAACGCCTAAAAACACTCAATTTACTACACGTTCATTTTTTTTATATAAAAAAACATCACGCCGTATCATTGGGCAGAGAGGATAGGACGCCACATTAATCTATCTCCCATATAGACTTTGCTTCCGCTACATTCATATATCTTCTCATGCACGCACTCCGATTAATCCCACTGTTGAAATGTCCATCCTCGTGCAATTTATGAATGTGTTTGTGCCATGTCTTTTTCGATCTTCCTCGATTTATAATTTCAGCTGTTCTTTTGCTGTCCATTTGCTTCCAACTTACATATTTCTGCTAAGTAATTTGGTTTTAGATGAAATCTTTTCAATAAACAATATTGTTAAAAATACAAATGAAAAATATGTCCTTATCATATAAAGAACTAAAAAGCAAAAAAAAAGTTATTTTCAGTAAGGACCTCCTCCACAGAACTTTTAAAAGCCTTTGATGTGCCCGGAAAATTATCCTGGTAGACAGATTTGGAGATGGACATCGTCATCCCCCTGATCAGGAACATAAATATATAACAAGGGCAAGAAATAATTATACTGTCAATATTTCCCCCTTTAACGTAACATTTGGACGAAGATCCAAGGATTATTTTTCTACCAAACTGTTTGATATGCTTCCACGTAAAAGTAAATTAGCTGATGAGAAATAATATTTCAAAAGAGAAATCAATATCTAACAGAAGAAAATTAGGATAAAAGTAATTGAATGATATAATGACTTATGAAACATGTAAAAAAATATATTTTAGCACCGTGTACAGTCCTCTTTATAACAGGTTTCCCTAGCGAAGAGGACTCGTAAACTAATTTTGTAAAAAAATATATATTTCAAAAATAAAAAAATAAAAATTTACCTAACAATCATGCTTGGTCAATTTAATCCAAGTCAGTGAATAATTCATGGCCCCTTTTTCTTTTATACAATGAAAAACATATTACTTACTTCTGGATTATCTTCTTTCATTACAAAGGTTCTAAGGCTACCAGATTACGGAGACCTCTTTTAGGCAGCTTTTCTTGTTCGGCAATGAGTAATTTTTCATTGTCTATGGGCACCGCCAAGGGGACTTCAGTCGTCAAATGCGGTGTGCGGTGTATAGTTAGCACTGTCCATTTGCTCTACATATCAAATTCAAAGCAAAGTTCTTTTCTCGTTTTTGTTGATAGTGCATTTCAGCCCTACACACAATTTTCGAAAAAAAAAATGAAAAACTTATGGTAACATTTTTACAGCTTTCCCACCACATACCGCACACGGCCTTTGAGGACATAGGTCTCATTGGCGGTGCCAACACACGAAAAAAATTCTCGTTCTTGAATGAGAAAAGCCGCCCAAAAGAGCTCTTTAAGATCTGGTAGCCTTAGCATATTTGTGCTGAAAAAAGGTAATCCAGAAAAACGTAATATGCACTTCATTGGATTGAGGGATGTGAATACTTCACTGACTGAGATTTAATTGATTGGACATAATCGATTCGCGGAAGTAATTGCAAAACTTTTTAACAGTCTTGAAATTCTTTTTGGAAGCCATCAGATCTGTATATCTAACCGGACCTATTACAGGGCCACGGATAGTAGCAAGACGCACCAGCTGGTAATCATAGAGAAGGGGAAAGGGAAAAGAAGACTGATTAGGATATCAGCAGGAGGAAGGGGAGTCAATTTGTCATTAAATTTACCATGATTCTATAAAAACTGCATAGTCCATTGATCAAGGTTGACCCGAGAAGGTTTTAGGCACTGACCGATATACAATTTCTCACACCATTTAATACGAATATCATACAATCAAAATGCAAGACATGGAAACAATTTGATGAGGGATTTTGTTAAGCACATGTCACAGATAACGATAATTGGAAACATGCGTAAACTTTTGTTCCCTCAACAAGTAAATGTACAACCCGTGTTACTTAATATTTGGTTTTTATCGTTTTTATTTGCTTATTGATAGAAATTAAAAATATATTCACCGAAAATTTCATCATCATCATCAAACCTTCCTTATATCCGGTGGTGCACAGGGCACATGAATATTGAATCACCGGCTCCACAAATGTATAGTTTATAAATTTAATTAATTTTAGTTTATGTGTTTGTTATTTTATTGTGGGTTTTATAATATAAATAATATAGGGACACATAAATTAAAATACATAAATACGTAGTGTTTAAAACTGTTTGAACATTTTGTTATTTCTCTCTGTATATTAAGACTTCTTTGCATATTCTCACATGTAAAAATATTTAAAAAATATATTGTTTAGTGTCCTCGGCACGAAACCCCAGTGAGGTCATAATTTTGTTATTATTAATCATTGTTTATAATGCGAAAAAAAAGAATAAATAAATAAATGAAGCGTATCTCTACCACCTGTTAAAATAAGGTTAGGGGATTGGTATTACGCTTTAGGTGCTAATTTATTTATTTAAATGTACAAAACTGCCAATTGCAATGCACATATATTATATTTTTAAGTAATTAAAAAAAACATATTAAAAAAAAGCACAATAGATTATTTGGTCCTGTGGCTAGTGTCTCGGACTCACGGACCAAAGGTCTGTGGTTCGAATCCCACTCTACCCCAACTCGATTCCCATTTTCTAATAGTGAGTTATTTACAACTCGTTGAAAATGGCCATCAAAATGAAATATTTGGATAAATCATAAGAACGAAAATATTTCTTTAAAAAAAAAAAAAACACTTGTTGCAACAGAGAGGGAAAACATTTTTTGGTCATTGGCTGGTTTAAGTTTATGTTATGAGTTTGTTATTGTATTGTGCGTTTAATAATATAAATAATTTATGTACACATCAATTAAATATAAATATAAATACGTAGTGTTTAAAACTGTTCAAACATTTTGATATTTATTTTAATTTTACTGTTCTTATTTTTAAAATTTATTTTGTTAATATTGTCATTAATTTTAATTTAAGTAACAAATTTAAATATAAACACCCTAGGGAGAAAATCCAGCCAGTCAGCAAGCATTTGGACATACTCAAATCATTGTCAAAATACAGTCCATAAAAACAGTAGTAAAAAAGACGAATAAGTCACTAATAAATATTATGATACATAGTTGGAGACGAAGAGTCTAAAATTGGTAATCACAGCATGGAAAAGATCCATCTCTCTCGGTAGGCTATTCAACACACCAATCATTCTCCCCACAGGCATCATCAACGGTAAATTCGTTCAACTTTCAGGAAAAACAAATGAACGTCGTTATGCAGAAAACAGCTAGTCCACAATTTCGTAAAAATGAGATATTGGTGTTATCTGGTGCAGTAAGGTCAATTTTATGTTCTGCTAAAAACAACATGGCCGTTTTCATACAAAAAAACTGTTATAATCACCTTCTGAAAATAGTGTTGATCACAAAAACTACATTTTTTAATTTGAAGAAAACACCCTAAATATTTTTATGATGTAGATGCTGATGGGAAGATTAGTGCCTCCAGAAATCTAGTTTTTTCAAATAAATGAAAGTAGATGAATACAAAAGTATTTTGATTTTATAAATTCATTACTTTAAAAATACCTCGTAAAAAAATATGTTTTAATACGAAATGTCACCTCATACATTCAAAGTTTGAATGAGGTATCATTCAATATTAGGTCTGGCTGTTTTCTGCGAAATGCATATTTTAGGTTGTGTGGTCAGCCAGACTTCAAAAAATCACTTTTTTTTTAAAAAGAGAAATACCTGAGTTATTCTTCACTCCAATATTTAAATTTTCATACGATATCCTAAAAGTCGTAAATAACTTTTTCGGATCTTTGATCCATGAGTCCAGAGTACTACCACGGGACCACAACCCGGTTTACTTCATATAATTAACATAATTATTATAAAATAGTTAATAAATAAATAAATTATTAAAGTTATTATAAAAAATTGACAAAATAATTCTTTACAATTAAGTGCCCTAATATAAATATAAAATAACGTGTTCAATCCAAGGCGACACAACATATTTCAGAGTTTTACCAGGGCTGGCTGTTTTCTGCAAAATGCACATCTTAAGTTGTGTGGTCAACCAGACTTTAAAAATTATTTAAACTAGTCAAATACATAGTAACATTATTTTTTGAATTATAAAAAAACGAATGTATGCATTATTTATCATTTGTCAAACTTTAGTTTTTAAAAAGTTCCAACTGTTTTGTAGATTTGATGTACGTAGATGTTTGTGAAGCTAAAGCCGTTGTTGATGTGGGTGAGAGGTTCATCCGATTGAATTATATATATGTCACTGATTGAAATAAACCAGACAATGATATGTCATAAGCCCTATATATAATATTGAAAAATATTTTTAGCCGTTGCCTAGTTTAAGTCAGATAAAACTCATCCACATCGATAAATATTTCAGGTCTTTAATTTCACAAACATTAATAGATGGAAGAATTGAAGGAATATTTTTTATTTTTAAAAAATATTTTTTTTATCTTTTCTTTTGTTCAGGAAACATACAGTACGGTTACATAGTTTTATATTTTACAAAGTTAGACTTAACTCTAATGGACCAGGGAAGTTTCCACATTATATAATAATTATGTGTAAGGTTATCATAAATTAAATGCGTTATCATAAATTTGTAAAAGTAATTAAAAGGTATGAATTAAAATAAAGAATGAAATACATGCTGAGGTGTAAAAAAAAAAACATTTTTAAAAAGGAAAAACATAAAAAAAACACATACATATTTTATGGGATTCAAAGAAACAATGAGAAGAATCTTTAAATGAAATATAAGACAGTAAATTTAAGTAAATTTAAAAAACATCTTCAAAATTAATGACACATTATAGTAAGAGCAGCAATAAGCAGAACGACAAATGTTACACAGTGTTTAAAGTGGTCACTTAATCCAAACACTAGCAAAATGGTTTATCAATGCCCTTGTACGGTCTTTTCTTTCTTTAATAATTGGATGGGGAGGAGCCTGTAATAATAATACTAAGCCTTTAGAAACTTTACAAAAACTAATTATTAAAATTATACTTCATAAAAATTCAACTTCTCCCTCCAACCAATTATCTCAGGAAGCTGAACTTTTAAAGCTACTAGAAATCTATTGCCAGCAATGTCTAAAGAAATTTATGATGCGCGAACATTTACTTTCTAAAATTTTCAATATATTTATTCATTTTTATTTTACACTTTATATACATATCCAATTTATATACATATAAGGGCGGGTATATTGCCGCAAGACTATTTTTTTCCTACCTACCCAAACCGTTCAGTTTGAGAAAGTTACAAGTACATGGACATATTCTAGGTAATTATGTAGAACATAATAATCTATACGAGTATTTATGAAAATTTGGTTCCATATGTTTGTGGCCGCAAATCTCGGAAAGTAATCGATGGATTGATTCAATTTTTTTACAGATGATTTTATCAGAAAAGTGTTTCTACTCGTAAATATTCAGAAGTTTCAACGGAAATGGGACATTCTGTGCGTTTTAAATAGACGCATAATTTGTCATAGTTCTACAGTGTTGTCATTTTATTAATTTAAGCCAAAGTTACGATTTTCATTCCTTACATTCTACAGCATAGTCCCAGCAACGCAAATTAAGATATTAAATTAAGCAATGTGTTTTCTCGGTAAATGTATAGTGGCTTGACTATTTTATTTACTGCCCTTAAAATTCATATCAGACAAAGTCACAATAAATCGTGACCGGGTTCCGCTAGATTTATAAAGAAAATAAAACAAAAATTAACTAAAAATTTACACTAAACTAGATCTAGTCCAAGATATAATATTTTGCTTGAAATCCCTTTAAGTAAATCCATACTCGGACAAAAACACTCATTTTTAATAGCTCCAAAACGGTTCAATGCGTTTCGCAAGGAAATAATACAGATTATTTTTTAAAATTTGTTTGGAGTTTTTGATGTTGAAATAATAGATAAAAAGCAGATATAAATACCTTATTTTTTAAATGAATAGCAAATTCTTTCATTATAATTTTCTCGTTTTTATTGACAAAATTTTTTTGTTTTAATACTCGTATAAGCACTTACTTTTAATTTTTTGACATTTATCGTATTCTTCCAGTATCATTTTCAAAAATTTAAGATAAAATATATACCACAGGCCACGCCTTTGTGGAATTTTTTGTGTGTTTATTTCATAGTGTTTTTCGTGTTTGTACGTATTGTAAAATGCAAAGAGAAAAATATAATTTCTTAATGCAGCCAATGATAAGAGTCATAAGCCCTGCAGACAATTAAAAAAAATAAAATAAAGAAGAATACATTGTTAACTAATTTGTTCTAATTTATGTATTGCTGTATCATCTTGTTCTCTTCATTTGGGATAAAACAGACATAACTTACGTAAACGCAAAATTTTATTTTAAAACTAACTGACCCGACAGGCGTTGTCCTGCCCGAACGTTGTCATGCCTTGGAAAAAGGCTTTTAATGGATAAGTAGGTACCTAGGTACTTGTTTGTGATTAAATTACAAAACTAAAAATTGTTAATATTTAAATATTGAATTTAAATAGGTACTTGTTTATGGTTGAATTCCAAAACATAAAATATTTTTTTTTCAAATATGGCATTCTTTTTGCAAACGTCAAATTCCGGCCTTCTCACCAACAAAGGGGTGTACTTATGTAGGAATACGATTTTAAAAAATGTTTTGAATTTAATGTTATTTGAGTATTACCAAAAATCCAGCAAAAATAAATAAATCTGTAGAAATTGTAAGGAATTTAAGAAAATAGTCTGATTGAGATACACAAAAAACAAATGCTGTTTGTAAACATTCAAAAACATTTTTTTTTTATTTACAAAAAAACATTTTTCAATTTTTTTGTAAATGCGTTCTCCTCGAATGTAATCCTGGTAGATCGAAGAATAAAACATTTATGCTCCTTACTCTTTTTTTACATATTAGATTGAAGATTTTAATATCTACGAACACGCACAGCGCAAATATCTATATTCCTCTGAAAACCGCACGTAAATCGGTTAAGCCGTTTAGGAGGAGTTCAGTGACATCACACGTACAGAAAAAGTATATATATAAAGATGTCTCCGTTCCATTTTATTCAATCGTAGATTACTCAAAGAAACTTAAAATTAAGTATTTCTAAAGCTCTTAAAACATTTCCCCGAAAACCGTTCAATTTTATAAAATCGAAACAAAGAAGTTTCAATGGTTTTGATTTTAAGTACGAACTGGTTTTGTATCTCTAGCACCAAATTTAGATTATCTCTAACTGTCTGATTATACTCAGTCAAACAAGAACGAGCCTTGACACATTTTATCGAAATCTTATTAAAATCTCGACATCTCAATTGATGAAATTCGATTGTTATAAGAAATTGAAATATTTAAACGATAACAAAGATACGAAATAATATAATTTAGGAAGGTTCTTTTGTGCTACGACGAAAACATAATTTGCCTTGAATAATGTATTACATATTTCCGGTTCCATATAATAAATGTGAATTAGGATGTGAAAGGGAAATCTAAGCATTTTACTTTGATTTCAACTTGCCACTCTGTTGCATGAATTATTACTTTTGAATATTAAAAAATCAATGAAACATTTGTTAAAAATGGGTTACATACACTATACAATTTTTTTTTGGTCTATGGAATTATTACGCGGAAGATAAAAAAAACATGACAATGAGGAAGTTCAGTGGTTTTTTTAATATTTTTTGAATAAACTCAAAATATTGCTGAACGTTTTTAATGCTAATAAGTAATTGATTACTGTATGGAGTTTTTCTACTGACATTTATTGGTGGAACTGCATTTTTAATAATAATAATAAAAATACGTAAATAGTTTTATTCCGCTTTTATTTATAAATTTTTACCAGTGACAGGGTTTGTCTGTCTGACAGTCCAGTCTGACGACGTCGGTCACGACGAAACCCGGTCACAAGTAAAAATTTATAAATAAAAGTGAAATAAAATCATATACGTATTTTTATAATTATAATCAATTGATTACAGTTTTTTTAATATTTTTTTGACTGTCTTAGAACAGGGTTAATAACCCTAGTTGGACATTCATAGGAACTTTGAATAAATTTTCATTTTGTGTATGTAATATAATATGATAATAAAATAAATAATAAATGACCCATTTTTACTTTATTTCTGTTCTATTTATAATTTCAGTATTTTATTAGACGACGTAAAAGATGCATTTTGTTTTTCTTATATCAGAAGTTACGATGTTTTCCTTGTGTATGCACCAGTTAACTAATTAACTTAGTATTTGTTATTAAAGTTTAAGTCGGGCAAGATAGGGTCGAGTACATAACCAAGTTTTACTTCTGGAAATTCCTTTATGTATACATATATTATTTACCCACGTATAAATTATTATTATTTGTTTGGAAGGCTGAAAAGGGTACCCAGTAAATATAAGGAATATTTGATAAAGGGAAACTTAAATAAACAATACAAATAATTGTTTACTGTATATTGCATAATATGTAAGTTTGTATAAATATTTTAGTAAAATAATGAACGCGGTTAAAGTTTAATTTTAATCTGAAAGGCAGTTCAAAGTTGTGAGTATACAAAGTATATGAATATTTTGTCTTTTTTAAATTTGTTGCAACAGAGAGGTGAAACATTTTTGAGAAGGGAATATGGGAGTATAGGCATTTACAGGGCTTATGACCTGTCGTTGGCTGGTTTAAGTGGCAACTTTACACACCGTGTAACATTCACTATTCTGCCTATGTTTTAACATCCACATTACCTCGACTCTTCCATCTGTTGATCATAAGCCCTTTAAATACCTAGACTCCCATATTCCGTTCTCAAAAACGTATTCCCTCTCTGTTGGAACAAATTTAAATATGAACACCTCCCTAGGGAGAAAATCCAGCCAGTCTGCAAGTTTTTGGACATACTCAAAACATTTTGAAATATTTTGTCATTTATGGCAGTATTCTATTAATTTTTAAAGGAAAAATCACGTTGATAATCTACACAACAATGACCCACCGTAATTTTAGTTTTGTTTTTGGCCAATTTTATTTATTTATTATTAAAATATAATAATAAAAGTATATTTTTATTTCAGGACTCACCAAGTCAATTTATATAGCTTGTCGGTGAAGATCTTTTACATGAAAACATAATATGATCACACTACATAATTGTATAATAATATTTACTACTAACTTAACTATAAGGAGCGAAAAAATGTATTAATATGTATTTTTTTTAAAGACGATATTTAAAAAAAGTGTTAAAAAAGCAAAAAATAAGTAACCCATATCGTAATTATGAGATAAAAAATAAACACGAAATCGGAATACCAATATTTAAAACAGAAGAGTGTACATAATTAATAGGCGTAAACCCCTTTTTTTCAAAAAAAATTTTTTTTGTATCTAATTCTATTTCCATTTCCATATCCTAATAATAATAAAATGAGTTTTGGCCGCAGTTTTAATATCGGTAGAAACTTGACCGAAATTTTAGCTCAGCCGAAACCTGCTGTTGGGATAAGCTCGGCTGTACTCGGGTTCATATATTCATATTCATATCCATATTTGTATTTTAAAAAACACAATTACAGATATTCGATTTTTGTCAATTCAAATAAGTTATTGTTTTACCATTGTCTAATATAAAAATAAAAAGCTGTTCTGATTTTGTGATTTTGCAACTATATTTAGTGGTTCTAAAATCTTTCATATTTATATATTTTTTAAATTTAAAAAAAATATTTTTTTATTTTTTCATAAAAACAAAACACACCATGGAATGTATACAGTGGTAACAATATGTCGGTAGAAATATATACATTAAATGTATCTCGATTACATTATCAGTATAATTTTTATTATAACATAACAATATTGACTCTTAAGTACTAGTTTTAGTCACAAAAAATTTGGTGTATCCGTTTTATTATTGTACATGTTAGTGAGGGTGAGTATATATGTGTATGGGTGTGTGAGTATTGTATGTATGCGAGAGTGTGTAGTGTATTCACTTATTATTAAGTGGACTTATTGAACAATATATTGTAATTTCTTTTATAGTTATAAAATTAAAGTTCCTTTAGTGAACATTGAAGAGCTGTTGCATGTAACATGCATTGTTTTACACACCCAGAAGTCGTACAAATGTAAGTAGTTATTGCAGAAAGCAGTCAGTCTACAATTTGGAAAAAAATAGAAATTGGTGTTATCGGGTGCAGTAAGGTCCATTTTATGGTCTGTCGATAACAGCTAGGCCACTTTCATACAAAAAAAACTGTATTAATCACCCTCTGAAAATAGTGTCGATCACAAAAACGGCATTTCTCAATTTGTAGAAAACACTCAAGACACTATAAAAATCTTACTGTACTTTAAAATCATTAAAACCAGTAAATACGTAATTAAATTTTTGTTTGTAAAATAGTAAAAAAACTAATGTATTCAACGTTTAACATTTTCGTCAAAAGTAGAAAACATTCCAGCAGTCGTGTAGATTTGATTATTCACTCTTTTCACAAACTTGCTATTACCTCAGTTTCACTTTTCTATGGCTGGCTGCTTTCTGCATGATTACGTTCAAATGCAAGTCAGAATTCACCCATTTGTAAGCCAATTCGCTTTCTGAATACGGCTTCTGCAGATTATGTTAAACATCCAGTAAAGCAATGCAGATTACAATTTGTCAAATAAATAAATAAGCTATATGAATAAGATAACGACAACCAAAAAGCGCTAAAAATAAACAAATTTACTCATTAAATTTATGCCTTTTATTTTAATGTGTATTTTATTTAACGATTATTAAAATGAGCTTGCAATGTTTAATAATGAATGATGAAGAACATTATAGAGAAGGTAATATAGAAGGCATCTACAGGGCTTATGACCTGTCATTAGCTAATTTTAAGTAAATACTTAAATAATTTTAATCATGTAAATAGTTCGCGTATAATTGATTTGTTTATAACACTGTTTATATTTTACTATTCTGTATTCCATTACCAATAAATTTAGTTTAAAAACATTAGTAATAAAATGGCCTAAAAGTTATTCAGTATGCCCTTGGTAGTAAATAAAGCTATTTCTCTATAATTAATGGTTTGACTTTGTATTGTTCCAGTAATGTGTGGAGTTGGCGTCGAGATGACGGTTTATCATCACCCAGCGGGGATTTATATATTGTAAGTTATTAATTATAAATTATAAATTACGCACGTGCAAAGCTCACAATTCAATTAAAGAGATTACTAAAACAGTCGAGTTAATAACAGCTGACACACAAGCGATTGATTGCGTAAAAGTAACAACATTTTCATAGTTGTAGATGATTAAAATAGCAATGTTGGTGTTAAACAAAAACATTTAACACATCAGCAGAGATGGAAAACATTTTAGAGAAGGGAATATGAAAGTCTAGGCATTTACAGGGCTTATGACCTGTCGTTGGCTGGCTAAAGTGGTCACTTTACACTCTGTGTAACATTAACCATTTGGCCTATGTTTGAACATCCATATTTTTTCAATTCTTCCATCTGTTGATTTTAGTGATAGTTTCTCTCAAATGTTCTCCATCTCTGTTGTAATGTGTTAATCTTAATGATTCTTTCTAGGGGGTGAAACCCAGTTTTTTGTCCACAAACATTTGGACGAACTCAAAATATTGTTTAAAAACTTGTAAATTTAATTTACTGTACAAAAGATGGATTTGTTTTTTTTAGTGAATCGACAATAGCCGAGAAAGACGTTAATGAATATTTTTTTTGTTGTTATCTATTTATTAAAAATAATTAACAAAATTCTATCGACAAATTATTATTTAATTAAAATAAAAACACTTTGTTTTTAACTACTTAATATTTTTGTAATTACCCACCAGTTTTAAAACAAAACACGTTAACATATCAACGTTTAATTTAGTAAGTTAATAAAAATAAAATATCAGGTGATTTTAAACTAAATAAATTAAATTATGTAACAAATAACCACAAAGTAAGAGCTTTATTTATTTATTTAATCTTAAATTATTACATTTTTGGTGTTTTTAAGTATAAACTAAGGTCGCTTTTTTACAAATGAAGAAGACAGGAGGACACATAAAAAAACTACAAGAAATTAGTCAATAACGTATTCTGCTTCATTATTTTGCTACAAATTAGTCAATAATTCATAGCGTTTTCACAGTACACTGCGCAAATATTGCAAACAGCTTTGGTAACTTTGTTCCTCGGTTGAAAATATTTACTTTCGTCTAATTGACATTCCATTTTGAAGGTTTATAATCAAATAAAATAATATATGTAACGTAAAAGCAAACACAATACCTTGAAGCGAAGAAAATTTTCTTTCGAATGGCGTACCCATAGTCTGTACTTTTTTTTTGTGCTCATTTTCAAATAAATAAAAAAAACGGCCGCAACTTATGTAAACACCAAATACAAAATATTTTTTTTTTTGCACCCTTACAGGCCAGGAGGCCCAATTACAGTGATGAATTATAGCACAAAACACCCAGGATACAGAAAAATACATTTAGTTTTTGTATTCTATTCGGGAATAGAACCTGGAACCTTCTGTGCGTGGGTCAAGTATCCTAGCCTGGCTACGGAGGTCACCTTGTTTATTTTTATTTATTTATTTATATTATATACGCTCGATGGGCCTTTTTATGGACACACAGGGAATGAAAACCATAGTTAGTTCTATGGTTATCGGTATGAAAGAGTAAGTTCTTTCTGAGGTTTCTAGTTAATATATTTATACATTATCATATGTCCGAATATTAACTTGCGTCAATCTAAATAATCAGAAAACTCATGGAGCAACCACAATAAACAATTAATTAATTTGTTCGCCACATATTTTTTAATCACAGATAAAAACAATGTGTCTTTTTTATTTTCTTATATCTATTGGCGGATTTTCTAGTAGTTATTTTTTATTTTCACATCTTATTTGATGGTTACTTCATAATTTTGCAGTGAATTCTTTGTTTTATTACTTTAATATATTATACATATTATAGTATTTCCGATGTACAAATATTCAAACATATTTTTATGTGTAAGAATTCTGTGTTCTGAGATAATTAGCATATTAATGGTTCTAAATATTTTAACTGCCACTTTTATAACGACCCGTGACACCAAATTGAAATTTGCTTACTCTATATTAAGTTTACATTTTTCTTAAAATAAAATACATATTATTTATTTTATTATGATTTAAACTTTATGAACGTTTTCGCTCATGCGTCTATCTATTATAAATGCTGTAGATTTGTTTTTTAACGTTATTAACATAAACATATTTAATATCATGTTTGTTTATAGTTTTAAAATAGAATTAATAGATAGATGTTTGAATATTTAAAAAAATATTTTGTGTATTCCGCCTCGGTTTGTTGATATATCTCATTTTTATTTTTATTTTTTCTTTTCAGAATAGGATCCATAGTGGTGTTCTTCCTAGAAATAATGTGGGTTATAACATTGTTCATCGAATTATGTACAAAGTAAGTAAAATTTAAAAATTGGCTTATTTTATGTATTTATTTATACGTGCATTTAGATATATTTTAATGAGACAAAATGGAACAAAAAACACTGTTAAAATTTGCTTGTTCTAGGAATCGACCCCATATTATTTGCTCAAATTATGGTTAATAGAAAAAAGTTTTTTTTATTAGTGATAGTTTCTAATTTTTCATAGTGTAATATGTAATGTTTTTCAAGTAAAATTATTGTTAATGTAGGTTATGTATGAATAATCGATGCAATTTATAAGAACCTGCTGACGAGTTTTATGTATGCAACTCAGCAGGTCTTTAATTTAAGACTATTTTGTAAATATTTTTGAAAAATAATAAATAAAATATTAAAAATACAGAGGGTTTGGCAAGCCAAAAAGTATTTTACAAGAAACTTTTTTTAGTAGTGCTAATTTTAAAAAGTCTCAGATAAATAAATTTCTTAAAGCCTCCGTCATGATGATTTTCATGTAAAATAAACAATATTATGTAATCGCCTTTGCTTCGCTAACTACATAATTATATGTCGTAAGTAGACTTTGCATTAAATTATTTTATGTTCATTATTTTAAAGAGTGGTTAATGAAATTGTTATAATAATTAAAAGTATGACACAATGAGTAAGTTTGGTGCAACGGGAAATAAGATTTAAAAAATCATTTTCTTGCACGTTGTAAAAATTAAAACATTTTATTGTACGGCTCCATTTAAAAATATCAGAAACAAAAACACAAAAACCAATTGATTGTCGTTCCTAAAAATGCATCCGATCATATCAAACAATGTCGCAGAATCCCCGCAAGCCAGCGATTCGAAAATAAACGTCAGTTAAACCCATGTTTTTTTCTTCTTGTCAGTTATGTTTCACCCTTAAGATGTGTTATTTGATCATTCATTGACCAAAGCTCATGACGTAGCGGGCGCGGATGGCATAATTTTAAAGTTTCGGTGGGGATTTTCAAAATCACAAAACTTAAAAAAAACCATAGCGACAAAAATACGATACTTATTTTTTTGGCTTAGTATTAGACTATCAAAGTCTATATAAAAACTGATGTTCCTAATTTTTCACTTTTTGTTACCATAATAGTTTTTTTTGACTCGACATTTTTTCAAATATCTTTTTTATGTATACTATAAATCTTCATTTCATGATTCCATCTCGACCTCCCTATTCGTTACCCGCCATCCATCATAATATTTCTCAGTCCGTTTTCAGGAAAGCTGTCTTTTTACCACGTAGAAGTGTATCCAACCCTCTAACGTTGTAGAACGCCATTGTTAGTGATGTCAAAAGCAATCGGTCGAGAATTTTCGAGGCGCGATGTGGCGTCAGGGTGGGCACTTCACAGCCCCTGTAAATAGACCTACTAACAATTTCTGTCCCATAAATTTTCCCGGGCGCGTTCCATAAACAATTTTGGTAATTCGGTATTTTTCCCAACATATTTGAGACATAAACCATATGATTCGAAGCTAAACAAAACACACCCTCGCTAACCCAAAGTTTATTTTTTCCCTTGAATAAAACTATTATATCTATTATTTTTATTAATAGCTTCGTTTATGTTTTTTTTTTATAAAATGAGTAGAAGCAAGCTGGTGGTCGCCTAATTTTTCACATTGATTATTGTTTCAGATAATTTTTAAAAATATAATTAAAAGTTTGACGAGTGCCGTGGCGCAGTTTGTTAGACGGCCTAAAGCCAGTTTAGTTAAAAGAAAATATTTTTTCTTTCTCAATTGGTTTGGGTAACTAACTTTCTTCCAGATTTTCCCTTACCCATCTGCTGACAAGCCTATAAAAAAGAAACTTAGCGGATTATTCCAGAAAAAAATAAAAAATTTAATCGCAATGGTGGAGAAAAGTTTTTTGTATATTTTGTAATTAATTTTTGTTTTTTAATTTAAAAAAAATATTTGCTGTCTTATGATTTCATATCAATTTTGGGGCCATTATCAACGAGTTATAATGTATAAACTATTAGAAAATAGGAATACAATTGGATTAGAGCGGGGTTTGAACCTCAGACCTTTGATCAGCGAGTCCGCGACCTGGCCATGGGAACATAAAACAGAATAACTTTTAAAAGTTTTTGTCTACGCCCTTGATTTTTTTATTTTTTTAGGCTCAAAATAAATTTTATAAAAGGTGTAGCCTATGCACAGAGAATTTTCTATTTATTTTAAGATTGGATTATTTTAGATTTTTAAAAATACATTTTTTTTTCATGGGGTTTACATAATGTTATAGGCTTTTTTACACAACAAAATAATTTCTTTTATTGTGTTTTGGTAATGAGATGACCACATTATGAGCGCAAAATAGGCAAACACGGTAAACCTTGGGTGTAACTACTGGCATATCTTAATTTTAAAGGTGTGGGTCAGTGCTATAAGCTCCTGACGTCACTGCAACCAGTGAAGATCTGTTCTGACTGGGCCCCGTGACTAGTTCTCGCCCTCCAAGCCCAGGGTCTCGATTATAATAGGAAGATAAAGACGCCATACCTTCACCTTGATGGTATAGTTGAAGATAAATTCCCTCTTACGATTACAAAGATATACTACTGACTTCACTCCCCCCCCCCTTCAAGTTTTGGGGAGGTACATCGATATGAAACAAAGGGAAGCGTACGTTACGGTACACATACCTGCGCTCTAAACTGATAAAGCTTCAGTATGACGTCATAGCCGAAGACAAAAGTCTCCCGACCGACTATTAAGATATACTACCGATACCTTCCACCATCAAATTTTGATGTAAGTACATCGGTTTATACCGACGGGTTTAAAACCCCTCGATACGTTTATCTGCGCATTAAAAGTGTCTAAATATTTGCTCCACCGAGCAATTTTTCCTTTAATTATGATTTATTAATTTTTTATATCGTTTTGAGGTTAGCACTTTTTTTATAAAAAGCCTATTAAAAATTTGAGAGAGAAATAAGAAAAATTTAAAGTCGAATTAAATTCCGACATACCTGTCAGTTTAATGAAACAAACGCATGGATGCAAAAATAATGTCGCTAGGTTATGTCCTATTAAAATATAAGAGTATCTAGGCGTTAGAAAGTAACCGTTAGTGTAAAAAAATAATTTAGTTATTATATTTTTTCCATCTGTTTTACTATTTTTCTGAGAGAACGTATCGAGAGTGGGGCTTTTAATTGCTCAGTACTACATCAGTAGATAAATGCAGATCATCGTTAAGTACATCGTTTTGGCTATGGTTAAAAGCCATAATAAAAACATATTTAAGTGATCTTTTTTTGCTTAAATTAGGATTTATTGTAGTTTATAATCGCTCTGAAGTAGGCACTTTCGATCACAGAAGCCTATTCAAAATATACTTTAAATAAGAACTATTTTAAATGTTAATGACGTAAAGAACGCGGACTGATTGTTTGCGGTCATTTATTGGCTTGTTTCTATCATATGATGTCCATATGACAAGTAGGTAGAACATACCGAGGTAAGATACAGATAGTAGAGAAGGTCAGTATACCGTCTATATATACAGATGAAGATAGCGTTCATAATCGAGGCACAGGTCTTTTAAGAGCCTGGGTATTGTCTTATTGTTTTAATTTCCCCCTCCAAGCCCAGATCAGTAATGTATCGAGCTGTTAAATAGGGGACAAGAGCTTTGACATCCTCAGGTTTTACCAGTACCCCGAGAATGAGGCTTATTTAATGATGTAAAGCATCACATTCACATATATGTATAGGTGTTTCCCCATTCGCACTGCAGAACCCACATCTAGAAGTTACGGAAAGGTTCATTCTAGCAAGGTGTTTGTGCTGGCATATAGTTAAGTATTAAACCATAGAATTAAGAGTAGTCCAGAAGGAGCGTAGAATCATATTTAAATACATCGGACTGTGTCCGAAAATTTCCCCACTATGCCCCACTTTTACCGCGCGCATTCGTGATGTCGCCAGGTAAAGTTGCACGATGGGAAAAAATATAATCACAGCACAAATGAAAGGTAAAAAAAAAAGCAATCTGTTAATTTCTCTCATATTTTATTGTGCACGCGGAAATATTGATTGACACAACAGAGTAGATAAGTAAAAGGTCATTTCTTTCTTTCTTTCTTTCTTTCTTATTTTTCTTTCTTATTTTTTTGCACCACAACAGGCCAGGAGGCTACATCACAGAACACCCAGGCTTGAGAAAAATCGCATTTTTAAATTTTTGTGCTCTCACCGGGAATCGAACCCGAAACCTTCCGTGTGTGAGTCAAGCGTCTTGACCACTGCACCACGGAGGCCGCCTAATATTGAGTAATTGAAATTATGAACTTTGAACTTAAAATTTAAACTTAAAATATAAAACAAATTTTATTTGACATAAAATGGATATTTTTATATGGTGTTAAATAATATTTGATGTTTTAAAAATAATATCGGTCAAATATCCACCACAGAGTTGTTTAATTGGAGGTCCAATTTCATTAGTTTTCTCATTATATAAGCAAAGTAGGGTAAAAAAAATAAATTAACCTGGCAACACTCACGAAATGTTCATTTTGATTTTTTCGACAATCTGACAGATGGAAAAATAATTCAATTTTTAAGTAATGTTTTTGGTACTTACACATTCATTTGCTTACTACACATGAAATGTGATGGCATCCTGTTTTTTTAAAAATCCCAGCAGTATTTCTACACTTTAAAAGAACACAACACGGCATAGTTGAATTCAAATCAGGAGTTCCGTACTGAGCGACGTCTACAAAGAAACTAAAGGGTCCAAACGTAAAACTACTCATTTATGAGTTGTTTAGTCACCTTCTGTTTGATGCTCGTATGTGGTTTCTGGACTATTCTTAATTCAATTTATTAACTATTAAAAAAAATATGCATACTAGAAAAATAAGTAAAACTTCCTATTATTAACCAACTATTATTTCTAAATGTAATACACAGAAAATCATACCTAAATATGTGACAAAATGCTAAAAGTTGCCTTAACTGTAGACAGAATAATTAAGTCTTACGTAATATAAAGAATGTTTTAAAACCAATATAAAAATGTATTTGTTCTGTCCTTTGCATTCTTCTTTTTCATACAAATTTGTAAGGCGTGAACTGAAAAAACAATTATTTTCAGTCGAACTCAAACTTACATAGTCTTTAAAAAATATTTAGTCTAAGATAAATATCGTAGCCGAATAGATGTTTCGTCGCTTGAGGTATTGTTTATACATCTACCTAAGAAAAACGTACTTTTGTGCATCGTTAGCCTACTGCCTCTTCTTAGTATCTACTATAAGCCATTAAGTAATGTTCACTTGTTTTTTTTGTGAATTTAATGAATTTTCTAATGATAATATATAAAATCATAATTGTTTAAAACCATTATTCAAGCAAATCGAATACCATTAATATAATTTTTTTCTTATTTTAAAATTTCCTTTTACGAACATCATTAATAAAATATGGCCTAATTTGTTATTCAAGGGCTGAACATTGTTTACTTTTTTGTAAAATAAATATTTCCAACACTTTTTTCCAATTAAATTTAAGGCGTTAAACATTTGTTTATTTTTACACCCACTCAATTGATTTTTCCAGCGTTATCAATTTATCAAAGTGATTTAACGTGTCAAATATTTTATCGAGAAGATCAAATAAAAGGGAAGTATTTAAAAGCTTTTCCTATTTATGTATTACGAATTGGTTTTGAAATACATGGAAATTTTACGTAATACAATTTTATTCTCAATTTTTGTTTTATCGTGTATTGAGCTCATAATAAATGTTTCAAATCCATATTCACATTCAGGTTAATGTTACCACTGACATTCTTCATTTGAAAAGTTGACAAATCGCGACCTAGCGCCGTGTATAGAAATTGATATAATATCAATATTGCAATAAAAATGTTAATAAAAACAAATAAAACATTAAAACACTAAAACACCACTATTGGGATAAGGTCCGTTGGAATATTGACCCGATTTTATGCAAATTAATATGCTGATTATGTTTGTCATGACTCGATAAATATGTTTTTTTTTTACTGGGAGCTTTAGAGATTGCTGAATGTATTCGTTGGGAGGCTATCGGAGTGAAAAAGAGAACAATTTCTCTGAAGATCTTTTTTTTATCAACTTTTGTCATCACCCTCCGTTGGAAGGTATTGCATTTCATGCAAGGATCTGCACATGACTCCCCCTTCTAGCTGATTTTGTTCGTAGTTTGCTTAAATTTAATTCTATAATATAGGCTCTTAATTATAATATTTATACAACGCGGATTGAATCGGTGTAACGTAATTTTTTAAAATTGTTAATATTTAGAATTGGATCAAATACTTTCATATTTAACTATTATGATCGTCTGGAGTACTTTCATATCTTCAGTTTAGAATGCAGAAGGATTTTTGCTGGTTTTATCTTCTTGTACAAATTAATCTCTAAGTGTTTAGATGCCCATGATATCCTTGCTCAGATAAACCTTAATGTACCACGCCGTAACTTGCGTACCAATGCTGTATTTGCTATGGGAAATTATAAAACCAAAATCGAATTCTTTTCTCGTCTGTAAAAGATCCTCAGAACACTGAAAAGAATCTCATAAAACGATACTGTCGATGTTTTCCTACAGCAAAGGCAAGCATTTAAGAAGCAAGCAGTGTTGTCACTCCTGACTCGCGATGACACACTTGCCATATCCACCTAAATTATGCCATAATTATACATTTTGTTAATTTAAATTAATTTTATGGTTAAGATTAAGTCTTATTATATTTATATATATATTTATATAAATATATACTCTTAAGCCTGTTGATTGGCTAAAAAAGTCATTAACATTATTTCTATTGGACTGATGCAAAATTATGTTTCCAATATCTGACCATTTTTATTTAGATTATTAGTTTAATTTTGTATTCTTGTTATTACTATTTATTCATATAGTATATATAGCTTTACAGCAGGTATTTATTTATCAAGTGAAGCTGCCAGGAATATTTCCTTGTAATTTTTCATATCAAGCACTTATTTTTATTTCATTATTTTTTGTACTGTAAGTTTTCCACTTTGTTTTACATTCCGTGCTCATATTTAAATTTAAAAAAAAAATCGAGCACAACGTATGTTAACAACCAATATTATTTATTTTTTTTGCCAATAAACGCCGTATTTCAGTACTGAAAATGTTTGCAGTCAAAACGAGTACACGCTGGCTCTGCGCTGCTGGGACGCCGTGGCGTGCCGCGCGGGCTGGCGGCGCTGCCCGGCGTACGCGGCCGGCGCGCTGTGCCTGGCGCTGTGGCCGCGCTGGCTGTGGCTGGCGCGCGCGGCCGGCGGCATGCTGCTGGCGCTGGCCGCGCTGCACGCCGCGCTGGCGCTCGCCGCGCCGCCGCGCCGCGCGCTGCTGCCCGACCAGCACCACCACCTGGTGGCGGACACGAGCGATTGCGGCACGGACAGGTATAGGCATTGACCCTATTTTTATATATTTTTTAAAATATATTATAAAGTAATGACTCGGAGGAGAAGACCCGTGCTAAGGCAGACTAACATATATGTTTATTTATATATCTCCATATACATACACATACACTTGTGCACCCTTTATAAACATTCATACACATACACACATATATGCACATACATACCCACATTATTGGAGCACATAGGGGAATTTGCTTATGTGTGCCCTACTTCAAAGTTTAAAGTTACTGTAACATTAGTATCATTTTGCTTCTTTGAAAATAAACAGAAACAATTAATACTAAACTAGGTACCACCAGAATACACACTACATAAACACCACATCTTATACACATCACTCCATACACCTCAATCCACGCACTACATTTCATACTCACAACAATAAAAACACAATCACTAGTAAATTCACACAAAGCACAAATTCTTCTTACATCTTGTTGTACTGTTAGATAGTTGTTTCATATATTGTGTTGTGTACGTAATTGGTGCTGTGTTAGGTTTATTTTTTGTTCGTAATATTGTCTAGATTTATATTAACATAGCACTGTGTGCACAACATGAAATTTTAACAAATAAACAAATATACATGCATTTACACATTCATATACACATACCCACATGCAAATACATACACACATACATACACATATACATACACAAACATACACATATATATACAAATATATAAACATATATATATATACATATATATATATATATACATGCGCATATATATGTATGTTTGTGTATGTAAATGTGGATGTTCAAACAAAGGCTAAATCGTGAATGTCACATAGTGTGTGAAGTGGCAGCTTAAACCAGCCAATGACAGATCATAAGCCCTGTAAATGCCTAGACTTCCATATTCCCTTCCCAAAAATGTTTTCTTTCTCTGTTGCAACAGAGTTCTAAATAACTCACGAAAATCAAGTTATGGTCGAGAGGGCTTTGATTCGTGAGTCCGTAACACTATCTACGGGACCGCAACCCATAAATAAAACAAACTGTATTTTGAGTTTATCCGACTTTTTGTAAAAAAGAACTGGATTATTTTATTAATACTAGTTATCAATACGAATATATTACAAATAACTTCACAAAGATGAGCAGATATATGAATTGAAGAAATATAGATGTTCAAACATAGGCAAAATGATTAATCTTACACAGAGTGTAAAGTGACCACCTAAACCAGCCAATGACAGATCATAAAGATCATATATAATACCACTTTTGGACAAACGGATTTTGAGTATTATTAAATTAAAATCTATAATCGACTTCCACTATCTATTGAAACAATTAGTATCGAGAAAATGTTCAAAAAGGCCATAAAAAAATGGATAGTGGAGCTAGGTAAAATAGATTGTCAAACCAATATTAAATCAACTGTTCCACAAATGTAAAGTTTATGTTCAGTTTTTGTTCATTCATTGTGCGTTTTGTAATATAAATAATATGTATGTACATAAATTAATTATAAAAATAAATTCGTAGTGTTTAAACTGTCTGAACATTTTGTTAATTATCTCTGTTGATTAAGTCTTCTTTGTTTATTCTAAAATGTAAAAATATTTTTAAAAAGTAAATTGTTTAGTGTCCTCGGCACGGGTAACCCCAGTGAGGTCACATTATTTTTCTTAATAATTATAGTTTATAATGGGAAAAATATGAATAAATAAAATAAATTAATAAAGAAGTCCTGTAAATGCCTTGACTTCTATACTTCCTTGTACAAAATGTTCCTTATCTATGTTGATATATCAATAAATTCAATTCTACGAAAATTGAATGTAATAGAATCTAACCAAATTTAATTGAATAAAATCATATAACCGATCAAAGGTTCAAGATTCGAATCTTCCTCTACCACCGCAATTTGATTAGCATTAGAGTACAACTCGTTAAAAGTGGCACTGAAATCGAAATATTTTGGTAAAACAAAATAAAAATGATACACGCAAACAAATACATACATAACAGGTACGACCTCTCTTTTTCTTACGCAATAAGGATGTGTGACCTCACACATTTGGTGACGAATTTTTTAGTAGAATTGAATACAACTTCTACTTCCAATTTTTATTTCTGTTTGGGACATAATAATTAATTGTAGTTCAAAAGTAGGAAATTCAAGTACCCACCTACTTATTTCATGATATTTTCCTTCAACTTGAGAAATGACACTTGTGGAGTGACGCGACGGAAAATTCAAGGCAAATGAAACATAACGTAGATACTTTCAAAGACTCGAGTAATTTATATATTTTTTTTATTTAGTTGTCTTTTTTTCGCAGGTGAAAGCCTACGTTTTGGTTGCAATAGTATGGGCAAAGTAAAAACAAATCAGATCCATGACCGATGACGTATAATTGAATAGACGAGTTACTACCAAGTAATAAATGGCAATGTAATTGGTTAGTTGTCTGCGAGGGTAATTGCCTTCCTTGCATTCATTCTGCAACTATCTTTCGCCGAGGTCAGATGTGACGCTACGCTTCTGCATAAGAACGCCAATGCAAGAATTTATGAAAATAATAAAACGGAAAAAAATGATATCAAGACTCTGGGCAGCCTTTGGTAAACTCGAAGTTCCAATAAACTTTTTTGAAAAAGTCTTCGACACATGTATCCTTCCGGTGATAAAATATGAGCTGAAAATTATGACATTAACTTTCAACACAATATATATAAATTAAAATGCACACTGCGGTCTATGGAACGACAAATGTGTCTGAGGGACAAAATTACAAATAAAGAAATCAGGCGCCGAACCAAAGTCACCTACATAGCAGACCGTATCGCTAAATTAATATGATGGGCGGGTCACGTTGCGAGACAGAGAAACGAGAGATGGACACTTGCTCTAAAATGGAGACCGTAGGAAAACAAGACACATAGGGCGATCCTAAAAAAGAAGGGTAGATGATGTGATTCGAGTCGTGGAAAAAATTCGAGAAAGCACACGATAGAAAAGAAAAAATATATATTAGAAGAGGCTATATCCAGTAGTGAAGAGATGGCAATGAAATAAGAAAATTATTCAACATGGAAAATAAAAAAATTTAGTGCTTCAAATATGATTTAATTAAGCTTACATTAAATGGGTCAATAAAACTTGTATTACACCAGATGAACAGACTTGGTTACAGAAGCGACTGGCGTCCCTTTTCACGAGGCTTCCAGAAGCACTGAAGATAGAAACGGATGGAGACGGATCGTAACGACGTATTTCCCTCCTGCCAACGTGACCACGACTGCTTTGCCACGAGGAAACGACTTTGAACATGAATCAGAAAACAGTACTAGATCTCGCGCAAGCTCTTATGCCGTTTCTTGTACAATAATTATTTTGGAAAATCTTTAGTCACGTTATTTTCTGTTTTACACGGGGTAGTTTCTGGGATTTAAATTGGTGCTTGAGCTTGCGCAGTACGTACGTAAATGTTTTCGGTGCCATTACAGATAACAAACAGCTGACAAAACTATCTTGTGCAACACGACTACTGACAACTAACATTCTGCGATCAACAATCATAATAATATATTGATGTTTTTTCTTGATAAAACTCCATAGTTAATGATGAAGATAAAATTATTAATAAAACTTCTTGGTTTTTTTTTTTTTTTTTTTTAAAAAAAAAGAAATATTTGCGTTCTTATGATTTACCCAAATATTTAATTTTGAGGGCCATTTTCAACGAGTTGTAAATAACTCACTATTAGAAAATGGAATCAAGTTGGGGTAGAGTGGGATTCGAACCACGGACCTTTGGTCTGTGAGTCCGAGACACTAGCCACGGGACCACAACCCGATTAGTTTCACTTTTATTTCATTTTGACCAACGAATGCTTTCGCCTAAGAAGGCATCATTAAGACTGGTAAATTGTTTACAACATATAATATAATTTTATCAAAATCATCAACAATCATACATGTTTTTCACGTCGATTAAAAGTCCTTAGCCAGCACTCATTCATAACAAATTTTAATCTCTTCGGTATTTACCGACAAGTGCAGCCGTTGTAATAGATACACTAGTATCTAAAATAACATAGATCGTGAACTTTGTTGGAGGGACGCAGAGTGGAATGCTCTGGCAAAAAATACCTGGGGAACCCCATACGAAGGAACTGATAAAAGAATACTCGCAAAGTTTTGCTTTTGACCTAATAAAGCTCAGCCGAAATCAAGTGAGGGTTATCACTAGAGCCCGCCCAGGGCACTGCAGATTGAACAACCACCTTGCTAGAATGAACCTTTCCGAAACTTTTAGATGTAGGTTCTGCAGTGCAGAGGAGGAAACACGTATACACATTCTATGTTGATGTAATGTTTTAAATCATAAAAAGAGCCTCTGGTTAAACCTGAGGATGTTAAAGAGCTCGCCCCCTACCTAATAGCCCGATACTTTACGGATCTTGGCTTGGAGAAGACGATTGAGCAAAATGTAAACTCTCGCCTTTCACACAGTAGCCAGGCTCTTTATAAACCTGGGCTTGGAGGGCGAGAACTATTCACGGAAACATTTCATAATAGATCTTCACAGGTCGCGATGACGTCAGGAGCTCACATAGCACTGACCCCCATCACTAAGAATAAGAAGAAGAGCCTTGTTGGAAATCAGTATTTTCAGAAAAAACAGGCTAGTATGAAGTGATATAAATAAAACCGAGGATTAATAAAGAGATACAAGCAACAACAAATATGCGTTGATGATTGACAGTATCATAGGCGTTAAATCTCGGTTTAAATATTTTTTGAAAAATAGGAGGTGTTTTATATTTTTTTGAATTTGATCACAGATTTTACCCAATTTGTTAACTACATGACAATATTCATTAGGTAAAATTTTGCACGAGATCTTGTACCATTTTCTGATCCACTGTTTGTTCATTTTTTTAAACAATATATAATTTGACTAAATTTTAAAATACATTTTCACAATATTAAAGTACATGAATAATCACACGGACAGCAAGTATCGTATTGTGACAAGTTACACAAAACTATACTCGATTAATTTGAGATGAAGTTAGTAAGAGAATAACGCGTGTTTATTATACGACAGTGCTTATTATATACTTGTATATATTTGTTTATTATCTAATAAAATAAAATATAAAGCACAGACAACATTTCAATATTTCATTTATACATTTACACTCTGAATAAATTATGCAAATTGCGTTCTTTCAAAATTCGTTGTAAAATCGTTTTTGCGATGTATTTAAGGAATAATATTGTAATCAGGTCACGTGAATCCACTTAAATTTTTATAGCAACGTCAGTTTTTAAGACGCAAATTCAACATTTTAAGACGTTGAAAAAAATGAAATAAATTTCAAGAAAATAAAGCAAACGTCTATACAAGTGCGTTCATGTGTAGGTGCGTGGATGGCTCGGGTAGTTCATTAGGTATTTTTATTTATTACCAATGATTACCTCTATGGAAAACGCAAATGTTAACAATAATTTTGACTAACGAGCGCTTTCGCCTAAGTAGGCATCTTCCACCAGTCTTGAAGATGCCTACATAGGCGAAAGCGCTCATTGGTCAAAATAAATAAAAGTAAAACTTAACAAAGAAGTTTCCTTGATAAGTTTATTTATAATTTTATCATAATTATTTTTAAAAAATCGTTCTTAATATTAATGTAATCAACAATACATTTAATATTAAATCATTATAATGAAATGACGTATGAACCACAGCATTGAAAAACTTTAACAAAAAAATAAAATAAAAGAATTGTATGTAACTCAAAGATAAGAAAAATAATCAGGGACAAGATAAATTTTAACAGTAGAAATTACAGGGCGTTTTTGGAAAATTACAATTTAAGGATGGTCCAGCTGTATAACACAAATAAATAAATGGATGTTTTTATTCTAGCTAGCCTCGGTTTGAATCCTACTTTAGTCCCATAAGAACCTTGTGGGTTCCAAAAGAATCCAGTCTTTCACAAGATTTAAAGTTAATTATGTCCATTCGATCTAATCCTATTCGGTAAAGAGTTCACTTCTACCTGAATTCAATTAAGTACGCCTTTACTTCTAGATTTTTTTATTTCTACACACCGTTGGTAAGGATTACAAAGAACACCTTTGGCCAGCTTTATCAGTTGAAAAATAACGTTTTTATTTATATACAGGTTTCACTAAGGAAATTGGTCGTCTGTTGTAATCAAAAGCTGTACTAACCCAATGCATTACAGTATAATTGTAGAATCGACATAAAATTACACTATTGCAGCATTAATTTTTGGTATTTATATTATAAAAGTTTATATGAAGCATTTTTTCAAAAAATGCATGAGTACTTTTAGTTAGGTAGCGTGTGACTATTATACAGCCCTCATAATCAAAAAGGAAGCTTTTCAACACAATTAATTAAATATGAGATAATTGTTCTATAAGGAATTTCCAACCATTTCATTTAAAACAAAAAGCAGTCAAAAAAACATTTTTGTATGAAAACCGATAAAGTAACACAGTATCTAGAGATTCATAAGCAAAAACACAGTGTAGATGTTACACAAACAGATTTTATACTTAGCAACAATTGAACGTAGTTATACAGAAAGCAGCCAGCCATAGAAAAGTGAAACTGATATAATAGCACATTTGCAAAAATAGTGAATAATCAAATCTACACAACAGTTAGAATGTTTTTGACTTTGACAAATAATAAACAATTATAACATTAGTTTTTTAAAAAATATTATTAATAAGAATCGAATTACGTACTTACCAGTTTTAATAACTTTTCAAGTACCGTAAGATTTTTCTAGTGCTTTGGGTGTTTTTTGCAAATTGAGAAATGCCATTTTTGTGATCGGCACTATTTTTAAAATGTTATAATCACAGTTTATTGTATGAAAGCGGCCTGGCTGTTTTGAATAAAACTTAGAATTGACCTTGCTGCACCCGATAACACCAATATCTCATTTTTTCAAAATTGTGGTCTGGCTGCTTTCTGCATAACTACGTTCAATTGACATACTGTGTTTTTACTTATGATTATTTACAGATTTTTTAAATTTGCATAGAGTTAATAAATAATAAAAAGTGCTAAAGTCCTATATCACAATATATTATTTTTGCGGATTACTGCCTTTTTGCTTATGAAGATATAAGGATATTTCGCTTTTTAGTAATAATAAGTTTATAAATACTTAAAAACGCAATATCTCAAAATATGAATTTTGCAAACAGCTGCCTTTTTGCTTGTGAAAGCAGTTTACACGCCGCGTCGTTGCTCCGCTAATACAGACAAAGAAAATATATAAAAAAATAATTCACTATATATGAACGTTCCTAACTTCATTACTTTGATACACTTGTCTCATGCGTTCGATTATCTTTTGATACTAAATTTCTTAGATTTTCATGGCAGTTTTTTTATTTTTTTAAATTTTAATTAGATTTTTTTGTTTTTTTTTTACAATCAACATAAGAGGTAAAACAGAGTATTCAAAAAATAAAGGATAATTTCATAGCAATAATATACATATTAATAGTAAAAATAGTAAATAAAAAAATCTCACAAAGCCGTGGCTTGTTCGTAGGTTTGCAAGAAAATGTCAATGAATTTTTGCTCCTATACTAAATAGACAGTTGTAATTTTTGTGTAAAATAAGAATGAGAAAGTAAATATTCCTTATTATTGAAGGGCAACAAAATATATCAAAGAAAAAAAGAGTTCATATAATTGAAGTTATTTAGATCTAAATTTGTTAAAAAAGGGAGGGAAAACATTTTTGTGTAGGGAATACAGAAGTCTAGGCATTGACCTTAGCTTATGAGTTGGCTGATTTAAGTGGTCACTTTACACACTGTGTAACATGTTTGAACATCCAAATTTCTTTAACTCTTTTGTCTATCATGTTTTGTGAAGTAAAAGAGCTGAAACCTCTATCATGAGGGTCAGATTCATCCGGCTGAACAGATTTACCTACTAAGAAACGCGTAAAAACATTTTTTTACACAATTTTCCACACGATAAAGGCTTCATCTCTTTTACTTCACAAAAGTCAACAGATGGAAGAGTCGAATAAATGTAGATGTTCAAACATGTTACGCAGTGTATAAAATGGCCACTTAATAGGACACTTAATGGGGTCTAGAATTTAAACCGTCCATGCGCTCAGAAGCTGCAAGACTTATTGTTATCTAACTTCTAAATTTATAAATTGGCTTTTTATTTCGTTTTTAAAATATAACTTAAACTCTTAACTTCATTGTCAAATAAACATTTTAAAAATAAAAATGTAAATAGGGGCTAGATTTCTTATTGTCCATGCGCTTTGTAGCTGCAAGACGTTCTGTTATCTAGCTCATATATATCATAATTGTAATATATCATAATTGGAGACGAAGAACTAGAATACCAACCGTAAATGCGCTCTGTAGCTGCAAGACGTGTTGGGATATTTATTTATTGTACAGCGCCCTTGAGGTGATTTTTACAAAAATGGCGCTATATAAATTATCCAAACATTATTATTATTATTATTATTATTAAGATGCATAGTAGATTTTTTTGGTTTATTGGGATGATGGACGCTTTTTAGCGATCCAAAACGTTGGAAATGAGTACGAATAACTTACGGCATAAAATCATATTAAAGTACCTACATTCCATGAAAATATTAAATAAACTTTGCTTATGTGTGGGTTACAGAATGTTTTCAAATAAAATATTCTAGTGTTTTTACTATTACTTGGTTTACCGACGGGCGCCAACACATTAATATAGGTTTATTGAACGTTCGAACGCATTGTACTGATACATTTAAAAAATATATATATATATATATATCGATGGTAGAAAGGAAAAAGTTCCTAAGCGACACGGAGCCAACTTTACAGAAGAGCCAATGACAGTTTTTTTAAAGAATAAAAAATATCTTTTTTTTAAAAATTATGTAGGAATCACGCCAAAATAATAGGTAAATATGTACATATTTTTCCATCAATAAAAAAAACAACAAAAAAAACTTTTATTAGCTCTTCTGAAAATCAGCTACACGTCGCTTAGGAAATTTTCCCTTTCCAGTGTCGATATGTATTTGTGATATAACAGTTTTCCTAAATATTTCATGTTTTGAGCCATTTTCAACGAGTTGTAAATCACTGATAGACAAAACAAGTTGATTCGGGTAAAGCGGGGGTACGAACCTCGAAGCTCTGATTTGAGAGTTCGCGGCACTACCACGAGACCGCAAACCGGCTCGTTTTCATTTATCAACTCTTCCTGTTATATTCCTTTCACACGTGCCACGAATGCCCGACTAAACATATTTTGTTTTGTTTTGTTCTAGATACGATGACTTGACAGAAGTAATGGACGATTCGTTCCCCGCCGCAATTAACAACTCAAATACAAATCGTAACAATGCAACAGTGTCGCCAACTGTCAAGGAACAGGACGCCATAATTGAAATATGACCCAAGCAAAATGGCGGACCACAAAGGGCGCCAAGAGGAGAAAACGAATTGCGGAAAGGTGACGTCATCATAGAAGAAGACGAAAATCCACGAGATTCAGACGAAAACGGTATAAAAAAGATCCCGGTAGATTCGGGGCACTGGAGTGAAGAGGACGAATTCGGATTCTCTTAAATAAAACGTGTCTTAAGAGTTTTAGTACCCCTTTTTCTTTGTTGTAAATATTAGGATTAAAAATAATAATTTGGAATTCTCTTTAGCTAATCTTGTTATATAAAATCAGTAATAAGATAAAACTATAACTTTATATTTGTTTGATGTATTTATTCATAATTAATACGTTTATTAGTTGTTTTGTATAAATAATATTTAAAGCGTAATTAAAATAAGAAGCATGAGATAATAAAATGGTTAAAAATACTAATGCATGTATCAATTTAATTTTGGAAAATAAATTTATTACACAAAAATAAACACACGTTTTTCTTTTAGAAAACCATTCATGTATTTAATACATATTTTGTAAATAAAAATAATCCGGTAAGCAGGTACCCAAATATTTCATTTATTATAAGTTGTCGTAAGCGTCTTTATAAGTACATAAATGGTAACTAATTTAAGTTAAACTTGAATTATATTGGTCAAAAATTGATGCAATATCTTGTTCAATATCTGACCCAATTAATATTGTGTCGGGTGAGATCTGTTGTCAATTCAGAAAAATTAGAACACGTTCTATTTTTGGACAAATATTTGAACCAAGATCTACGAGCGCATTCAACATGTGCGCGTTCGTACCACGCTTGTCCGTTGACGTTAACGCGTATTTGTTGTCACTTTAATCACATTGTTATCAGCCTCGTGGTGTAATGGTCAGCGTATTTGCTTACCATGCAAGAGGTCTCGGGTTCGAATCCTGACATGATTGACATGAAATATTCATTGAAAAATAAAATTTACATTATAATATTTCACTGCCCTATGCACCATGAGGTGCAAAAAGGGAACGATGATGATGATGTGTCATTTTATAAATCCCCAGTCAGTTTTTCCACTGCACTCTTTCACTTTATACTTGTCTTTCTTTTCTAGGAATACTAATTTTCATTAAGGTTTACGATTCATATTATTTTAGAAATTGGATGTTGATTGTTGATCGCAGAATAATATACGAGTCTTGTTAGTTGTCAGTAGTCACAATATAGCTTGTTTTGTCAACTGTGTAACTGCCTGTTATCTGTCATGGAGCCGAAAACATCTACTTCATAATGCGGATGCTTACGGGCAATTTTTAATTTTCAAATAAAATGGCCTAAAATTTTGGCACAAAAATTATTGTAAAAGATAGTGCCCAATATCTTGTCCCATTTTCTAACCCATGTAATTTGAGCTTAATACATAACGTGAAAATTATTGTGTCTGGTTACGAACTGTATATAACGTCAACAAAATTGAATATTTGAATCAAATCTTATACAAAAAGGTGATTTTTGTTTAAAGTCTTTTCATTGATTGAAAATTTCGGTGGCATTTAACATCAAAGGGATGTTACATTCAAATATTAAGTATTTACCTAAGTAACATGAAAGAGGGTGTTTTCCCTTAGCGAGAAAATGTTTATTTCCAAGATTGAAAAGTGATTATATTAACATAAGCTAGATTGTAGATTTACAATTTGCCACACACATACCTACGCGCTGTCACAAAATGTTGAAGAGTTTTCATTTAACAATCCTTTAAGTGTGTCTAAAGGTTTGTAGACCGGCAAGATTTTCTCTCTAGGGGGTTATTTAGAGAGAAAACATTTTTGCGAAGGGTAAAACCATAAAAATAAATACGTATAAAAATTGTTTTCAGGCGTTGCCTAGTAGGTAAAATGGTTCAGCCAGATGAATCTTACATCTTACCACATATCTGAGGTTTCAGCTGTTTTACTCCACAAAAGTCAACCTATGGAAAATTAAAGAAAATGTATATATTTTAACATAGGCAGAATGGTTGGCAGAATGTTACACAGGGTGTAAAATGATAAGGTCATAAGTCCTGTGAATGCTTAGACTTCCATATTCCCTTCTTAAAAATGATTTCCTTCTCTGTTGTAACAAATGCGGTTTTCATTTCAATCTACGAGTATGTACGTATGTTGAACTACAAAAGGTGTATTATTAGGTGTAATATTTTATATGTAAACGTAAGTTTGGTTATTTCTTTTCAAATTCAAAAATAATTACCAAAAGTTTAAAAAAAATGGTAAAGGTCATTCATGATTAAAAAAAATATATCATCTCCAAAAGATGTTATAAAATAAACGAGGAAAATACATAACTGACTTGTTTGTTGCAATTTTTTTTCATTAAAAAAAAACGGACAGAACTTATGTTGACGCAAAAAATAGTCAATAATGTATTCTACTTCATTATATTACGCATTAGTCAATAATCATCTTCACCGTACACTGCGCAAATATCGCGAGCAGCTTGAACATATTTTTTGTGACGTGAAAAAAAGGTGGTGTCGAAAATGCTCATATTCGTCTTATTGACATTCCGTTTTGAAGGCTTATAATAAAATGAAATACTGTTTGTATTGAAAAGGAAACACAACATCTCGTAGAGCAGAATTTTTTTTTTCGAATGAATAATTTCCATGGTATTTTATTTACTTTTGGTGCTCATTTTTAAACTCGGAAAAAACGGACAAAACTTATGTTAACACATCCAGTGGTGCATAGGGCACTGTATTTCTAAACCAAATGCGAAAATTTACTAATCTGCTTTCCTACCATTCTTTTCTCTTTTTTTTTTCACTATTTATTTTAGTATTATTTAATTTAATACGCAGTCGTTTTGCATATTATTAATTACTTAAATTTTTTACTATAGATTGAGTTAATAGAAACAATATCTTAATTATCATTTTGTATAATTTTCTATTGATTTCAATGATTCTATTTTTTTTTATATTTGATAATGTATGTAACTAAATTTGTATGATTGATATTTTAATATTAACAAACTACAACAGGGATGTAAAATACCTTTAATATGGGATATGGAAGTTTAGGCATTTACAGGGCTTATGACCAGTCATTTAACATCGCTAAAATCAACAGATGGAAGAATTGAAGAAATATGTATGTTCAAACATAGGCAAATGGTGAATGTTACACAGTGTGTAAAGTGAACACTTAAACCAGCCAATGACAGGTCATGAGCCCTGTAAATGCCTAGACTTCCATATTTCCTTCTTTAAGGTATTCTCCATCCTTGTTGTAATTTGTTAATCTTTATGACTCCCGAGGGGGTGAAATCCGGTCTTTTGCCTACAAACATTTAGGCAAAATCAAATATTGTGATATTTCAATACTTATATCTGATATTTTTTTATGTTATATTCATAGAAATTTGGGTTATTATAATTATGCTTTGTTTTTCTGGATTATTATTTTATTGCATCACATTTTATTATAATTTAATTTATATTACTACGTATTTCTCATTATTGTTTATTATGACTTTTTAAGGCACTTAAAAAGTCTTAATAAGTTCAGGAATATGTAAACGAGTGTAATTTTGAGTGAATAAATAAATTTAATGAAAGGTGATCCATCCTAAAAGTTAAAGTTTAAACTTTAAAACCAGTATTTCTCGTCCACCCTGCCAGGAAACGTACTCAAGATCTCAACAATGGTATAGGAACGTGCCAACCACTATACAAGGAGGAGGACTTATCTCCACTCGACTTCCTTATTCAAGAGCTGCATTTTTCAAGGGCACGGTCTAACAAAGATTTAACATATTTATATTATTAAAATGTTTCAACATAAAAAAAATGTTGAAACAATGTCTTACTTAAGCGTCTCTGTCTCGTCTGTGTTATCATTAGAATGTTTATTTTTCAGCATTTTGATCTTCACAGGTGTCACTAAACTTAAATAACGAAGTTCAGTGGGTATTTTATTTTTTTATTTGTTAATAGACTATGAAACTAAGCCTGTTCGGACCAACTTCAAACCACATCCATACCTACCTACCCGTCCATCCCATTTCCTTGCGCACTCCATGTAACAATAATTCTACGTGTGAGTGCCGGAAAGAAACATTATATTATCAGTACATAAATAACATTCTACGAGTGAAATGCGTTTTCTTTAATCAAAATCTTTCATCAAACGAGCTGTGTGAGCGTCTATTTAGATCGCCAGCTCCATACAAGTTGTGCCAGCATTTCACGACCGCCAGTTTCACCAGCTAGGTTCCAGGACCTTGATTATGATGGAAAGATAAAGACGTAATACCTTCACCTTGACGGTAAAGTTGAAGATAAATTCCCTCTAGCGATTATAAAGATATACTACCGACCCCCCACCTTCAAGTTTTGGGTAGGTACATCGATATGAAACAAGGGGAAGCGTACGTCGCAGTACACATATCTACGCTCTAAAATGACACAGCTTTAGTATGACGTCAAAAGTCTCCCGACCGACTATAAAGGTACACTAACGATACCACCATCAAGTTTTGATGTAAGTACATGGGTTTATACCGACGGGTCTAGAACCCTTCGATACGTTTATCTACGCATTAAAAGTGTCAAAAACTTTGTTCCACCGAGATTTTTTTTCTTTATATATGATTCATTAAAATTTTTAATCGTTTTGAGGTTGGCCCTTTTTTTTTAAAGCCAATTAAAAATATGAGAGAGAAAAAAGTAAATTTTGAAGTTGAATTAAATTCCGACAGCTGTCGCCTAAAAAAATGAACGCCCGGGTGTGTAAATAATGTCGCTAGATTATGTCCTATTGACAAATAAGAGTATCCAGGCGTTATAAAGCTACCACTCTAAAAAAATATTTAGTTATTATATTTTTTCTATCTGTTTTACTATCTTTCCGAGTGTATGTATCGAAACCTTGAAGGAGCTGGCTTTGTAGTCATTTGGTAGATACATACAGACGATCGTTAAGCGTACCGTCTAGGCGATTTCCAAAAGTCATACAAAATTCATGTTCAAGCGAGCATTTTTTGCTTGAATTGGTATTTATTGGAGTTTATAATCGCTTTGAAGTGAGCACTTTTTATTACAGAAGCCTATTTAAACTATAATTGAGAACTATTTTAAATGTTACTGACGTACGAAACGCGGACTAATTGTTTGCGGTCATTCCATTGGCTTGTTTCGACCATATGATGTCGATATGACAAGTCAGTAGAACATACCGAGGTAAGATACAGATAGTACAAAGATTATGTATACCGTCTCCATATATACAGATGAAGATAGAGTTCATAATCTAGGCACAACATGCATCACGTCTCATCATCAGCAGGTTAGTGGAGTTGCGCAACCTTCCTTACTAACAATACGGTGCACTTAAGAAATTTTCCACCTCTTAGGACGAGATATTCTCAACACCTCGTCCACTCCCCAACAAAGCCAAACATATATTTCAAAAAAAAAATTGTATCGTATTATCAGCGCAACGTTTTTATAAAATTTTGAAATTTTGAAATTACTCCGCCTGTGACGTCATATCTTCTCTTTGGTGAGTTCTGTTGAATGATGGGTTGGCTTCCCTCAAACCGGAAATCTATAACAACACTATCGTTTGTTGATTTGGAAAATAATTTTGAATAATTTTTTTAAATACGTTTTCAAAAAAATCGCCGGACAATGAAATGATCTTTTTTTATACGTGATTTCCGGTAGCACTGAACTTCCTCACTATAAATACAACTCATAGCTTATGATGTGATAAGTATAATCAAACACAAACATATATATGAATTTCTGAGCATTTTGCGCAGTAACGAAGCGTACTAGATTATGCTTAGACATAATTCCTTTATCTATTTTTTTTATTTAAACGCCTTGTAGGCTTTTACATATACATATGTTTTACATATGCCTATGTTCGAACCTCCAGGCAAAATTCTGAATGTTACACAGTGTGAGTGGCAACTTAAATCAGCCATTGACAGGTCATAAGCCCTGTAAAAATGCCTAGACTTCCGTATTCCCTTCTTTACGGTATTATCCATCCCAGTTGTAATTTGTTAATCTTAATGACTCCCAAGGGGTGAAATCCAATCTTTTGTCTGCAAACATTTGGACAAACTAAAATATTGCAATATCTAGAGATTAATAAGCATAAACTCAGGGTAGATATGACACACACAGGTTTTATGCCTAGAAACGATTGACATTTTAAATTTTTTTATTTATGATTATTTACATTTTTTTTTAATTTGCATAAAATTGATAAATACTAAAAAGTGTCATATCTCAAAATATAATATCGTATCTCATTTTTAAATTTGGAAAAAAACGGACACAATTTATGTTAACACCCAATTTTTCGTCATCATCATTTCTCTTTCCGCACCCAGTGGTGCATAGGGCACTGTATTGGTAAACCAAATGCTGCGTATTATGATCATATGTTGCATGAAGGTAAATCTTTTCAAAGTTGGAGGCAAGTGATTTTTTTTATATTTTCAAATTTAAATTAAAAACATATACATAATTTTCTATAATATTTCCAAGAAGTTTTCTTTAAAAAACTGTCTTTTTGCTCATGACGGTAGATTAGCAGAATTAGAAAACCGTACTAATACTCAAGCCGGCTACATATGAAGTCCGGACGGATTGCCGACTTTTATTATTTAAAAAGAAAATGCATCAAAATAAGAAATGTTATTATTGTTTTATTATTTGGTTATTTTTTTATGATCCCATTATTTTAACTAAGCTCTTTAATTTAGTTATTTCCTACTTATTGTTGATAATAATTAATATAATTTCATTCATTGAACGCTTTCTTCACACCTTTGAACTAATCGAAAACTATGAATTGTTATAAAACGCTTGGGACAATCAAACTCTTGAATCTAACATTGAAACACTCGATGTCATTCACATGTTGGGATGATTTCAATCAATCACATGTCAAAACTTTCATTGTGAGCGCTTACCCAAAACACACAACAATCCCTCAGAACATAAATCACGAAAAAACATTTCTAACCATCGTTTGTTTCCCTGTAAAATAAACAGGATATGTTCTGTCTTAATAATTTCCAAGAACCAAAAATACAAGGGAGAAACAACCGTATAAAATATTCAGCTCTTCTAGACATTTTATTTATTTATTTGTTGTATTTATTATGGTTTACAAACAATAAACAATACTTACGACATAACTGTGGCCCCTAATGAGCAGATAATAAATGTATTAATGTTAGAAGCAACTCTGAAAAACGCGAAAGAGTTTGTGTACCTTAGAACCAGGATCACCTGTGGCTCATTCGCATAACTATCGACATGCTTTAAAACATGCTAAGCATTTGAACGATCACAATGAACAATAATCAACATTTAAATTTATTTCAACAGAGAGAGAAAACATTTTTGAGCAGGGAATATGGAAGTCTAGGCATTTACAGGGCTTATGACCTGTCATTGGCTGGTTTAAGTGGCCACTTTACACACTGTGTAGAAGCCCTGTAAATGCCTTAACTTCCATATCCATTCTTAGCCGCACTCTTAGTTATTTTTAAAAGCTGCCAAACTACATATTATATATCTTTATATAATTAATTCTTATGTACGTGTGGTGTCACTGAATTCCTTCTAAACAGCAGAACCGATTTACGTGCGGTTTTCAGCGAAATGTAGATCTTTGCGCTGCTCGTGTTTGTAGATATTAAAATTTTCTTAATATTAAAAAAATAATAAAAAAACCGATTTATAAATGGCTTTACTAGAGTGCTGTACATAATAATCAATCATAAGGTAATAAATCCGTTACTTGAATTAAAACATATTTATTCATTATTTTGATGTCATTTGCTGGAAAAATATAAGATTTTATGGATTGTATATTTCCGAAGATAACATTGATGTGTTTTTTTCCAGTATTCATTTGATACAATTTAAAATACAAATAAATGATAACAGAGATGAAGAACATTTTAGATAGGAGAATATAGAATTCTAGGCATCAACAGGGCTTATGACCTGTCGTTGGCTGGTTGAAGTGGCCACTTTACACACTGTAACATTTACCATTTTTCCTATGCTAAAATGTTATCCATCTCTGTTGTAATTTGTTAATATTAATGACTCCCTGAGAACTATCCAGTTTTTGTCTACAAACATTTGGACAATCTCAAAATATAGTAACTGGTCCAAAACCGACTGGTCCAAGAAGATGTTTAAAAATTTGAAAATTGTTTTCAGGCGTTGCCTAGTATGTGAAATAATTCAATCAAATGCATTTCTTAACAACAGTAAAGGTTTCAGTTCATTAACTTCACTAAAATCAACAGATGAAAGAATTGAAAAAATATGGGTGTTCAAACATTATGGGTATTAAAATTTGAACATCCAGAATCACTTAAATCGTGACAAAATGGTGAATGTTACACAGTGCGTAAAGTGGCCACTTAAATCAGTCAACGACAGGTCATAAGGTCTGTGTGAATGCTTAGACTTCTATATTACAAAATATTGGTTTCGTTGTCCTCTTCGCTATACTAGATTAAATTCCCTTTTTGATGTACCAACTTGTAAAAACAATTATACCTCGAATTCATTCATTAGACGTACCTGTAGAAATTATAACGGACTCAGTATTGATGTAGACATTTTTAACTGCACGTTGCATTTGTACATAAAATTTCTTCATGGGGTCGATTATTTGGGATAGTTGCTGAATGTGCATCTTGAGTGGTTTACGCTATGTAGGCACATATGTGCCGCATGTAATGTATGTGTTTTATTGACTTGTATGTATATGATGGCTCGGAGTGTACATTCGGTATTTTTATTTATTTTAATTTATTAGCTCCACGGAAAACGCAAATGTCAACAATTATTCTTTTCTCACTTAAAATTCTTATTTATTTTTTTGTCACATTTAATGTTTATATCTTTTTAATTTATGAAAACTTAATTGGTCTTTTTATGTTTAAAAATTGTTGTTTTTAATACTTATTTTGTATGACTGTATGTTTTTTGAATAAAATAAAATAAAAAAATAAAATATTCCCTTCTCTAAAATGATCTCCATCTCTGTTGTAATTTGTTAATATTAATGACTCCATGAGGGGTAAAATCAAGTCTTTTATCTACAAACATTTGGACGATCTCGAAATATTGTAAATAAATTATATATTACTGGAACAAAAATATTACTTTTCTAATCATATGAAATTTAAAAACAAGGTAAAGAAAATAAATTTTAAACGTGAACAAATTGAATGCATCCAAGCAGTGGAAAGGTTACAGTAAACAGTGGTTTATTTTTCCAAAAAATTTAAATACTTTTTTTTATTTTGATGATGTATTTGTAAATAACCTAATCTATTATAACCAGCATATCGTGGGTATTCTGCGAAAAAGCACGAAGTCAAAATTACTACTTTTGAGATAATAGAAGTTCAAAGTTTGTGACGAAATAACTTTTTTTTATACTAAACATTACTAAGTCAACTTGAAAAAATGGTAAATTCATCTATTCAATAGTTTAATAAATAATAACTGAACTTTCAGAACATTTTTTTCAAAATAATAGTGGATTGACAAGACTCGCGCGCATTTTCGCTGATACATAATACCACAGTAAGGAATTCAAATTGAAGTAACATTGAACCTACTATACTCAATTTTGTGAGAATTTTTTTTTTCTTTAATTAAAAAAAGATCTTTTTATCCAATGTACAGTACCTATCACATTAGGTAAAATAATAATCAATTAGTAAAAAGAGAAAATAAAGAAAATAATAATTGCCACGTTTGCCCCTGAGTGAAGCATGTAGACATCCCTAACTGGACATCTCCAGGATATCATGTCGCCGACCAACAATCTCACTTTTTTTCAAGTCAGTACTCCATAAGCTCCGCTGAATACGTCCGAAAAATAGTTATTGATAATCCACCAGTACGGCGTCCCTTGTCCCTTGGTGCTTTTTTGCTGAACGGATTTATGTTATATTGACTTATTTTAGAAAATATCTCGACTTGTAGTATTGATAGGACTTAGTGCGTTTTTGCAGATTGTAGAGTATTTTTTGAACAGTATAACCTAATCATTAAGTCAAAACAGCAAAATTTTGACTTGGTGCTTTTTCGTAGATTACCCACGATATTATATATCAACCAACATAGACTTAACACAGGCTGTGCATAAAAATCCTTACTCAATAAAAGTTTATGTAATTTTTTCATTTCATAAATAAATGAATCTAGGCAAAAACATTCTAAGAATTTTAATGAACCACGCATCGGATGATTTGTGACCGGTTTTAGGATATTAATAAGCCATAAAACTAGAAAAAAAATATTAGAAAAGAGAATATTTAAATAAATGTGTTATTTTTAGAAACGATTATTATTACAGGCTTATTCACACATTACGTTCAACCTCAACTAAAACAAAACAAGATGATAAATATATCAAATTGAAAGTTTTTGAATTTTATGTATCGATGAAAAGTAAGTTTTTGGCATTTATATCACGTTAAATTTACGCGTATGGTTTATTTAACTGACTTTTCGATTTCCGTACCCTTTGTCCTGGTTCAATGATATCTGTAGGAATTTTATTACCTTTACAGACCGCTACATAAAAGCCATAAAAACGGAATTTACAACCTCTTGATCTTAACCGTTTATTTGTAAATAAGGCGTAAATAATATTTCAAATAAACTTTTTACTTAGTTAACGATTTCTTGGGTTATTTTATAGTTTTTGAAAATCCGAAATGTTTTTGTAAGCAGTTTTAATGTAACAATTGATTTTAAAAGCCGTCTGAATAATTTTATTTTAGGCCTTTCTTTAGCTTCCACTTAATCATTTATTTTTTTATATTTTTTATTTTTTATTTATTTATTCACACTCTTTATCAAAATACAATTCCATGTTCACTTTGCCCAGCTAACAAGGGTACATACCCCGTTCCAAGCTAGGCAATTACATTTTATTATATTATAATAGTTAACAAATTAATATAGAGCACAGACAAACAAAATATAAACTTATTCGGATACACATTTTGATTCATATACATACAGACATACACATATATACACACATATATATAAATATACACATATATACACATGTACATACACACATACGTACATACACCCATGCGCATAAAAACATAGACAATTTATTTATGCGAAACTTCATGGTTGCTATCTATAAATTATTTTTTTTTTAAATTATTCCTTATTTTTAATATTTTATTTTTGACATCCAGTAAGGTCAAGCCGTGGCATGCATCAACTTTTCTGACTCCCTACGACCTATTTTAAATGGTTATTTTTAGTAAAACAAATATTTAAAGCACCAAATTTGTAATGAAAAAGTTAAGAGTTTTCTTTTGTGTTTTATTTGTTAATAGACTATAAAATTAAGCCAAAATGTTTTATTTATTTATTGTATTATCAGCGCTATGATTTTTGAAAGTTTTGAATTTCTAAAATAACACCACGAATGACGTCAGAGGTTCTTTTCCGCTTATTCTTATTCAATTCTTCCCATTGCATCCATTGCAAGCAAACCGATAATCTTCCATAGCGTGATTAAATAATACATACTATATATATCATAGGTTGATTTATATTGTAACGGTAAGTGTAGGTTGAAATAAATTATTTGGTCCCAGTTGGGCGACATTAAAGAGGTAGGTTATCAAAAACCAATAAGCAAATTTTAAAGATTTATAAGAATAATGCAGATAACCAAACAAAGTACCGACAAACAACTTACCTTTCACCAATTTCGCTCAATCGGCAAGAACATGAGAATTCTCCAAAAGAATATGATTATGTTGTATAAATTTAATTTTATGAACGGAATTAAAAAAACGTTATATATAAAATACCTTTCTGTAAAATGGAACAAATATGACTTAAAGATTTGGATTTTATGAAATAAACAACTCGTTAGTGAATTACAAAATTTTAATAAAAGAAGCAATTCTCTACAAATGTAACAAGATTACTTAATTTAAAAAATCAGAATTCTGTCTAGCTAATATGAATAAATGGTTGACAATAAATTTATCTAAGAAGCAAATATTCGTAACAATAATAATGACAACTGAAATAGATTCTTGATTGTTTTCTTTTCGAGATGATATGAAATAATGTTGATTTTACAAAATAAAATCCGCAGATGGAACTCGATATGCGACGTCTTCGGTTGATATATTTTTAACTCATGGTTGGCTCAGTTGATGATTTCCCAGAAGATTGTTTGTCGACATTTTAATTCAGTAAATGATTGTCTGCTTCATTGCATTTGTTAATTTGTGTCTCATGATCTTGAAGAAAACTTTAAAGTCTGACACCGAGTTTTCCAGGTATTTACGAATAAACTTCGTAATAATTAGTGATCCATTCAAATCATGGAGTAAATATACTACATCGTAAAATCTTTATCATCGGACAAAGTAGATAAAAGGTGGAATAAATAAAAATAGAATAACGTGGAAAAATGGAAAAAGATAAAAAAGGTAGAAAAAAAGGGAACCTGTATAAAATACAATCTCATTAGAATATGATATCTCTCTCTACAAGAATTTTGCCAAAAAAATAAAAACAAATAGGTTTACGTTACGTTGAACGTTCCCTTTTTTGAAGGACTACATTTTTGAAATGTGCGGTCACCTCTCTTTGAGTCCTTGCGCAACAGCTGGACTGTTCGTCCCGAGTTTTCAAATGGAAAAGGAATTTATTTCTAACGCACGGATATCGCATGGATGAGTTACTACCGCGTCCGTCAGATGGCGCTAAATCAGGCAACATAGAATTATAATCTAGTACTAAAATACTTTCAAAACGGGGTACGTTGGACTTGTTTTTTACAACGTTACAATATAAACCAGTGACGTCATTCAAATTAGTCAGATTTATTATAAAAAAAAACTCTAGGGCTGAAGTTTTTTATTGTCCGTTTTAAAATATATTAACAAATGTATTGACTATTTGTAAGATTTACCCAAAGTAAATGCGTTGTTGTATAATTTCATATATTTATCGCTTTATTTTTACTTATTGCTCATGTGCATTTTTTACATATGACCAAGTTCAATAGGTACATTATTAATGCATATTTATCAAAGTTACTTATTTACATAGAGGATATTTTTAATTAAATACTGGAAAAACATAATGTATATAAACGAAATGAAAAAATGATGTGAAGTAAGACCATGTTTTTTTCTCATAGGCAGATGCTTTTATTTAAAATGTACTCAATTTAAAAATTACTACAATTTTTTTTTAAATCAGAAATGTTCACTTATTTTAAAACTAACATTTATTTATGTGATAGTGCAATAACTATCCCTTGAGTTAGATCTGTTATCGACGAAATGACAGATCTGTTATCGACGAAATGTTCACATAATTGAAATTGAGTTGTAGCTTTTCTCAATAATATAATATCTAAAAGTATTACCAACATTAAACAGTAAAAAAATACTGATTTGTTAACGCAAATAATCAGCACTCTGCGTCGGAAAAAAATACAACCTTGTGAAATCCTATTATTATTTTAAAAGAGAAGCAATTTTTAGATGACTTTTGTAAAATTTCCACGATAATAACTTCCGTTTTAGTTTCCATTTCTTCATTTCCTTTTTACTCTCCTACTCGTTAGCAGTTTTTTATTTGAATTGACGTTAACGTATACAATGATAATTTGCAAGAAAAAATGTGATCCAAAATGAAATTTCCTGCAAGAATTTGAAATGGTAAAATTTGGCAAAAAATTATAATAAAAAAACACTAACATGTGCATGTAAAGACGATTTTCAAAATAAATTAAGTGGTTAGGAGTTTACTTTACGTACAATCACTTAGTTTAAATTTACATAACGACCGGTTTTTAAACATACTTTTTCTATCATAAATTAGTTGTTTAATTCAAACCATATTCGTGATAAAAATTTTCAGAGTTTTTATTTTCAAAAAATTCAATAATATTTACACAATAACCTTAAAATGAAAGTCCTACTGAATTGTTAGCATACAACTCATCAGCATGTTCTTATATATTGCTTCGATTTTTTCATACTTAACATACATTAATAATATTTTTATTTGAAAAACAATACATATTATACAATATTTTATATTAGTAAAAATTAAAACACGAAAAAATGAATAAAATAAAAGATACGAAAAACTTTTTTCCATTAGCCATAATTTGAGCACACGTCTCACTCGTGTATTAAAATCACTATTCTTAATATTGTTTGGTAGCATGTTACATATTTAAGGTACAGTGTATTGTAGTATCCGCTTGCCATATTTATTACATTATCTAGCCCTTCCATACTACATAGTAAACTTTGAGCCTTGCTCATAAACTTGTTTTCAGGCGTTGCCTAGTAGGTGATTTTGTTCAGCCGGATGAATCTCACCCGCGTGATAAAGGTTTCAGCTCTTCTACTTCACTAAATTCAACAGACAGAAGTTTCGAGGAAATGCGGATGTTCAAACATGGGCAGAATGGTGAATGTTACACAGTGTGTAAAGTGGCAAGTTAAACCAGCCAATGACAGGTCATAAGCCCTGTAAATGCCTAGACGTCCATATTCCCTTCTCAAAAATATTTTGCCTCTCTGTGGAAATAAATTTAAATACGAATTTTTCTTGCTTGTGATCAATTGATAAATTTTAATCATCAATTTATTTGTTTATAATTCCTTTACGGCAAATGAATGCCATTTCATCGAGTGATTAGTGCTAATTTTCTAGGAATATGCTAATCTAGAATTTTGATTCAAACTTTTTGAACAAGCGTTATTCGAGTGTTATGATAGGAATGTATTTTAGACCATAGATTTATATTATAAAGGAATTGTTAAGTAGTTACAACTTTTTATTTCATTAACCCGAGGGTAATACAAAACTTGATAATAATTGACCATTTCAATAATATTCTCATGTATTTTTTTTTGTACAATGTTTTATTAATTGTTTTATTGAAGATGGCCCACTCTTAGCAGGCATCCCTTAATTTAAATTGGGGTTTTTTATGCTCTTGACTGGCGATGCTGGTGAATGCGTTGATAAAAGTCAGCCAACCAATACTTATTATATTATAATTTATTTTATTTATTTATCACGTCCAAATTGGTATTTATGTATTTCTTTATTTATTTATCTATCTATTTCAATGATTTCCCTTTTCTTTTAGTTACCTATTGAAGTTCTTGACAAACGGCATTAAAAACTAAAAACACTTAATACAAATATCACAGAATTCATGAAAATTTACAATCTTAAAACCCGGATAAATATACCATTAAAACAATTTAATATTTACACACCTTATCAGAACATAATATCCCGTTGTTCATTGATAACAGGGTGGCATTTTATTATTGTACGAGTCAAAAAACAACTACGAAAATAAAAAAGTTTTTTTATAAAGGAAAGGTGCAACTTATGCCACTTCATCACTGAAATAACAAAAAATATATTATCGATAATTTATAATTGACAACAAACACAACCGTATAAAAATCAATTAGTTGATTAAATATTTACCCTGATTATTATACTTGAGTTGATTAATTTTCCCGTTTTATGTATCACACTTACAATAAACAGACTTTATTCGAAATACTGAAAGCTGAATATGTTAGGAAGGTAATAAGCGCTGTAAATTCCAATAGAAACGTTAAAAGTCGAACGAAAGAATACTGAAAAGCACAAGGGGAATATTAAAACAGTCACGTAGTAACGGAAATGCGAAATCGATTAATATTTCGTTAAAAAAATATGAATGTACAAAGTCAAATCGAAATACAGCATTCGTGTCGGAAACATACGTGGAGATTAAAAGTACTGCCGTGTTGTGTTTTAATTATGAGTAAAGACCATTTCAAAAAGCAAGAACATGATAAATTGAGAAAATTAAGGACTCTTTAAACAATGGAGATGCTCGATGTTAGTCCAACCCAGAAACTACTGGTTTAGTACGTGTATTTAGGTATTATGATTATACCTACTTATTTTATCAGATACACAAATTCTTCGAAATAAGGCGACGAAGATTATACTAAAAAAAATGTGTATCCTCATATAGAAATAATACACAATGAAATTGGCTTGCTCACAGTAAAGCAACAAATAAAATATATTGTAGCAATTTTGAGAACATTAAATAATAAGGGGATAAATAAATTTAAAAAATTAACAAACAATGTCATACATATACCGTTGATCCCTTTTTCTCTTACATCACTTCACATTACATTACATATATTAATATTGTTATTTTCAATCAAATTTCTCTACTAAAATTTGTATTACTGCTAAAATCGATTTAATGAAATTTTATCAACTACCTTTAGTTTAAAATATTCTCCTTTCATTGTTTTTTTAAATTTTAAAGATTACTTGCTATATCTGTTATTCTTTTTTTCTTCTCTGCTGCATTGACATGTTTTTATACTTTAAAACTACTTTTAATTACTTATATTATATATGTTTATAAAATAAATATATTGCCAGTCATCAATTTTGAAGATGTTTTTTAAATTGACATAAATTTATTGTCTTATATTATTTTATTTAAAGATTCTTCTCATCGTTTCTTTGAATCCCATAAAATATGTATGTGTATATTTACGTTTTTCCTTTTTGAAATAGTTTTTTATTTTTTTTATATCTGAGCATGTTTTTCACTCTTTATTTGAAATAAATTTAATAAATTGAATTTTTTTTTGAAGTAAACAAATGAATAACTATCCCTTTGAAGTAAATATAAACCTTGTACATTACAAGCAAGGTAAAATAATAATGCAACTCACGTATTTAAAAAAAAGTCCTTATTTTAATTCTCACATTTTAATTACTTTTACAAAAAAAAATTCTTCATTTTAAATAATATTTCTATTTGTAAATACTAACTAAAAACTTTAAAATAACTTTTTTTACTTCAATTTTTAAACAACTTCCATTCATGTTTTTTTTTCTTTCTCTTTTTTTGTAGTTTCATTGATAAGCTTACATATAATTATTATATAATATTGAAACTTCACTGGTCCATTTGAGTTAAGTCTAACTGTGTAAAATATAAAACTATGTAACCGTACTGCATGTTTCCTGAATAAAAGAATATTAAAAATATAATGTGAAAAAAAAAAAAAACTAGGGATAAAAAAAGACAAAATTACCGATGAGGACAAAAACATAGTCTGAAAACTCATTGTGAAAGGAATTGAAACTGTTGGCTCTTCAACAAATGAAAGAATTGAAGGAATATAGATCTTCAAATATGGGCAGAATGGTGAATGTTACACAGTGTGTAAAGTGGCCACTTAAACCAGCCATTGACAGGTCATAAGCCCTGTAGATGCCTAGACTTCTATATTACCTTCTCCTTAATTTTCTTCATCTCTGTTGTAATATGTCATCATTTAATAGTTTGTAAATATTTATTGCTTAGTTCCATGTTTCATTATTTATGAAAATTCTTCACATATATTTAAATGTCGTAATATATTTTTCTTCCTTATATAGTTCAGTGACATCGCCCTTATTTTCACAGTTAATATGATTTCAATAAGTAAGTGTAAGTCAATTATAATTATTATTATTGTATTGTTAGATGTAAGTTAAGATTTAAGATCGCGTAGTAATAAGGATTGAAAAGGACAACAAACCAATTGTGAAAGAGAAGTACACGCTCGGGTGGTCCCATAAAAAGGGCCGCAGCCCTTAGAACCGTATCAGTAATCGGTTAGTAACTCATTAGTTATCAGTTAACTACGTGAGTTCGAAGCTCGTCGCGGGACAAGTCGGACTTATCCCAGCACTTCAATCTGATCTCCAACTCAGCTACGAAGTACCCTAGCCCTGTCTGCCACACCACATGGCTGCCCACCGCCACGTCTATTTCACCCGCTTACCGCCAGCATAGGACTTACTACTGCCACTGTCGCAGTCCGGCACCCCCGTCGTGCCGACCTCAAGCCGGGAGCTCCGCCTACCGCCAGCGTAGGAACCATCTCCACTATATGCCGCTGCCCAAGAACGCCACTCCATCCGCGCACATCGCGATGACTTACTCATGCGTCATCAGACCCACCCACGTCGTGCCTACGCACACGATGTCGCCTATGCGTTAATTGTGACGCTAACTGCACTCCTCGCCGCAGCTGAATGCTGACATGAAAACAGTCTCAGTTATCTATCTAATTAAAAATGTCTTGCTATACAAGATGATATTGATTCTTTTCATGTCTGGTTTAAAATAAATAAATTTCTTACCGTAGATCTAAAAAAATATTACTTTTGACTATAAACTTAATGATAATGCTTTGGATTTATCTATAGAGCTACATCCAATTTTAAAAATGTATTTACTCTATGAACACTTTACTGCTCGTTGGTTCGTCCCATTCTTAAATACGCCTCCGTAATATAGTCTCCTTCAATTATTATTTTATAAAAAGTTTTTATTAGTTTTATATTAATGAATGATTTTTTGAAAATAATTTAATTTTGATAATTTTTATTGTTAATTTGATATAAATACGAATTTTATCAATGTTTATTTTATTCAAACACCTATTTTATTAATGTTTATTTTATTATTAATTCGTACAATTTTTGCAATTTTATTTCAATTTTTATAATAATTTGAATTCGATTTAATCATTTATTTTGCTCATTTTATATAAATATGTATTTAGCTAGTGTTAACATATAATTGATGAAAATTAAGTAGTGTCTATTTTTTTTATTGTTTTCATTGTTTTTAAACCAAATAAATACCTAAAAGCGGAGAATTTTTGATTAACACAATCTTAAGAAAAACGGTCTTCGGTTAATATAATTAAAGCTATAACATTTAAGCATTCCTTTAATCCAGAATAAAATCCCGACTGGGCTCGTCAATTGAAAAGAGAAATGGTCTACGAAAGAACGATTAAATTTCGATATTTTTGTGATCGTCATTGGAATCGTTTGATCGTTTCAGTAATAAAAAATAAAAATACAAAAATTATCGATTTTCATATCATGGAAAAGTCCCTGGAGCACGGAACATTAAGGAATCATAATTATAACATTCGTCTGCATTAATGTGAAATCCCGTGAAAAATCTCTTGTCATTTCTACAGCTTTTAGGAAAATGCTTCGTCATTTGTTTCAATAAGGGATGGTTTTTGAAACGAAGGATCAGACCCGTAAATTGTTACTTATTACATTATGTGAGAGGCACATTTAAAAACGATAGAACTTTTCTTAGAAATAATGCTTTGTTAAGTATTGAGTGTTAACATAAGTACCGTCTGTTTTTTCCAGATGAAGAGAAGAGGATACACAAAAAAAAGGCAAATTAGTAATTAATTCATTGCATCTTAACCGTACACTGTGCTAGCAGCTTTGGCAGCTTTATTTATTCAATTAAACGCGAACAAAAAAAGTGCTAATAATGCTCACTTTCGTCTACTTGACTTTTCATGTTGATAGCTTGTAATCAAATACAATTATATCTCCATCATCACCATCATTCCATGTCTGCTCCCTAGTTGGTGCATGAGGTGTCCACAAAGAGCCTCTAGGCATCTCTGTCGGCTGTTAGTTCCTTTGCGTGTTCCCATGTCAGGTTCGTGTACCGTCGTTCTAACACAAACTGCCGACGAACAGCCAGCGGTTGCAAATTATTTTTTTTTAGAATGACGTAAGCATAACGTTTACCATTTGTTTTACTTTTAGCGCTCACTGCAACCTAGTGACAGGTTTCAGTTATTTTTTTATAAATCATGTACCTATTCAAATAAATAAAGAAATACACAAAAAAAAATGAAAATAAAATATACTAATTATTAAAATTTGGAAAAAACGGACACAACTTAATACATCTAATACTTTATTATTTTACGCCAAGATTTCATTTTAATAGGTAAATAGTTATCAGAAATAAAGTTTATTTATAACAATCATGTCCCGACTGCAGTCGATTGAAAATTTGAGACAAGATCTAGGCTTTTTGGGTGTAAGTCAGTTTTTTTAAACATTCACTGAATAAAGTCAGATTTTGTCACGAAGCCGTTAATTTTTTTGGTCTTGGGTTGAGTATTCTGTACTTTTTTTTTATTCTTTGAATAAAAGATATTTTGTTTTGTATTCAGATTACTACCATCACCACAATATAGGCAAATGGTATGAACGAAAATATTTTATCGCACGCTTTGTTTAAGGAATGACACGACCTTTAGTTATAAGCATTCGAATATAATTAGTGGTTAACGAAGGGCTGAAAGACCGAAAAGTACATGGTTGACCCCTTCTTAAAAAGTGGCCTACACTATTATTTTTTATATTGTTATTTATTTTATTTTTTTCTTTGCATTTTACAATGGCAATACAAGGCATGGCCTGTGTGTGAGTATACATTTTATTTTAAATTTCAATTAAAGGCTACTGGAGGAATACGATAGATACAAAATATATATAAATATATAATGCAAATATTAGAAAACAATATTAATATCAATAAAAATTAAAAAATAATATGATTTTCATTAAAAAAGAAGCTGTTTAAATCGGCCCTTTTAATCCATAATTTTAATAAAAATTATAATCGATACTAATTCAAAGAATTAATCTCTACCATATTATTGTTCTTATGAAATGCATTGAATAGTTTCGGAACTGTGAAAAACAAATGTCTTTGTCCGAGTCTGGATTTGCAATAAAGGATTTCAAGTAAACTACTCAATCTTTGACTAGATGTATATTTTTTTTAGGAAATAAATGCTGGCGTAAGGACATAGACATTACTGGCAAAAGATTTCTCATAGCTTCAAAAGTTCAGCTTTCTAAAACGATTCCTACATTGAAATTTTATTTGATTATATATATATGGTGTGAAATGAACGTAGTTATGCAGAAAGCAGCCAGTCCAGAATTTTGAAAAAATAAGCTGTTCATGTTATCGGATGCAGTAAGGTATGAGACTTCTTTATTTACATTTAAATCAAGATTGAAATGTTACTATTTTTTTAAAAGGGAATAACCAACCCTCTAAGCCTCTATTTTGAGGCCTGTCAGCAGGTGGAATAGAAAGAAATGTAAGGAGGTTATAAAAAATGCATCACAATACCCAAACCAATTGAGAAAACATGTTTCTTGGATTTTCTTCTAGCAATTGGCGGGAATCGAACCCGCGACGCCAGTTTCACAGTTGGCCGTCTTACCAACTGCGCCACGGCGCCTGTAATATTAGAGTTGTTTATATAAATATAAGAGTTGTTTTTTTCTCATTCTTCTTTCATTTTCATTCCTTCTCTCTTCATTGTGTAAATTTTTAGCTGATTTTTGTTTCAAATTTGATTTATGATTCCGTATTTATACCTAAAATATGACCAAGCACTTGTTATTTTCTCAACTGAATGGTTTGGGTAGGTAGGGAGAAATTGCTAAATAAAAAATGTTAAATAAATAATTTTCAGAAATTGCTAAAAATTTTGATAAACCGACATAAGTCTTTTTATTGTATAATACAATATATAGTATATATACTGAGATGATATTATCATAGTCGCAACATTATAACTGAGGCGGATGTGACGTGATTAATGATAGGACGCAGGCCAGCAGGACGCAGGACATAGGATCCTTGGCGAATTATATAACGTGATATTGGTATACGTCTGCTGGTATAGACACCTACGTAGGTTCTATCCTGAAACGTAGATCATAAAGATCGCTTCCGTTAGGATGCGTATTGCCTAACAGTACCGAAATAGAATAGAGTTGTTAGGCAATCGATCACACATTTCCCTGCAAATAACGAGTACACTGTATATCAAAACAGATAATCTCAGTATGAACAAACATACCAGTTTGACATAAAATTGTACACAATATTGTATTGGTAAACATACAAGACGTTAAAATAATATTTACAAAAAATACTGACATACACAAATACTGGCAAACGCAGGACAGTCTAAAATAGCACAACGGACTTAAACACTACTATGCCTTACCTTACGACTTGAAAAATTTTATTGGAGACAAATTTTAATTTAACCTGAAAAAGCTCATGATGACTACACTAACCTGACTTGACCATTACTTGACTATTCCTTTTAATATTTCGGTAGTCAAAGGGCAGATGGAACCATCTGTATTTTTTCTGTGTTTTAGTTTTCACAAGTTTTAATTAATAATTCAGTAAATGAACATGGAAAAAAAACCAGCACCATTTTGAATGGTAATTTACTATTGATAAGCAACACTAAAATCAACAAATGGAAGAATTTAAGAAATATGGATGTTCAAACATAGGCATAATGGTGTATGTTACACAGTGTGTAAAGTGGCCACTTAAACCAGCCAACGACAGGTCATAAGCCCTGTAAATGCCTAGACTTCCATATTCCCTTATTTAAGGTATTCTCCATCCATGTTGTAATTTTTTTAATTTTAGTGTTTCTTTTGACTCACGAGGGGTGAAATGCAGTCTTTTGTCTACGAACATTTGGACAAACTCAAATATTGTAATGAAAACAACTGGTCCAAGAAGAAGTTTAAAAATTGAAAAATTGATTTCAGGCGTTGCCAGTATGTGAAATAATTCAGTCAGATGAATCACTTAACAACAATAAAGGTTTCAGCTCTTTAACTTCACTAAAATCAACAAATGGAAGAATCAAAGAAATACGGATGTTCAAACATAGGCAAAATGGTAAATGTTACACGGTGTGTAAAGTAGCCACTTAAACCAGCCAACGACAGATCATAAGCCCTGTAAATGCCTAGACTTCCATATTCCCTCTAGGTATTCTCTATCCCTGTTGTAATTTGTTAATCTTAATGACTCTCGAGGGGGTGAAATCCAATAATTTGTCTACGAACATTTGGACAAACTCAAATATTGTAACAACACTAAAATATTGAAATTGAGTCGTATTTCAGCTCTCCTAAACATTTTTTAAAATTACAGATTGTCTCTTCTGCCATCTGAATACCGATTTGTTTTATTACCTTAACGGGATTTAAAAAATTACAAGTAATTAATAACACATATTCTATTTCAGAATATTTTTTCAAAAAGTAAACGAGTACAGACTACCATAATGACTCTGCTCTACAATGATTAGGTTAAATTAAGTTTTGGTTTGGTTTTGGTTAGGTTAGGTATTTTAGTAGAAGTGGTTATTTTTTAAAATTTAACTTTACGAGTACTTTAATGTATACATCTATTGAGTACATATACAAAGCGCATAGTGACATAATTAAGAATAATCCATGCCTGGGAACTTGCTGGGACTTGCTAGAAAATCTGTGTTGAATCAGGGGTTAATTTTATTTTCTGTTGTTGCAATTGAATAATTACATAAAACAAAAATACTACAATTTATTTATTACATATGTGGCCTTAGCCATTTAGAACAGTTATATAAAGAAACGAATGTACAAGGAACTGAACAAAAATAACATAAAACCATGTACCAAAGACAAACGAGGGCCATAAAGTAATGGTATAAAATATATCATTCAAGAATATGATCAACCATCCAGCTTCATCTCACACTGTGTTAAAAGCAAAAAGATCTACGAAAAGCCGGAAGATCTATTCCAAAGAATTCCAAGGTGACGAATTGACTACGTCTACACATTCTGGATATTTGGGCACAAAAACAAATGTTGTTTTCAAAAGATTCGATAAATAGCTGATTTTTACTTTTAGTGACACGGTTGGAACACGAAAAGAAATTAATGGCAACAGAGATGGGACATCACTTATAGCATTAATTATTTTAAAAATACATGTAAGGTCCAGTTCATCTCTGTTTTACGTTTCTTCAATGAAAACAGATTAAGAGATTGCTATTTTCAAAAATAGGAATAATTGCCCCATGCAATCCGAGCAACCATGTCACATTTCTTAGAAAACGGTTTTAGATAGACTTGATATGGTCAATATGAGTCCCATGGAAAGAATACCAAATTATAGAAGCATATTCTAGATGGGGTCGAACTAGTAATCAGTAAAGAGTTTTGATGGTAATAATATAATATTGTATGCCTGCAAGTGTACTGATTTCGTTTACTGCTTAGTTTAAAAACGCATTAATAATTAAAACCAAATCAAATCAATAAATTTTACAATACACTTTAATTAGCAATACCATGATTTGCTTTACATACGATGTGCGAAGATTGATTTAAATAGCTCATTTTAAATTTTAAGCAATATAATTTCATCACCAATATAATATATCCATGGTTTGGTTAACAAACTCGTACATACGAGCAAATTACATACCAATACATATTGCTCTCTACTCGTATGTAGTTCGCTTCGCATGATCTATTTTAAAGAGTATATAGTAATCCAGAACAGACTAGAGGTGTCTGTGTCAGTATTTAGTCTGGCAATACGCCGTCAGGATGTGACGAGTGAAAGGCAGTATGTTATGAAGGATACGAGTCTAAGTTGAATGATCTGAGTGATAGATAGGTTTGAACTGAATAAGGCTTTTCCGACATCTTCGAAGCCCACAAATATTAAAACATTCAAGTTCGTTGGTAAATTTTCTTGGTGGAAGTTTGGTGAAATTTATAAATTAAAATTTTAGTGAACGCAATAATTTATAAACATAAAAATATTAATGTTTTTTTTTTCAAAAATATTTATAAATGAAAGATAGAACATTTAAATCTACTTTATTTGATGAATCAATTACCAGCTTTGCTTCTTTGCTAGATGTACTTAATTTTTTATAAACTTTTTACAATCGTTTTTATGTTGCTAGAGCTACATTCGTCCATGCGCTTTGTAGCTGCAAGACGTTTGGGTATATCATCTTTTGTAGTATGCAAATTCAACTTACTATATATTTTTTCCAAATTAAACTTAACCTGTAAATAAGGTCTAGATTTCCAACCATCCTCGCCCGTGCGCGCTGTAGCGGCAGGCAGTAATTTAGATAATAAATGTAAACGTTTTTTTAGGCTAAGTTTCTAACCATCCGTACACTATTTAGCTGAAAGACGTGTTGTAATCGAGCTCATAAATATTATAAAATTAAAATTTAACATAATTAGTCGTTAGCTGGTTTAAGTGATCACTTAACACAGTGTTTAACATTCACTATCCTGCCTTTGTTTAATCATAACGTTTTATCAACTTTTCCATCTATTGATTTTTGTGAAGTAAAAGAGCTGAAATCTTTATCAATGCTGGCGAGATTTGTCCGTTTGAATTATTTTACACTCTAGGCAACGTCTGATAACACTTTTCAATTTTTATATGTTTATACTTCTTACACCCCTAAGGGGTGGAATCCATCCTTTTCTACTACATTTGGACATCCTAAAATTCATTAAAAAATATGTTTTATTAAAAGTGCAAATTTAAGACTAATTCATAATGGTTTCTTGGGAGTTTTTTTATAAATTTATTTTGGAACATTCAGTTTTAAAAACAAGTATATATTTTTGAAAGTCACTTCCATTTTCAATAAAAAACAGTGCTACAAAAAAATTTCAATATGTGGTCCCGTGGTAGAGGTGTGAATTCACGGATCAAAGGGCTGGGATTCGAATTCCACTCTACTTCAATATGATTCCCATTTTTTTATCAAGTTATTTACGACTTTTAGAAAACGTTTTTAATTTTTTAATATATATTAAAAATTTAGTTTTGTGAAAATACTTATATTCATTAAAATATGCCTTTGTACATTTTGTTTTAAATATAAATCTGTATAAACGCCTAACAAATGAATTCATGAAAAAACATTTGAAAAACCATTACCGAAGGTAAATTTGATCTTACATTTATATTAAATTCTTAATCTAGCTCTAAAATCAAATTTAAGGAGTGCTCAAAGAGATATAAATAATAACTTGTCAGAGGTGTAAATAAATTAAATTTTTGTTTTCAGAAACAATTCATATTTGTGCGTTCATTTTAGTCTGAAAATATGGAAATTTTATTCGTTTTACAAACAAAAAGTGGTGATAGCACAGATCTCGCCTAAAGAAAATAATGTAATTTTATATATTTTATATACATGAGGTATTTCAAGTCAAAGGAAAACGGTACGTAAGTGAAAATAGGTACGTAAGTGAATAAAATACTGTTTTCATATTTTACCAATAAGGAAGATGAGTGTTTTCTTTATTTTTTTATTCGTTAATATACTATCAAACTAAACCAAATATAAATTTATTATTTTTTTAAATGTATAGTACTATTACTGAGATGATTTTTTAAAGTTTTGTTATTTTGAAATTACTCCGCTCGTGACGCCACAAGTCGGTGAGTTTTGCTAATTGGTGAGTTGACTTCCCGGTTATCAGAAATATACTACAACACTCAGTTGTCGGTTCATTTGGAAGAACTTGTGAAGTAGTTCATTTATATGGATTGTCTCATTCGCCCAAACCAATATTTAATCAACTGCTTCATAAGTGTATACGAGTAGCTTATGTTAGGTTTTTGTTATTTTCATTGTGCGTTTTTGTAATATTAATAATATGTATATTTATACCTAGTTTTTAAAACAATTAGAATATTTTGTTAATTATCTCTATTTATTATGTTTATTCTCAAATGTAAAAACATTTCAAAACAGTATATTGTTAAGTGTCCTTGGCACGGGTAACTCCAGTGAGGGCACATTATTTTTATTATTGTTTTTGGTTTTTAAGAGTAAAATATGAATAAATAAATAAAAATAAAATATTAAAATAGGTTTTTTAAAGTTTTTCAGTTATTTTCCAGAAATTCTTCTAATTTTTTCTTATTCCTAATTACATTCCGAATTTCCGTAGCACTGAATTTTCTCATTTATTTACGATATTCTCGTGTTTGGGTCGAATAAAGAATAAATATTTGTTTGTGAAATAGAACCAGAAACCTGGACGAGAGTTTTGGACGCGATGCCTACTTTTTTGTGATTATTTTTTTCTACATCCACTTCTAAGTAGAGCATGTGGATATCACCAGACGCTTCCAGGAGACTCGATCGCCTGCCAACACTCTAGCCTCCTCTTGCGTTCATTAGTTTCACCGAATAAAGCCGAAAGATCGTCATCGACGGTTATCCAGGACGGCGAGAGCCCGCAGGAGTGAAGAAGGGCACTTTAGGTTAAGGCTCTCCTGAGGCATCCGCAGATCATGTTCAAGCCAGGTTCTCCGTCACATCCTCAAAACGCTCGCTATAAAAGGCTAAATTTTTGTTATAAAATCAATCCGTCGTATACCTAATTTTCTACTCAAGGCACTTAATCTTAAAACTCAGAAATACGAGTAGTGGTTGTGAGCGATTTGAGAAGGTAAAAAATTAGAAATAGGAAATCAAATGTAGATTAGTTTGATTCCCGAATGGTTAACGCTTTTTTTTACCATACTTGAGGTCCTGGATCTATTCAAGGTAGGGTTGGGATGAAATATGTAATATAAAAAGTAATTTTCCCTGCGGCATTTTATAGTCTCTGGATTGGATCCAAAGGAAAGCACGAATCATCTTGCCTTCGAGTATGAAATGATCGTGAAATGTTGCAATCGGAGTGTCAAATTACTGGGCGGGGATAGGAAAATGATAGTATAATATTTCGATGTATGGATTTTAGAAGAAGTATTTGTGGTCTAGTGGTAGTGTCGTGGACTCACGGATTAAAAGGATCCGAAGTTCAAATCCTGCTCTACTACAACTCGGTTCCTATTTTTTTACTGTAAAGTTGCGGAAGAGACTGAAAAATACTCAAAATCAAGTTAGATAAAATCACATGTATTTACTAAAAAATATGTTCGTTGTATTTTTATTTTAAATTCTTCATAAAAATGTTACTTAAAAAAAAAAAAAATCTAACTGCACATTGTAACACAATAAGTGCTAGCTTTCCATATGTATGTAGATGCTCATCAAATCACTTACATGGTATGGATTGCTAGCTGGGTATGCATCAACCATATAGAATCTTTCCTTCCAACCACAACCTACTAAATTTGTCCCAGACAATTGAAAAGTTGTCTTCTGGCGGACTATAAAAATATTTATTCAAGAAATCCCAGAAAGGGGGGACTATAATAATGTAAATACAATAAATATTCCTCCAATCTCAGTAAGAGGATATTGTAAAGGAAAATATAAAATAAATACATATATACAATAACCAACGGACCCGACAGACGTTGTCCTGCCTGAACGTTAGCTTGCCTACTATTAGCTGGTTCAGCGAACGCAAAATCTCTAAAAATTCAAATTTCATTTTATTTTCTGGGTTCAATTGTAATTTTAAACCATTCCAGCACCCATTCAAATACACACAAAAAATTTCATCAAAATCGGTCCAGCCGTTTGGAAGGAGTTCAGTGACATACACGCGAACAGAAAAATTATATATATAACCAGATTAATAAAGAAATAAGAACACTCGTTTTTTATTATTGCCTTTATTGAGCTATTTACACATTCGTTATAAGGGTTAGTTTTTCGTTTTATCTCCTTATGGCTAAGAGTCTTCGTCGTGCTCAAATCAAAATCGTGCAAAAACCACTGCTCTAGTGCCACTATCAAGGAAAAAAATACGTGTCAATGAAAAAAAGTCAGACCACGTTTTACCCTGAGCTCTTTTAATTTATGACACTCAACTCATGTCTAACGTGAATTAAGTCATTTTTTAACCGCTAGCCGGGTATTGACGGGAGCGTGACATTTAATTCGAAACCAAAATAAATGAAAAAAAATATGCCTGATTGTGTCGCGAAAGCGTGCAAAAAATTGTCCGGATTGAAGAAAAAATACTTTTCAGTTATAAGTTGGTACCGAGGTACTTGTTAACGATTGAATTAGTTTTAATATTCAAAAATATAATTCTTTTTGCAAATGTCAAACTCTGCTTTTCTCACCTGCACTTTATTCATGAATGCGATTTTCAAAGATGAATTGAATGTTAGTCAATTATATTTTAGTATTACCAAAAATCCAGTAAAAAAAAATAAATGGGAAGAAATCACAAAAAAATTGTTTGGGATCCATAAAAAGCGAATGTCGTTTGTAAACATTCAAAAACCAACGTTTTTTAAACGCAAAAAAACCACATCCTTACATTTTTTTGTATATGCATTCTCGTCGAATGCAACCCTGGTAGGTCGATGAATAAAAATTTATGTTCCTATCTTATTTTTTACAGATAAGATTGAAAATTTTAATATCTAGAAACACGCTTATCGCAAAGATCTACATTTCGCTGAAAACCGCATGCAAATCGGTTAAGCCGTTTAGGAGGAGTTCAGTGGCATTACACGTACATAAAATATATGTATACAAAGATAAAGCCCCGGTGATCTTAATGTTAGCTTTCGTTTTCAAACCATGTCAAAATTACAGCCCTCTAAAAAAAGGGTGATCCACTGTCGGAACCCTGATCCTACTCGTATTTGTATAGTTTTGGGATATCTGTATTGAAGTTTCTATGTTATTTCATACATATTACAGTACGATTCACTTTCCTAGACCTAAATTCGAACCGAGAAGGCGTTTTCACTGCTGATTCATCTATATCTAGACTAAGCATCTTGTTGTTGGCGGAAATGTATGGGTGATGATATAATAACCTCCCTGTAGACAGGGTTGCCAATTTTTCATTGAGAATCCTGGGATGTGCATAAATTTAAAAAAAATTTAAAAAACTACATATTTAAAAATTAAACTTTTTGTCCATAATGTTAATTGATCATTGGCAGGCTTATTGCCAAATGGCAATTATCACCATTATCATCGTCCTACTCTTCGTACCTACAGCTGTATTGGGCGCTGCATTGTTTTACCGATTACATATTTTATTTATCAATATCTCCAATAAATAAACAAAACAAACAAACAAACCATCACGCCGTTTCTCTGTAAGTTTAGGCAGAGAGGATAGAACGCCACCTCACTTTATCTTTGCATACAGATCTCGCTTCCTCTACATTCATACATCTTCTCATGCACGCGCGCCGATTATTCCAACTTTTTCATGTCCATATTCAAGTATTTGTTGGATTCGGTCATGCTATATCTCCGTCTTCCTCTGTTTTTGCATCCATCAACATTCGCATTGTAAATATTTTTAGCCGCTTTTTTCTGTCCATTTACTCTACATGTACAAACCAACGCAGAGTTTCTTTCTTGATGTTGTCGATAGTGCTTATCTCAGCCTTAGATTATGTACGGATCTTAATATTTGTGCATCTATCGTACATAGTTTTGCCACACATTAGCCCGAGAGATCGCATTTCAACAGCATTCAGCGTATTTTTATCCCCGTTTTTCCAAGTCCATACTTCGCTCCCATACATCAGAGTCGGGACCAGAACTTCATTGTGAACGGCTAATTTTGCCTTTTGGGACAAACGTTTATTTGCCAAGGTTGATTTAAGAGCACTGTTTACTCTGTTCTCGGCACTCGCCCTTCTTTCAATATAATTTTAATATTTCATGTTATCGAGCAGGAAGACAATAAATAACCCTTCATCTTTTTAAATTTTGGTCACATTGGTTACATAGCCATCGCTGTAAAACTTTATCGTATACATCATTATGTACTACCGACCGAGTTTCTCAAGGGTATGCATGATAACAACAGTTTAGAGACTAGAAGAAATGTGTATTTGACTACACATTTTTATCGATTGTTGCGCGATATGATCGATAATTCTTAGATTATGATTAGCATTGATTTGTTCCATATTTCGATATACAGGTCCAACCTGCCGATGGTTATGCCCGTTGGAAAGGCTATCGCTATACTGAATAACATCGCTCTGGAATTTGATCTGTGCCATGTATCCGAATGGGTTTTCCTGAGCAAGATTCTCCCACTACTTTGACACGAGTCTCTTTCATGTATTCTTTTTCTTTTCAGGATATGTACCTCTTGAATTTTTGTTTGTTATACATACGTAATTTGAAATAAATGAACTAAATTGAATAGAATCATTAAGACATCATTATTAATTCAATTTATCCGCAAGCAGTAACTTGTACATCAGTACACTGAAAATTAAGATTTATTTTTTTACCACGCGTTTAATAATAAAACCCTGTATAATATATCCTTTTTTTCATATGCCTGGACACAGAGGTAAAAAAAAGTTTAAATAAAATGAACACATAATAATTTATTTAACCCTTTGTATACATATACAAAGGGCGGGCTAATTGCCTTAAGGCAATTTTTTTCTACCTACCCAAACCGTTCGTATGAACGTATTATTCCAGGTACATTAATATAGATTCGTAAATTTTTTAAATGAATCAAAACATAAATGTGAATATGTATTCTTTTTTCAGCTATGTAGTATAATTTTGTGCAATGTATCCTGAGCGTGATAATATCCAGGTGGTTAGTTTAATTATTTTTTCTAAAAACCATTCAAAGTCTTTAAATTACACTCTATTGGAGCTAATGTTCTTGTCCAATACTTTATTATTTTGTTGGAAACATTTTTAAAATTCCCGTGATGCTTAAAAGCGCGTCTGTCGTTTTTTTTAAACTCAGCAACTTCGGTAAAATGCTTCGCTTTTATTTGTATAAATTTTTACTTAAAATTCACTTCAACGAACACTTAGTCACTGCAAATAGCTTAACAACTTCTATGGTGGTGTGTTGTTGGTTTATTAGGATAATTTGGCAAATTTTAACGACGTTTTTGTCGGTTCAGGCCATCAAAGAACGTCCAGAGTGGGGTTGGTCATCAATTAAAATTTCAACTCTTTTAAAACTGGATTACCTTTCAAACACTTGAGTTTTCCTCATAGTATTATGTTTGTAGGCCGTTGTTAGCATTTCAAACGTGTTTGTGCTAGTTTTTTCAAGCAGGAAGCAAAACCTCTTGGCTGCGAAAAAACTCGATCATTCATGGCAAAAATAACGAGCATACAAAATAACGGTCACAAAAAAAACACACCAGCCAAACGGAACTTTCTGCAACAACACGGATTGTAACTTATAAAAGGAAGCCCTTCATGATCCTATCAGCAAAATCCCGCAGTACAACAACTCTACCCACTACAATATATTATTAGTTCGGCTTCTTTTGAGCAACTCCTCGTACAATTCAATTTATGGGATAAGTAGATAATTATAAAGATTATTAAGTAAATTTTTCAACATTTTCACAGCTGCTAAGTTTTTTAGATTACAAAGTAACGAGTTACTCTAATATAAAATGGACATCTTTTTTATATGAATATTGCATGTGATATGCTTTTATTTTTTAAATTGATGAATGCTTCGCAATATTTGCTATATCTCAGATGCACTTAGTACAGGAATAACGTATCTTTTTATAATACGTCATTGGTGGCAACCCTTATTATGATAGGTGTATGGTGGCGAAGATCGCTATTCTGGAAGAGAAGCGAGCCTAATACAATAGAGAATGCCTGTCGCTTCGTAGCTCCGCTATGAATAATGCTCTCAAACATTATTTACATCTAACAATCGCATCAAGGGAAAATTAATTTATCTTGCTGGATATGGTAGTTCTTACACATGAGTATTTATATTCTACAACGAGACTGGAAATTTAAGACTTCCCATTAACCTTAATGTTTTGTTATCTGGTTCCTGGATTTTATTTAACAAATATGATGTACGCATACGTTCGTACGATAGCCCATGTATATTAATATAGTATATATAAATAGTCTAGTAAAACGCTCGCAAAATTAGAAAATCATACGATTTTTCCATTTTAAAACGAATGTTTTTTTCAATCGCGCAATAATAAAAAATAAAAAAACATAAATTAGGTACAAACAATATTTTTTAAAGGTATCTCTGTTAAAAAAAATTTACTTAAAAAAATTTTGCAACGAAAATATAATTACTTTTAGACCGGCAGATTATGCCATTTCAAATTTAGACTAAATTTAAGTATCTGGGAACTCAATAAAGACAAAGTATTGAACTAATATTTTCTATATTAATTTAAAGATAATCAATTAAACGTGAAATTTACAGAAACAAAATTTTAATTTTTTGTTTTCGAAAAGAAATGCAAGCATTAATCACGAATAATTTTGTAACATTTTGCTTTATTTCTACGTAAAATTATGCCTTCGGTAATACTTGAAATAATAAAATATAGAAATATTTTAATTGAAACCTTTTTTTATAGAATTGTATTCCTTTTTTTTAAAAGACGATAATTTTGGATGTAATATTCAATTTAAAACAACATCTTACGTTTTTATGACCTTCATACCCGCCCTTACCGAAAACGATATAATTCCAATTCGGGAATACTTTGTATAAAGAAAAGTCAGACCGCGTTCCCTCTTAAACATGAATATTACACAACGTTTAGTCTATTAGTGATCTCCGGAAAATAATTTTCAGACTATAGGATAACTCTGATCGACTGGGACTTAACATTAATACCCAAAAGACCCAGATTATGTTTAACAAATTCTGTCCTTATTTTTTTTTCTTCATTTCCTTTCCACACCTAATAGCGCATCGGGCACTGCATTGGTACACCACTTGCAGCGTATCTCGATCTTTTTTGTTACATATAGGTAAGCTGATCATTCCTACGCTTCAGGTACCAGTCCAGAGACTATGAAATATTCCAGTGTGAAAACAACCTTTTAAATAAATATTTCGTATCAACCATGTCGGGAATCGAACCCGAGACCTCTTGCGTTGTAGGCAAACGCGCTGACCATTACACAACGAGGCCGGCATTAAGCCAGCGGTCGGCAAACCACGGCTAAAGAGCCACTTGAGTGCGGCTCACACAGCGCAAGTTTCCCCTTTTCTTCAATTTATTTCGTCTGCGGGCTTAAAAAAGTCCTTCTAGGACTAATGCCAGAGATCTAAAGGATATTGCAAATATCGTCAAAAAATGCATAGAGAAGCATCATATATAACATCAATGTTCGATTGTTGTGAACTCATTAATTTGATTTGACTAATATGCCAACAACATTGATGTTTTTAACGTGAGTCTTGTAAATGTTGAATGTCAATGTATACTTTTATTTATTTTTTATTTTATTTTATTTATTTAATTTTACAAAACGCCCAAGGCGCATTTACAAAAACTATGTAGGTAAGTAAAAACTTAGTAAGTAATAATTTGAAAAATAAACAACATTTTTTTTGTATACATGTAGAAACAAAAAAGCATGCTGAAATGCAAAATAAAAAGTTAAACTTTGCATAGTAAAAAAGAAAAAAAAGAAATAAAAAAATGTGGATATAGGAAAAATGTTAGAATTGAAAAGCAAATAAAAAAAACGAATTTAAGCAAAAAAATAGAATTAAGAAATAATGTTAAAAACAAATAATAAAAATGAGCGCACAGTAAGTATATACAGGATAATAATATATTATATGGTACACAAAAATATTTGATAAAAACTTCAGAAAGAGATAAGATAATAATAATACACATCAAAAACAGAAAAAATTGCATGAAAAAGAAAGTTTTATTACGAATTGAATAATTGGTTCTAAACAATGCATTTTAAAACGTTTTAAATTAATAATTGTTGCATAAAAAAATTCTGTATCACAAGTAAATTTGTTGGCTAAGGAATATAAACGCGGAATCAGAGAGTTTCGTACATAGTTAGTACCTGCGTATGTAGTTGCAAACAATTCCGTACTTCTTGTGACTCGATTCGGTATTTTGAAGTTAATAAGATTTAGGAGTTCACAACAATCGAGCTCCGAATTAAAAATTTGAAATAAAATAAAAGTCATTTATTTTTCTACGATCTTCTAAGAAAATAAAATTTAAAGTGTGTATACGTGTAATTTATGCTATCTACGGTAATATTTAAATTTTACGAATCTCAAATACTTTCTTTGAATTTTCTGTACTATGTTCCTAATGTGTAATTTATACTGAGGAGATTACACAGTGGAATTATATTCTAACTGACTACGAACTAGTGTGTATGCTCCATGTCAAATAGAACTTAATATTCTGTTTATATTGTATTATAATATTTTGTACCTAGCTGCTTTAACTTTTAAACTGTACTTTAAAATGTTTGTGTTTTATTTATTTATCTCTTTTTTAATTTTTTTTAAACCTAGCTTCAATACCTTCTTTTTTTATGTACCATCTATAGTTCTAAACACTGTTCTATATTTTATTTCTTTATATTGTATTTTTTTTAAATGTATGTTGTTTATATACTCACCTTCTTTTTCTATACCAACCTTACTTCTAAACACTGTTCTACCTTTTATTGCTTTATATTGTATTTTTAAAATTTTATGTTGTTTATATACTCATGTTTAATATAACTTCCATGTTTGTAAAAGCCTTGTAGGCATGAAAAATTAATATTATAAATAAATAAATATAAAACTTGATAAAATTCTGAAATCCTGTCCTTACTCTCTCTATAATATCTATGATAATAGGCAGAGGATCGAAAAAGATGACAGCTTTAAATACCTTAAAGTTCACATAACTGAAGGTATTGCCATGAACGGAGAACTCGCAAACCGTCAAGGAATTTATTTCTAGAGAAACTTTTAACACAATGCGTGCTGTACTCCGTCAAAATGAAATGCCGATTTTTCAACAACTCTTGTACGAGTATAATGCCAGTACTCCTATATGGATGCGAATCCTGGTACATTACTAAAACTCAAATAACCTAACTTCAGAGATTTGCGAGTTAGTGCTTGAGAAGAATATAAGGTACTAGTAGATTTGAATAAAAACATTTCTGAGTCTGAGAACGGACCTATAACGAGCGTTTTGAAGGTGCGGCGGTGAAGAAGAGCCTTAACCCAAGTTGCCTCTTCTTCACACCTACGGGCTTAGCCGTCCTGGGAGGCTGTCGATGACGATCTAACGGCTTTATTCGGTGGAACTGAGGAATGCGGGCTTGCCGGGGGAGGAAGCAAAAGAGATTTGGAAGGCGATAAGGTCTCCTGGAGGCGTCTGGTGATGTCCACGTGCTCCTCTAACGAGAATGCGAAAAATAAGAAGGTAAGTGATTTTTTAAATAAGCCAATGACAACTCATAAGACTTTTTAAAGTTTATTCGTATCTTAGAATACCAAATTTGATTTAATAAGGAATTAAAAAAATATATAAAAAAGTTTGTTTATTATTATTTTAGATTTTATAAACACTCAAAAATCTTTTTGTTATTACTGTACAACACTCTTTATTTCTTTGTATTATTAAAACTACAAAAAAGTACATATTTTGAGATAAAGAAAAATTCATATCGTTTGAGGCTTTTAAAACAAAATATGACATTCATTTTGTATAAAATCCCTGAACGTTAAATAAAAAACTTTTTTGACATGAACAAGTTAGTAATGGTGAACCTATTTCTATCCAGAAAGCTTAATTTCCTTCTACACTTTTTACAAACATGGTGCGTAGTTGGATTTACTGAAAGAGAAATGTTTTCAGGAATATTCTGACGTTATTATGCCTTCGTTCATTTTATTATTTACGATTTGCCCACAGTCGAAAATTCATTCTCGGAAATCAATGTTTATCAAAGTGGATTAGACCAAACGAAAATACTTTTACACTACAATTCTTTCGAAGTATTTCGTTACTTTAAGAATGGCAATAACTTTGTCCACGTTGTTACTTTTATAAATTAATGGGATTATCAACTACTAACCATTTTCTTTTAATTACACTATTATTTTATTATTTGCAACAGTTCTATGAAACTATTTTTTATGAATTTTTTGACACACAAGCAAAAAAAATGGTTATCAAATGGATTGTGGATTGAAAAACTCTTTAAAAAGGTTTTTTGAAAAATAGTATTGTTTCTTCTTACTACAAAAATGTGTAATTATTTTTCCAAAACATTATTTCTAGTTTTTGATATATTTCAAAATTTTATCAAACATGACATTGTTTGCAAAGTGACACAGATACAAACATTGACATTGTCCAAAACTAACGATTCTCTCCTTTTCCCATTGTTAATGTTTGCATTATACAAAAAAAAATACACCAAAAACACGTATGACTTTCGCTCTGAGAACATTATCTTTTGTGGACCCAAGAGAGCCCAAAAGCCATTTTCAGGAGAAGTCGACAAGTTTGGATTTTGGAAGTTTGGATCACTGCAGGAGACTGCTGCGAGACATTGCATAGATTTATACACTATTAAGCATGTTGTCCAGATATTTATTAAAAAGTATGTTTATGTAGTAATTTTTATTTTTAGTATTCATTAATAATAATCGTATGCGTGCTTCCACTTTCCATTATGTTATATCCAAACTCAACATAGGGCTCATGGCCTCATAGAATTAATAGGATACGTTATTATTTTTTTGTAATATGTATTTTTCTATGAATAAATAAATATCTTTTCTTTTGAAACTCCATCCGATTTTAAGGGCTGATTGACAGTCCACGTAAAAACGTCATTACTAGAAGGGTCTTTCATGTCACATGGGTTAGTAAAGAGAAATCGAACAAAAAGATATTAAAAAGAAGTATAGTGATACCTGAAAAACGATTGCCATTTTACAAAGCACAGGGTTACGGTGGCCCTTGGTTGGTATTCTGAATTTCCCCTACGCCCTAAAGAGTGGATAGTGTGAGGATATTTATTTTTTTAATGCGACGACATTTTACTTCATAAGTCCACGCTGATGATTAAACGTCAAATAATGTATGAAACTGTCTTAAAAACGGAAAAAAAACTAATATGGTTTGGTCAACTTAACTCAATTTAGTGTTTTAGATAATGTTTAAGGTCGCAATAATGGTCTAAATAAGAATGTTCATATATGGTTTTACGTGTTTGTGTTTGTTTGACGTGTAATCATCAATGTGCCCATAAATGAATCAAAATTTAGGTACACGCAAAAAATAAAAATCCCCAAATTAACCACTCTCTAGGGAATAAAGAAGATTTAGAATACCACCACTGGAAGTGTTGCCAGTCCTATCGATTTTTTGGTAGATTTCAAAGAAAACCTACCGCTCTACCGAAATCAATTCAAATTTCTGTATTTATTTTTGCTTACTAACTAAACATGTTAAGCCTCATAGATTCGCAACACGTTGCTTGAAATAATTGAGTGACTTGTTGTAGTCTGCAGACCTCAAAACGATGGCACGAGATTAACCATTTTGCGTCGCCATGCCGATTTAAAAATAATCTTATTTAAAAATCGGCGCAATGAGTTCCAAAAGAAAAGCTTGAAGGTAATTTATAGATAGCATCAGTTATATTTGTTCATGTGTTTTGAATATGAGAAGTTCCTTGGTAATTTATTCAAAAGAGTGTTTGGTTATTACCTAGAAACGTAAATATAAAAGTCGCCGCCTCGAGTTGGGAGATTTTCGATTTAGAAAACCCTAAACTATCAAAGCGTACAGAATTATGTTATAAACTTTGGGAGCAAAAAGTTTTGCCAAGAAAGTTTTATCTCGTCCGGCCCATGGCTGATAAGGAACTCCTATTGGGTCGTGTTTATACAGGGACCCTAACCGCAGGAGACAACTTTATTAAACTAATAATATTTTATTTACAGAGCGAATAACATGTTACGAAAACGTATCGGTGAGTTTAAATTGCAAAACGAATAAAATACACAAATGTAAATTACGTTCAATAAAGAAAACTTATTATTCCCGTGAAGATAATTTACAAAATCAGTTGTCAAATTTTAAATCATTTTATATCTGCAGACTAAGATTTTTGTATGAATGCAGAAATGTACTTACATTTTTCATGGTGATTGAGCTGATAACATTTTAAGACTGTTAAAAAAACCAACAGGCAAGTTTTGAAATGTTAATTTATAAATAACTCTACACAACCCTTGAGTAATTTTATCAAGATGAAATCTTAATGAAGACGAATACTTTTTCAAAAAGAAAATATGTTTTTAAAAGGCAGTTTAAGATTTTATCTCTTTATCTGTATGTCCATTAGTTATATTATTATTTCACAACAAAATAGCAAACGGTAGTACAAAGTTAATTATTTCGTTTTTTGCCACATAAAACATAAAGACGTTTCTAAAAAAATAATATGAAACATAAACACATTGGACGAGGCGTTTATTTTATGTGATGTCCTGTCGGCAAAACATCTCAATGACTTCAAATAAATTGAAGATCACTTTGTTGATCTGGAATATAAAAAAAAGAGTTTTCTCACACTCACAAAACAAAATCAAAAACTGCGGGTTCCCTGCCGTTCCCCGAATTACAAATGTTTTCCGAGAAATAACTTCTACAGAATTAATTACATTGTAATATTCAATTATATGCCAGAGAGCATTAATCACATGAAATATCTTAAGTTCATAAAAAAACGAACTTACAAAAACTTCCTTGAAACTAAGTAATCAGTACAAGTCCTGATGATGAGGTTGCAATCTCGAAACCGGTCGACATATAGAGGGTTAAGATCGCCGTTAATTATGAGTATTCTATTATATTCTCGTAGATAGGAGTCAGTGCCAAGCAAGCTCCTGACGTCACTGCCACCTGTGTAGATATATGTTTCTGACGGCCTTTAAAAAGATATGCGGTCGCAGAGAAATTTGATCAATAGGTATTTAAACAGTTTTTCTGTCACTCTCCTTCAGATGCCTTCCTGATTTTGTGCGAAAATGACAACTGTACGTCGGACTTATTATGCCTATTTAGAATCGACGTTTCGCTGTCCCGTTTTTCGCACCCCAAAACTGAACGAATAAAAAAAAAGATAATCAAATTTTCTGTGCCGATAATTTTTCTGTTTTTCAAAATTATTTGTATGCCGTACGCTCTTTTTTGATATACGTAAATCACCATATTCAAATAAAAGAATATAGGTGTTTCATTATTATTATTATTATTTTTATTATTTTTTATATTTTTTATTATTGTTATTAATATTATTATTATTATCATAATAATTATTATTATTTTTTTTTATATATATATCTTTAGCTTTTTAATAAAAAAAATAAATAAATATGTTCTGTAACTTGAATTATAAAAATTAAACTTTTATTTTATTAGTTGGTTGGAAGAAATTGCCATTTGGCAATAAGCCCGCCAATGTACAAATAACGTTATGTACAAAAAGTTAAATAAATAAAATGAAAAATATATTATTATTGTTATTATCGCAATAATTTTAAGCGAGCAAATCAAATCGTTTTTTTTAAAAGGAATAACCCGCTAAGCCTCTATTTAGAGGCTTGCCAGCAAGTGGAATAAAGGAGAAATGAAAGGAGGTAATGAAAAATACACCACAACACCCAGACCAATTGAGAAACAATCTTTCTTGAATTATTTTCTCTTGCAACTGGCGGGAATCAAACCCGCAATGCCAGTTTCACAGTTGGCCGTCTAACCAACTGCGCCGATTTGCTTAGATCTGTTTTAATGAAAGTTAGTTCTTGGTGCACTTTAACTTTCCTAAAACAAATCTAGTCTATTTTTGAACCCATTGAAACTACACGTTGAGATCAGCTCTTGTGGCAGATTATTCCAACCATCAACATCCCTTTTGCCCAGGAAATGCTTCCTTATCCGCACTGAAGAACCAACACTTTGAAGTTATAGAAAAGTTCATTCGAGAAAGGTGTTTATTTAATCTGCAGTGCCCTGTAAGGGGTCTAGTGATAACTCTCACTAGGTTTCGGCTTAGTTTCATTATTAGAAATCAAACACTGATTTGAGTCTACTGAACACTTTATTTTATTTTTACAAATATAAAAATAAAAACTTCTCGACAATTGTTCCGCCATGTTAGGGCATTTTCAAACGAATGTGAAGATTATATGGATTGAACGTCCTTATATATCTCGTTTTCTCCAAATTCCCGTGTCTCTTCTTTCAACCAAGTCCGTTGTGCCTTCCCGATGGTGGTGCGGGCAGCAGGGAATTTACTTTTTGTGGATATTTGTACGTTCTTTGGAATAACAAACTCCTTAAGGCACTTTTGATTAAACCACAAATTTTGCACTGTTTTACGATATTTTAATTTTAATCTTCTATATAAAATCACCTGGGTGGCTATATCAGCCACCTTCGATTTATTGATTGATTTGGTGTTTATTTTGAAGAACTCCTTTTTTAAACTTATAATATTAGAAATCAAACACAAATAAAGTGTTCAGTAGACTCAAATCAGTGTTTGATTTATAATGGACTTTGTCCGTAAATAAATAAATAAATAAATAAATAAATAAATAAATATTATAAGTTTAAATATGGAGTTCTACAAAATAAACAGCAAATCAATCAATTAGTTTCATTAGGTCAAAAGCACACCTTTACTAGTATCCTTTGTATAAATTGACGAAGCATTTTATTTCGATTGTATCTTTCCGCGCAGAACTTTATTAACCCCTTAATTAAATAATAAATTTATTTTATTTTTTCAATAAATGAAATTGGATTCATTAAATACAGTGCCGGCGATAAAAAAGCTTATGCATGGATAAGCTCTTTAATCGCATAAATTATCATTGTACCAAGTTGTGTGAGATATATTTAGGAGAGGGGGTAACATTATGGTGGGGGTATAGAGCTGGGGGGATGAGGAAATAAAACAAGAGAAGGCGCGTCACCCAGACGGCGCCATCGTTCGGTGACCATCTCAAAAAAATTAATCGATTAATAAATTTACATTGTTTTTTAACAATGGTATTGAGTCATGGTGAATTAACAATTATTTATTTTTTTAAGTTTATAGACAAATAATTTCATATTTTATCATATACTAAGCATACTTGAAGTACCGGATTCGACTCCTGGGAGGGTAAGTAAGAGACATTTGTTCATCAGGTGATTTTACGCCACAATATTTTACGGTTCCTGGATCAGTGTCTAAAGCGTAAGACTAATCACCTTACCTTTTTGCAACTGATGATCAAGATTTATTTATTTATTTTTTTTTTATTTTATTTATTATGTACATACAATATTACATTTTAGTTATTTTAAGACATTTTTGACATTTTTTTTTTTTTACAGGACTCACCAAGCCAATGAATATGGCTTGTCGGTAAAGATCCTTTACAATTAATCATATGATAGTCCTACATGGTTTTATAATAATAATTACTACTAACTTAGATATAGGGAGCGAAAAAAAAGTACATGTAATTGATGCTTTCAAAAAAAAAAATATTTAGAAGATGTAAAAAAAAAAGCAAAAAAAATAAGTGAATGATCACGCAATTTTAAGATAAAAAATAAATAATTACAGAACCGGAGTACCAAAATTTTAAACATAAGTGTTTACATATTTAATGGGCACAAAGCATTTTATTAAAAACATTATTTATTAACATATCCATATCTATATCTATATCTATATCTATATCTATATCTATATCTATATCTATATCTATATCTATATCTATATCTATATCTATATGTAAGTCTATATCTATATATCATCCTCATCCATATCCATACATATTTATACCCGTACATGCACACATACATATCCATACATACATATATACACATATATACACATACATACATACATACATACATACATGTGAACATACATATACACACACAAACATCCATGAAAATATTACTTAGTTATAAATTCTATTTTATATATATCTATATTTACAAATATTCAATTTTTTTAATATATAAACTCCTGATCGAATAGCCAGTCTATTTTTTTGCCCTTGTCACTTTTGGTAGTGCCATTTCTCAGATTGTTTGGTAACAAATTAAACATAACTGGAACCACATATTTTAAAGTTCTTGTCCCATATTTGTTTCTGGTCTTTGGAATCACTAAACCATCATTTTGTGTAAATCTTGTGTTATAACCATGTTCCAATAAATTTTTGAATTCATCACTTTTTCTTTGTTCCAAAATGATACAGAGCCACAGAATTCCTCGAACCGGCAGCGCCTTAATAGATTTATATAATACACATTTGTTACTCCTTATTTTGTAAATATCATTAGAGACTATTTTTTTAACGATGGAACACTGTAAACTCTGTATCATTTTTATGTTTGTGATTGTTGAGTGACCCCATGCTTTGATACCATATCTTAGAATAGCCTCCACCAAGGAAAAATAAATAATTCTGAGTGTACTTTTAGGCAGAATAAACGATAACTTATAAAAAGTACTAACTAGAGTCCGCAATCGATCACAAAGGTTAGATATTTGACAATTCCATTTAAAATTTACATCTATATATATTCCTAAATATTTATATTGACTTTCAAATTGAATAATATCGCAGTTACAGTGTAGTGGAATTTTATTATGTAGACAGTCAACATTATGGGCAATGAAATTTTGAAGTATGTATTTTTTAGCATGAGGTGATTTGATATACAAACATTTTGTTTTTTTTGTATTAATAATGAGACCAAAATCATGTGCCCAATTCAAAAGTTTATTAAAATCGTTTTGCATTTTTTCTTGCATTTCTAGTGGATTTTTCCCCGAAATCACAAGTGCCGTATCGTCTGCAAAGATAAATTTTTTAACATTCCGAAACAATTTTTTTATAAATGACACATAAATAATGTATAATTTTGGGCCTAAAATCGATCCCTGAGGTACTCCGGATAAATATTCCTTGTCTGAACTTAAAATGTTTTTAATTTTGACGCTCATTTTTCTCCCCGATAAATAATTTTGAAAAAAAGAATGCAGTGTTCCCCTTATCCCAATTGACTCTAATATTTCTAATAATTTTGAGTGACATAAAGTGTCGAATGCTTTTGAAAAATCTATAAATAAAACCAAGATGTGCTGTAAGCCATTCAATTCATTATTTATGTAATCTGCGAATTTCTGTAATAGATCGTCGCAACTTTTTTTTTTCTGAAATCCGAATTGACAACGATCAATAATATTGAACTTCTCCAAATATTGATCCAAATTAATACACACATATTTTTCTAATATTTTTTCGATCGCAGGCAATAAAGATATTGGTCTATAATTATTTACATTAGAATGATCTCCCCCTTTGTAAATAGGTCTCACTATACTGTGCTTGAACACTTCTGGAATTAAACCAGTACTCAAAATAAGGTTGATAAGATGCGTAATCACAGGGCTCAAAATTGAAACATATTTTTTAATATCATACATTCTTATATTGTCTATACCCGTAGTTCTCGAATTTTTCATTGTCCCAATAATTTTAGTAATTTGTGAGGTTTTGGCCCGAGGTAAATACATCGAGTGAAGTCTTGATTTAAATGTTGATACATTTGTTTTGATGTTGCATTTGTGAAGTAATTTATTTACTCCTTCTTGAAAAAAAGTAACGAATTTTTCTGCTGTATCTTCTATAGATTCCGTTTTCAAAAAGTATTTTTCCAATATTTCGTCACAATCGGCTTTTTCCTTTCTTCCCATCACCTTATTGATTTGGATCCATGTCGCCTTGATGTTATTTCCGCAGCCGTGAAATTTCTCATTATAGTATGTTTTCTTGGCCTGTATAATACATTTATTTAATTTATTTCTGTATTGTTTATATTCAGTACCAAAAGATATATTTTTGGGCGAACTTTTGCATCTTCTCCATAAAGAGTCTCTTATTTTAATTTTTTCTAAAAGATGATTACTAATCCATATCTTTCTGGAACAATGCTTGATATTGTTTTCTTCCGAACGCACCATTTTACTATTTTCATACACTGTATTAAAATTAATTAAAATTTTGTTATAAAGAGTGATAGGATCTGTTTCTACCATTAGGATGTTCCAATTTATTTTTTGAATATTAGTATCAATAAGTTTGTCAGATAAAAATGATGATGTTTTTTTCCTTACGATGTGTACGGTTTTTTTTAATGGGATGAAAACAGCTGTCATGTAGTGGTCTGCTATAGAGCTTTCATGAACACATGCCCTCAATACCATGCTCTCTTTGTCACGAATATAAATGTGGTCCAGGCACGAGCAGACGGTCCTCTGCTGCACAATTGCTTCCCTCGTTACGTCTTTAATACATCTTATTAATCCAAATGAAGCCATCATGTTTTCGTATTTTTGTACGGTACCATTGTTTTGTTCCAAAAGGTTTATATTGATGTCTCCGAGCCATATAATAGAGTCCTTCTCGTCGATTTTCCTGAGTAGTTTTTCTATTTCACAGATAAAAATAAACTTACTTTTATTTGGTGGTCGGTAGATTGAGAAGAGATGAATTTTTTTACCACTTTTTAATGATAAAACTCCATATATACATTCACACACTTCCCCAATATTTTGGATTTTTTTTTCTTGAAAACCGATATTATCTTTTATGAAAAGTACAATACCACCACCTGATTTGTTTTCTCGGCAGTAATTAAACCTATTATAACCCTCTATCTTGTATAATTGTAATTGTCTTTCGTCTTTGACTGCCGTTTCACATATTGTTAAAATATCGATATTTTCGAGCGATGTATTTAGTGTGAGAATCAGCTCATCCCAATGTTTAGTGAGTGACCGTATGTTTAATTGTAAACAAACAAGTTTCTCGCTTGTTATTTCCCTTTTTATCCATTCGTCGATATTGATAGTTCGCTCATAATCTATATTATATGTTTCATAATCAATATAATCACAATCCAGATTTACCATTTTAGCAATCAAAATATTGTATCCTCGCTCTGGCTATATAATCCATTCGTTTTCTTACAGGGCAATCTAAACTGAGTGCCGAATGATCATTTGAACCATCAGCACAATTTACACATTTTGGCGAGGTGTCCGTATTTTGCCTTTTCTTGCAGTCTTGCATTTTGTGTTCCTCGGTGCAATATGCGCATGTCAGTTTCCTGTCACAGAAACGTTTAGTGTGTCCATAAAATAGGCAGTTAGTACATCGGATCAGTGGCGACTCGTCATTTACAATTATTTTTTGGTATCCGATATTCACTTTTTCGGCGGAGATTAGCTCTTTCCAAATTGTAGGCGTAGTTTCCGCCACAATATGACATAAGTGTTCGTTTTTTACCCGTTTTCTGTATTTAATTTTAATGTCTTTTTCACCGATATTTTTCAATTGTTTGTTTTGTTTTTTAAGTGACATTAAAAGTTCTTCTTCTTTAATTTCATTCAACACATATTTAAAAATAACAAGTGGCTTCCTGATAACGGCTTCTTCCGCTTTAAGTCCGCCGCTCGATGATCTGTTAATGGCATTCTTCAGTAAGTCTTTTTCTTCATTGTTTTCGCAACTAATTATTACTTTTCGGTTTGCTGCTTTTCGAAATTCCTTAACACCAATACCTAGATCGCACACATTAATATTTGACTTAATTTTTTTGGCTACTTCTTCGCTATCTATTTTAGAATCATTCGAAGTAACAATGATAGTATGCCTCGGTATGTTGTTTACTTTTTTGACAGCGTCAACGTATGAGTGATTTGTCCCTTGTTTTGAAGTATTTGCAGTTAGTAAAAGCTGAATCATTTTGCCTTGTTCAACTATCAAATCCTTTAGTTGATTTACTTCCCCACTAAGCGCTATAATACGATCATTTAAATTTAATATCATTTCTGAATTTGCGCGAGTCATAATTACAGTATTGTACTTGCTTGTATTGTAGTAGGTAGAGTTGCACTTTTCGGTCACACAAAGAATAAAACTAATTTGTTTTACACTTTGAATAATTACCAACACCTAAGTAATAATCACAGTTTTACAAATAACAATTTACTATGATTTTTTTTATACTTTCACTACTTTTGTTATATTGTTTTTAGTAAAATTGACGAGGTAAAAATTTGTGCGTGCGCTTTCGCTCCTTACTTTATCTATATGAGATAAGATACGCTGCATTTGCTTTTCCAGTGCAGTGCCTAAGCACCATCAGATGTAGATGAGGGTTTAATTGATGTTTTATTTTCTAAATTTGTTGCAACAGAAAGGGAAAACCTTTTTGAGAAGGGAATATGGAAGAATAGGCATTTAAGGGGCTTATGACCTGTAATAGACTGGTTTAAGTGTTCACTTTGTGTAACATTTACAATTCTACCTATGTTTAAACATCCATATTTCCATATCTTACCTTTTCGTAAGTAAAAGAGCTGAAACTTTTATCGTGTGGGTGAGGTTTCCCTATTTTTGCGACAAATTTAAATCTAATTAAAGGAAATTTAAATCCAGGAAATTAAAAAAAAATCCAGCCTGTCTGCAAACATTTGGACATACTCAAAACATTGTTGAGGTTTCATAGTGTTCAATAACTAAATATCTAATTCTACGTTGGCGCTTAAGAAAAACTGATTAATGTTTTTTTTTTAAATGACAGGAACATATATAATGGGGAAAAAGCAAATATTACGTGGTTCATTTTTTTGTCTAGTACAAATACATTTTTGAGTGGAAAATATAACCAGGATTCCTTACAAGTAGTTTAAACTCGATAGCTACTGATAGGTAAATGACCTAAAAGAGGAAATCGTGTGGAGATTTGTGGTGTACTAATTGCATTTGCTTACTAAATCTGAGGCCCGGGTTTGATTTCTTTTAAGGTGAACAGAAAATATTAATTTGTTTGAAAATTAAAAAAACCGTAAATATGATTATTAAAAAAATATTTTTAATATTACAATAGTAAGTCACCCTACAATAGGGATGTCTCGCCCGCTGAACTAGTAGTACTCTCATAATAAACCGTCGATGGCCGAAAGTAATCCAAATGTTTATCTCTCACTTTAGCTAAATGTACTCGCACCCTGAGAGATTCATTTTCATTTCTGCCAGTCACCATTCTATAAAAACTCATTGTGAAACTCAAATCTTCTCTTACAAAGTTTAGGAAAGAAAATCAGTGCCCCTGATAATGTATATATTGAATAAAAAGCTGCGATACAATAGAGCCCTGAATAAGGCTAAGAATTTTGCTGGGGATATTGAACAATGCAGGAAATGGGGGTTTCACCAAACTAAAGACATAAAGGTGTGAAAAAACGTTAAAATTACCTTGTAAAAAAATAATTTTATTACTATTACAAGCATCGCGCCATTCCGTTGGCAGAGAGAATGGACTGCTACACACGTCTATCCTGACATACTATCCTTCCACATTCATATTTATTTAACACTTTATAAACATATACAATACATTTATATTTAATTGTTTAAAAAATACTTAATTTGCTGTTAGATAAGGAAGTTAAATACTAACTATAGTATTTTATTTGACTGTCTTTGTAGTCTGTTTATATTATTTTGGTTTCTTGTTCCCCATAGTTATTGTAAAATTTAACATATTTTAGATTTTACTAGTACAAAGGCTTCATAAGATGGTACTATTTGCAAACCCGGCAAAATCTATATTTCTTTATTTTGAGCAAATCACAAAAAAATGATACAATACTTAACTTCATCTTTTTTTAAAACTTCTTTTTTAATTATAATCAGTAAATATTTTATACGTAAGCAATGATGACATAAGCATGATTATGTCAAGAAACAGTAATGATATAATAAATTTAATTTTATACATTCCAACTTTACAATACTCAAGTGGAGGTTGCCATGTTTGCAACGAACCCGATAATTAAAAGTCAAGTTCTTACAAGTAAAGCCGTATTTTTAACTGACAATGTAATAATTATTGTAAAAATTGTATTCTGAACAAGTTTCAATTAACATCTTACTTTTTTTAGATTTTGGATTTTGCCGGGTTTGCAAGTAGTTTTAGATTTAAATAAAAAGACTTTATAATGAGGAACTTCAGCCCTACGGGAAATTGGATACAAAAAATGTTTTCTTACGCGGGGTAAAAATTAGAGCATTAAATTGTACTATAAAGTTTCTTGAAAATGTACAGAAAAAATAATAAAAAATACTTTGATAAAAACGCACTACTTTAAATGACGTCACTGGTTCATGTGAATCAACCTATGATCTGAGAGCTATGGAAGATTTCCGGTCTGCTTGTCGCTTCTGGACCAATAAGAAGAACTGAATGAGAATAAGCGGAAATGAACCTCTGACGTTACACGCGGAGTTATTTCAGAAATACAAAACTTTGAAAAATCGTGGCGCCGATAATACGATATATAAAAATTAAAAAAAAAAAAATTGACTTAGTTTAACAGTCTATTAACAAATAAAAAATTTAAAAAAAAACACTGAAGTTCCTCATTGTGCTATTTTGCTAATATTTTTTTTAATATAAAATGTCCATGTCAATAGTCAGTCTATTGTAAGTCCAAAGTATTTAACATGTTCAATTTCAATAATATATATTCAATTATACTATATAATATAATGCCAGAGCCATGGAAATTTTGCAAGAACCACAAGCTAAAGAGGTTGCTAACTACTTTCTTTGAAGAAATTAGTCACAGAGAGTCTGAGGGGTTGATGGTGGCTGTTAAATGGCCAACACATGTTTTAATTTAAATTGTTTATATTTATATTTTTAGTTTTTTACTGATTTTATTTTTAAGATCCTCATGACTTTTTCATTTGTTTTAACTATGTATTTTTTGTAATTACATCTTTTACTTTATTTTTTAATATGTTTTTTTCTCTCTTTCTACTCGGTATTTTGCAATGTTTTTATTTTAAATATGCTTTTTGGCATACACATACATTAATTTTTTTACTATGACTTTAAATATGTTTCTTAATATGTAGTCTGTTTTTATTATGCCTTATACTGAGTTTGAAAATATTATTATAGACATATTTATATATTTTAATAGTTTTTAGTATGTTTTCACTACATTTATTACTTTGTTTTATTATATATTTGCTTCGTTTTTTTACTACATTTTTACTTTGTTTTTACTACAATTTTAATATGTTTTAACTACATTTTTATTATGTTTTTACTCCATTTTTTACTTTGTTTCTCAATTTGTCCTGTATCTTTGTTTTTTGTACTGTTTCTATATGTTGATTACTGTTTTTTATATTTTTTTTACTGTCTTATAACGGGGTAAATAACCCTAGTTAGGCAGTTAAAGAAACTTTGTCTAAATTATAATTTTGTGTATGTAATGTAATGATAATAAATAGATAAACAAATAAATTAGTCGTTAATCGTTTATGTAATTGCCTTTTTAAAAAAAAAAATTCTAGACTTAAAATGCATGATATTACTTTTTTCATTAAGTGTAAGTAATTTTGTGTTTGATTAGATTTCATGCACGTAGTGCTAAAATACGAGTACATAAATACATATAAAAAATCACATGTCCTGTAAAAATACCAAAATACAGCTTTGTCAGAAAATTTCTGGTCCGAGTTTAAAATTTCATCGCCGGCGCCGTTATGAACAACCTCCTTTTTTCCTTGTTTTTAATACTAAGCGACATAATTCTAATGGACTGACAACAGCAATCCTTTCATTGGGTCTCGTGGGTCCCAAAGTTGGGCCGTATTTTGAGAGTAAATTAAAAGTTTAAATATCCAGTGAATATTTCCAGTTCATCTACCACCTACGTACATTCTCGAACATTCTACCCCGTACCCAGATCTGAACGTATTCATTTTTGGGAAACATAACTTTTTCCCTTGTGACGATGACAAACGAAAATAATATTTGTATTTTTTATACTTATTTTTATATATGCCCATTAGCATTGATGATGATAGAAAGAAAAACATATAATAACATAGTAATAAGTACTAGAACATAGATAAATCCAATCATATAACAATGTTCTAGATGTGCGGCCGCTATTCGTTACAGAGGCACTTGTGAACTTCTGGAAATCCGTAAATAAAGTCAGGACACAGCAAAATATACAGACGCGATCAGCGGGAAGGATTAATTACGTTGGCCCTACCACTCACTCAAAGCTAGCTAAAAGAAACTTTACCTTCCTGGCTCCGATATTTTTAAATCAACTTCTGGCAGCCATAAGGAACTCCACAAGTGCCAATGTATTTAAGAAAAATATTTGTAATTGGTTGCTGCACATCAAAAGAGACGAGATTGTCAATTTTTTTAAAGTTCAAAATTAGCAATTAGCAAAAATTGACAAACCTGCTTTCCTTCCTTACTTTTACTTTTATTTGCTTTTTATATAACTTGATATATTTACGTTTTTTTTATTATGTATTTTCGTATTATTTAATTTAGTTCTCACTCTTATTTGGAATATTATTTATTACTCTTTTTTCTTATTAAAGTATAGAGTGAGTTTCTAGAAACCATACCTCAATTATCATTTCAATTTTGTTTTTATATTTATGTTCTTTTTCGATTGATTTCAATAATACTATTATTTCGTTTTTTTTGTTAATACTACTATATTTTACTATGATACTTATTATTTTGTATATTTGATGACGTATGAATCTAAATTTGTATCATTTATATTTTAATATTTATATCTGATTATCTTCTTTACATTGTATTTTTTTTAATTTTATTATTAATTACTTATAACTTGTTATTCTGGATTGTTTTTTTTTGTTGTTATTTTTTATGACTTGACACGGGCACAGGTTAAAAAGCCTTAATAAGTTTATAAATATATAAATGAGTGTAATTTTGAATGAATAAATGAATAAATAAATAAAATAACATCAAGAAAGAGGGGGAACAAAATTGAACTAGGTGGGAATGGAAGACGGTAGTGTACAGTTCGATAATTTGATTCAGTGATCGCATGAATGAATACAACTTGTTATCAAAGAAATCAAGACTGTAATATTTGCTGGTAGACCTAAGAATTCTAGGAAAGACGGAGTGAAACCCGTCGTTAGTTCTATGCTTTTCTGTATGAAAAAGTATATTTTGTATTAGGTTTCTTGTTGGGAAATTAAATTTTATATAGCTCAGTGGTTCAGGCGCATCAAAGAGTGAATCAAGTACTTTGAATAGGACTAACAGCTCGAATTCATATATTTATGATAGTATCTAGCTCATTATGTTATTTGTATGTATATTTGCCTTTATTAAAAAACGAGTATTTTGTCGGCCTCGTGGTGTAATGGTCAGCGCGTTTGTCTACCATGCAAGAGATCTTGGGTTCGATTCCCGACATGGTTGATATGAAATATTTATCTAAAAAGGTGTTTTCATACTAGAATATTTTATAGTACCTGAACTAATACCTAAAGTGTAAGACTTATCATCTTACCTTCATGTAGCAAAAATGATCAAGATACGCTGCGGTTAGTGTACCAATGCAGTGCCCTATGCACCATAAGGAGCGGAAAGTGAATGATGATGATTTTACGAATTTTCAATTATAATTTCTGTATGTTTTTTCAACATTTTGTTTTTTAAACTTACAAAACGCAAGAAAGGGCATAAAATTTAATATTAATATAGTCGAAAAAAACCTAATAAGGGGAAAAATTATATGTCAAATAAAATTTTTAAATATAAAAATTGACTTAAATATTTTGTAATATCTCATTTTCATGTCGTGTTCGCATTATTTTTCGATGTTTCGGATCGCATCACAGCGTCCATAATCAGGGTTGATGTTATTTGTTTAGTTTTTTTTTAAAGGAAATAACTCGTTAAGCCTCTATTTTAGAGGTTTGTCAGCAGTTGGGAAAAATGAGGTAGTGAAAATACACCACAACACCCAGATCGATTGAGTAAATAATATTTTTTTGATTTTTTTCTTTCAACTGGCGGGAATCAAAGCTTCGACGCCAGTTTCCCGGACCCTGTCATAAGTTAAATAATTTATGTTTTGTTATGCGCTAAGGGTATGTACCGTGTCAGAGTTGTTGCTATATGCAAATCAAAATCAGAATGGGATGCGATTAAAATTACCCTAGTAACCAGTAATAAAGACATGACGTAAAAGGGTAGAATGTGAAACGATACAGATCTTAGATTCACAAGCTGCATAGAACAATGACTGCGACACGGTATAAATCCTAAACACATAAAGTTATGTATTATATATATACATAAATATCATCAAACCGGACAATTCCCTTTTCGAGCTAAATGGTGCATATGCCACTACTTTGGCACACCAATCGCAACGTCTTTTTATCAAATCTGTTACATGAAAGTAAGATCAGGCTTGCGCTTCAGGTGCAGCCAGGGACCATTTTTAAAATAAACGTTTCATGTCGACCATGTCGGGAATCAAACCATAGTTCTCTCGCATGGTAGGCAGACCCGCTAAACATTTGACCACAGCGAATAAAAGGGTACTTTTTAATTTTAATACTTTCAAAATGGATTTTTTACCCTTGAAAATAGACGCACTGTATCTGAATTATGCTATTTACATAAAATATTAAATAATAAAGTAGACTTTTTTATCCTACTCTCCAAAATAATCTTAATGTCCCCTTTTGCGTGACAAGAAATCAGTATTTGTTCCATCTGCCAGTCTGTAGCACTAGCTATGGACAACACTCTTTCCTCTTTCGTTCTTGCTCTAACTATAATGCTTTTTTTTCATCTGTAGATATATTTTACATGCCTCTTAATTTATTTAAAAATAAATTAAGACTTCTTATTTTTGGCTGCGATACGATCCCACTTACTTTTTAATGATGTTTACACTTACACACGCCTTAACACTTACCCCTACAGTAATACACACAAACACACAAATACACTTACTCTCATACAAATACACATAAACACACCCTTTTGTTGTAACACAATTTAATAATATGTATGATTCTTATTTAGAAACTTTGCTGGTCTGTCTTTAAACTGTATTTTTTTTAATGTTACTTTATTATTGTCGACTGTTTGTTTCTTTAAAATAAATAAATAAATAATACTTTATGCCCTGGGCGTCGATTATGATGGGAAGATAAGGACGTCATATCTTCACCATGACGTTATATTTGAAGATAAATTCTCTCGAGTGATTGCGAAGATACACTACCGACCCTTTACCTTCAAGTTTTGGGTAGGTACATCGATATGAAACAAGGGGAAGCGTACGTCACGGTACACATTGTTTTATCGACGGGTCTAGTACCCCTCGCTACGTTTATTTATTTGAATTTTCAATCGTTCTGAGGTTGGCACTTTTTTCTTAAAAGCCTATTAAAATATGAGAGAAATAAGTGAATTTTGAAGTCGGATAAAATTCCGACATAACTGTCAGTTTTGAAAACGAGCAGCTAGATGTAGTAGCTAAACTAGCTAGATTCTACCCTATAAATATACAAGAGCATCCAGCCGTTAAATGTTACCACTGTAAAAAATAATACTCATGTTTTCAACAAAATTCAACAGTTTGCTGGCCTTAAAGCAGTGGATATAAATTCTACTATTTGTATCACGAACCACCTGACGCAGCGAAGGATTTTGCACAAAATTAAGTCTTATTGTTATAATCAACCGTATTTAATTATTACGTCATTTCTTTTTCCGCTAATTTCATCATTCTTTTTTTTCACATTCTATTTACTTTCAATTATTGTTTTATTGCTCATAAAATTTATATTTACCTGTTATTTTCATAAATAATTAATGTTTTAATTAATGGCACGTAATTTAATGTTTTTGCCTGAAGAAAGTTTTACAAATACATTATTTTTCTTTTAAATTTATATCAACAGAGTGGGAAAACATTTTTTGAAGGAAATATGGAAGTCTAGGCATTAACAGGGCTTATGACCTGTCATTGGCTGGTTTAACTGGCCACTTTACACACTGTGTATTATTTACCATTCTGCCAATGTTTGAGCATCCACATTTCCTCATACTTTTCTTCTACTTTTGTGAAGTAAAATAGCTGAAACCTTTATCACGTGAGTGAGATTCATCCGGCTGAACCAAATCGCACCTACGTGGCAACGCCTGAAAACAATTTTCCAATTTTTATACTTCATCTTTTACCTGGTAGTTAATTCGACAATGTTTGAGTATGTCCAAATGCTTGCAGACTGGCTGGATTTCCCACCTAGCACTTAACCAGCCACTGACAGGTCATAAGCCTGTAAATGCCTAGACTTTCATATTTCCTTCTCAAAATGTTTTCCCTCTCTGTTAAAATTAATTTAAATATGAATAACTTCCTAAGGAGGAAATCCAGCCAGTCTGCAAGCATTTGGACATACTGAAACATTATTTTTCATTCAATATTTTAAATTACTTTTTATACTTAAGTCCGAAGAAGAATTGGGGCGCGGGTCGGGTGGTTAGAACAAAATCATTGAAGTCTCCTTAGAGTATATACATCAGCTATTTGATATTCCATACTTCAAATGTTTTTTTCTTAAATATTCCTAATATATTCTTAACAGCAATAAATTGTATTTTTACTTCGAGAGATACATTTGAAACAGTTTTACAACTGCAAACCGCTCTCCAGAACAATAAACAAAATATGACTTCCAGCAATTCAGCTTTAAGGTACAGATATTATGTAATAAAAGATTTGGTTTAATCTCCCATCAGTCTGACGATATTTGTGACGGCAAAATCTGGTCACCGGTAAAAACTATAAATAAAAGTAGAATTCAACTAAATGTTGTATTTTTATTATTGTAATTGAAATGCAGTTCCACCACAAAATGTCAGCAGAGGAACTCAGTCTACTAAATATATAACCATATATATTGGTATATGTGTACGTTGAAGAGTAGTATCACCACTTTTGTCCAAGCGTGAAACAACGTAGCGATTGGGAGCTACTCCTAGAATATATCAGGCGCAGGGGTAGAACACTGTGAATGAAAAGAGAAAATACGGTACATATATGCATGTATCGTGTACTATAGCGTAACATAATGTAGGAGTCTATTAAAAAAAATAAACTATTTGGGATTTTTACAGCTATTATGTAAAACAATGAGAAGAAATATGTAATAATAGTATGGCCAATTAAAAAGAAGAAGAACTAACAGAAAACAACATCTGACGTCACACGCGGAGTTTTTTTAGAAATACAAAACTTTAAAAAATCATAGCGCTGATAATACGATATGTAAGAAAAAATAATGTTTTTTTGGCTTAGTTTAATAACATAAAAAAACAAAAAAAGGACACTGAACTTCCTCATTTTGAAAGGACGGCGTTTTAAAATGGCTTAATCATTTGGTTTCCGTACTTTTTATAGGACTTTTTGGCTTAATCTCTCATCTCTTCCTCTTCTTTCATTTCTTATTTTCAATTGATGACTAGTATCAATATTAATCAATTTTCATTTTGCTATATATTTTTCTTCCGCATACATTTTAAATCTAAAATTATATAAATAAGACCATTTATTCCATCGGTTGATAGGAAGAAATTCTCATTTGGCAATAAGCTCACGGGTGTACAAATATGTTTTTATAAAAAAAATCATAAATTAAAATAATTGTATGTAGGTATCATTTAGCTAAAAACATACATACTCGTACAGGGATGTTGCAGGCCACGGGACTGTTACCTGAGCAACAATTAAGGTCGTTATAATTACCCCCGCACTCTGTTCGGTCGGGTAATCAAAAGGCATCCGTCTTACTAATGGAAGCCTTAACCTGCGCTGAAATTTGTTTGAGATATAGGATACCTTATGAATTTTAATTTAACATAACCATTACATGGATTAATGGCTTCATACTCTTGAGATTCATAAAACAAACAATTACTCATGTTAAAAGTAATTAATTATGTCATAATGAAAATTTGTTAAACTTATTTTTCAAACTTTATTCACTGTTAGAAAAACGATAATCATTTACGATTTTGGCTTGTCTCATGTTTTTTTATAACAACGAATAATTGATAAATTGTTTTAAATTAGGATGTTCAGTGGTTTTACAAATATGTACTATCAAACTAACCAAAAAAAAAATTAATAATTTTATGAATCGCATTATCGGCGCTTGATTTTTTTACAGTTTTTTATTACTCCGCCTATGACGTCACAAGTTCCATTTTTTGAGTTCTGCTGATTGATAAATTAGCTTTTCGAATACCGGAAATCTATAAAAAACTGTAACTTGTAACGTTGTTCAAAGCAGTTAATTTTTATTGATTTTTTCATACATTTTCGAGTAACTTCGCTGTATTATTAAATGGTTTAAATTATACCACGCGTAAGAAAACATATTTAAAGTATAATTTTCCGCAGCACTAAATTTTCTCACTAAAGAGTGATTTTCTAAAGTGGCCTAAGTCAAAAATGATCGTTTAGAGAAAAATAATTATTGTTTAGTGTTTTGTCCGTTTCTATCAGATCAAGTGATTTTTAAACATAATATATCAAAGTGATTTTAGACTCGAGTCATGCAATTTGACCGCTTAAAAACACGTTGGTTATTACCATCAATAACAGTCTTATTAAAATAAGAACTTTCGAAGGCATTTTGAGGAAATATATGAAATTTCAAAGTAGCGGATTTGGTGACAGTTAGTGAATAAATTTTATGCAGCTTTTAATTATGGGTAAAATGGCAATCTTATTTTGAAATTTATACATTTTGGCATAGGACTCATAAAAAAATCACTCTTCAATTATGCCAGAACCAAAAAATAAACATAAAAACGAGGCGTTTTTTTTATTTATTTATTTACAATTTTAAAAAACCCGTTAGGGTTACATTAGAAATTTAATATTGTCTAGTCATTTTATGTCTCGTCTAGTCTAGTTAGTTCAGTCCTCATGTGTTTTTTCAGATTGATTTCAAATTTGTCTCCAGTAAAAGTTCTCAAGTAGTAAGGTAGGTCGTTGTAGTGTTTAAGTCCATTATGTAGTATTTTTGACTGTCCTGTGTTTGTCTTTGCTTTTTCAATATGATAATGTTGTTGTTGTCTGGTGTTATATTTGTGTATGTCAGCATTTTTGACTAATATTATGTCGTCATCTTGTATGTTTCCCAGTGTTATTTTGTGCACAATTTTATTTTTAAGGTCTCAATTTTAGTCAAGTAGTTTATGTCAAACTGGTGTGTTTTTTTGTACAGTTCAGTCGTAGAGGTCAGGTAGGATAGGTTGTATGTTAGTTTAAGAATTTTATTTTGTTGTCTTTGTATTCTTGTTGTCTGTCTTGTTACCAGCTCCCCAGAAGGCGATCATGTAACTCAATTTACTTTTGACATAGGCTTCGTACATCATAATTGTTTCCTTTCTCGGTATAAAATCTTTAATTTTGAAGAAGAGGCTAGGTAGTGATATCATTATTTTAGTGAGTCCGTCTATGTGTTTTGTCCATTTTAATTGTCTGTCCATTGTGAGTCCTAGGTAAGTCACATGTTCTAGTTCTTTAAGAGTTTCGTTATTTATTTTTATGTTCATGTTATGGTTCTTCTTTTGTGTTTCGAAATGTTTTATATTGAATTTCTTGGCATTTAGTGTTAAGAAGTTTTTATTTGTCCATTCTAATAGTTTTTGCACGTCATTTTTGATGGTTTTAGTCGTTTCAATGTCATTTTTGTTTTCATATAAAATTCCTAAGCGATAAATAGTAACAAAAAATAGTAAATATTCAAATAAACAACACTTCCCGTACTCCACTTTTGCCTTATTTTAGAACAACTGCTAATAATCGAATTTCAAAACCCATTGCCCCTTTCTCTAAACCTCTACAAACACAAAATACTACTCGAGACTTGATTTATTACCGCCATATTAAGGCTTAAGACACTTAAAATTATGAAAAATAATTTATGTGCAATTCTCAATTATATCTCAATAAAGAACCACGTATCGCTCAGAAACTGGCCAAATATTAAAATAAAGTTACTGGTTTTTTTAAATAATAATAATTAACCACAAAGTTAGTGCTTCAAATATAAATTTAAGCAAATGTTGACTTCTGGTAACACGGTTGGGAATGTGGGTACAACATCAATAGATTGATGATACACACGTGCGTCTAATTATTTTCCCAGAAATCTTAAGTGTTGACCGTTGACCTGGGAGTAGCCATTGAGTTGAAAATGCTTATCTAGGATTCTGCTTCTTTTTTTTTTTTCAAACACATAACTGTATTCTTCATCCGCCTGGACTGGGAGTAAATGAAAATTTATTTGGTACAGATACTCATTCAAAATGTAACAAAAATATTTAAAAAATGTAACTTTTAATAAATTAATTTGTACTCAGATAAATAAAATAATGCACCAAAAATATTTTCCATACACACCTTCGCTCTGGTGATCCAAACTAAATAAATGAAGGCACCGATATATGTCATCAAAACCTATACTGAAAATATTCAACCCTTTTCACAGACCACGTATGTAAACTAAAAACTGATTCAATCCTTGTTAAGGGTGCAAATGATCTTTCAAACTGACATTATTAAATCGAAATTGAAGTGAGCTTCACAAATATTCTAACAGAAATTGTGACATTTAAAAACGTTTTTTTTTATTAGCATGCTACTAATATGTCAACAATATTTTGAGTAAATCAAATGTTTGTTGATACATACTAGATTTAACCTTTTTAGGGAGTTTTGAAAGGTTGACAGATATCTGTAACAAATGATGATAATATTGATTTAACAAAAAAAAATGTGCACATACTGGGTCTGCGACTCAAAACGTTATTGATAATCAGCAGGAATGTAAATTAATACGCATTACAACAGAGATGGAGAAAATAATATAATGCATGTCTAGACAGGACTTCGGATTTATAATATTTTTGTGGGATTTTTACGATTTAAAACAAATGATGCTCGATAGGAAAATTTCATTTAGAAAATGGAAAAGCTGTCCGACTTATAATACATAAGAAAACATAACGCTAAGTTTTGTTATAACATGACTGAAGATAAAGCAAAGAAAAAGATAAAAACAATTTTTTTTTCTCTCTATTTAATATGTTTATGGTTTACCAGAAAATAGCATAAAAGTATGTGGATGTGAACATAATATACGCATGTTTAAAAATAATAAAGTAAAATAAAAACAAACAAAATAAATAACCCGCTTACTTTGCGGGAGCAAAAATACAGTATGTATGATAGTTTTAAGACAATGCTATGGAAAATAAATAATAAAAATAAATACAAAAAAATTGTCATTGGCTAGTTTAAGCAGCCACTTTACATACTGCGTACACAAATATTAACAGTTGTAAGAATTTAATGTAAATGGGTGTTAAAACAAAAGCAGAATAGTGAATGTTACACAATGTGTAAAATAGTCACTTAAAGCAGCCAAGTAGGTCATAGACCCTGTAAAAGTCTAGATATCTATTTTCCCTTCTCTTTAATGTTATCCAACTCTGCAATAATATTCGAATCTTTATAATACAATTATTCTCCACAAAAAAATTGACAAACTCATATTATTGTTGAATAAGTAAATCATAAAAATCCATTTCATTTTCAGTTATTCCCAAATTATTAATACATTTATAATGTGTGGACAAGTCCCCACTCCGTAGGATAAAAGCCCTGTGTCAAGTTGAGACGACTAAAGTACTAAAAAGTCTAACAAACCTTAAGAAATAAAATCATGAAAAAATAAAAATAAAATAAACCAACCGCATCCACTTTAACTAAAGCGGTTTATGCAAATTTATAAGCAAACGATTGTAAAATGTTACACCACAAGTGTAAAATGATTTTAAATATAAAATACACCATAATAATAATTTAGGGTCAGGTAAGTAGAGGTGTAAGACGTGGTACACTATAACAGTGATCATATTTCATTATTTTTCTTCATTACAGCAGTTTTTCCTACAGCTAATAAGAAGTAAAAAACCGCCATTTTAATACAGAGCTACTTTGATAACGGTATTTATTATTTTTGCAAAATATTGGTTTTGTTGGTGTAATTATTTAAAAAAAAAGGTTATTTTGTTGCTATTTTGAAATATTGAAGCATTATTGAGTAAACGTATTAACTATTTAATCTTTTGTTTATAAGCCGTTTAATAAATCAATTGTCGGCCTCATGGTGTAATGGTCAGCGCATAAGCCTGCCATGCAAGTGGTCTCGGGTTCGATTCCCAACATGGTTGATGTGAAATATTAATTTAAATGGGCGTTTTCACACTAGAATATTTCATAGTCCCTGGACTGGTACCTGAAGAGTAAGACTGATCATCTTACCTTCATGTAACAAAAATGATCAAAATACGCTGCGATTGGAGTACCAATGCAGTGCCCTGTGCAGCATTAGGCGCGGAAAGGGAATGATGATGATGAACATTTTAAAATGATATTAAATCATTCTAATGCGTTCTGGGGCCCCCCAGATCTGGCGTACAGTGTAACAAGTAAGTTATTAAAAAAAATCACCTTTATTATAACAACTCACAATTCCAAGAGGTTAAGCAACGGGAACTCCAAATATTATAAAATTGAGTTACATATTTCTATGTCGAAATCAAATTTTTCTTCCTCTTTTATAAGTCAAATAGCCTTAACTTTTAAGACATATTTTTTTATTGTAACTCCACGCCAAATAAGAGGTAATGGACAGTAAGAAAACATACAACACCCCCAAAGATGTTTGATTAAATTGTGTATTTTTGTAATATGTATCAATATATAAGAAAACAAATTTACTTTAAAGCGTCTTATTGAAAAATACTGACAAATTAATGTAAAATGTATTTCTTCTGAAAAGTAGGGTTTTTGTAGATACTGTAGTTTATCTCTCGCATACAAAATCATCGATTTACTGTGGGAAAAAAAATATTTCAAATCAATCATAACTTTTTTGCTACACTGTTTGCTACATAAAAAAACACCAATTTCAATCATTGAAAATTATAAAAAATATCAACATCTTTAGTTTAATCGATAACGTACAATTTCAGAAATTTTATGTCTATTGTATTTTGATAAATATCATTAATTTATCTCACGCATACCTGTAGTGTAAAAGTTATAAAAAAAATCAAGCAAAATATATAACAAGACGTGTTGTTCGAATATAATAGGCTTACGTATATCTAATCTAAAATCGCCCTTTCTCAAATATTAAAAATTACACAATTTTGACCTTCAACGTGTTGTTGAATGAATACATATTTTATAAAGTTTATTCAAATGTAAATTCTTTTCACGCTTGTTACATTTCTTGAAACGATAGGCTTTTATGAATTAACGAAAATATGTAAGGAGTACAAAAGTAATGTTGAATATACAATTTTATTTATACATTTATCGCCAAGAGCGCTTTTTCAATACAGAGTTTCTTATAACATACAAAATAAAGCGGCTTCTTCTCATTCACTGTTCTCATGACTGATGATCGCGACCTCTTGTGGCCGCCCTGACGTTTCATCTCCAATCAATCTCTCTTGACGCAGCGCTCCAACTACTGAGGTGCCTGCCGCTGTCCTGACCTAATCGGTCCATTATGGTCATCTACCTCTTCCTCTTGTTCCCTCTACGCCTCTGACCACAACGAGTCGCTCAAGGCTATCCTCATTGCTTTGTGCAACTTGTCCAAAGATTTGGAGGACGCGTTTTAAGCAAACATAAACCAGGCTTAAACCATCAAGGTTCAACTCCTGACGAATGGATGGACTCGTTGGCACGTCTAGCTGTCCATAAGATTCAGAGCATGTGTCTCCAGCACCATATTTCAAAAGTATTCTTGGTCTTTTCGCTGCTTTGATGGTCCATGTTTTTGCAGCTTATTGGAAAATGGAGTGGACCAAACTCTTGAAAAGCTTTATTTTGGTACAGTTACTCACGCCGCTATCTTTGCAAATTATATCGAGCTTAGATATGACACTTTTGGCAATGACGATGCGATGAAAATAAAGTTTACAACTAATAACATGTTGCATTTGCATATTTATGCTTCCTACATAATATGAAAAAACCTCGTTCAGGAGGAGGAAAGTTTAGAGAGTGCACTATATGGTTTAAGGAGAAGGTTGCGCAACTCCACTGACCTACTTCTGTGTTACGGTGTGACATGGTGCTTGAACCTGGTGGAGAAGCTGGCAGACTCACGACGCTGGCACAACTGGTATTTGGAGTTGGCTATGGCGGTCAGAATGGAAGAAGGCACAGCTCGGTTTTCGTAGACTGTTGGGAGTACTTCACTTGTTTGATGTTAGTTTGGTACTGGGTTAATTGAGGTATTGCACGCACACACGTTATTATAAGACAGTAAGAATAATGAATGAAAGCCACCCGTAGTCGGCGAGGATACCAGAAGTTATTTAGCGTGTTAGTGAATCGGTAAGGGGAAATCCGCAACAATCACTTCGCAAGAGAAATCAAGCCTTAAACAGCAAGAGGACCACTTTACGAAGAATTTTATGCCACAGTTTACATCTAAACGCCTATAAAATTTAACTGATGCAAGAATTGAAGCCGAATGACACCTATCTTCAACCGTTTGAATGAGACGTTTCCCGGGAAACTCATTTCACGAGGAGGAGACATTGGGTGGCTCCACGGAGCCCGGATCTCAGCCCATGTGATTATTTTTTGTGAGGATTCTTAAATCAAGAGTCTGTGAAGACAATCCAACAAAAATAAATTAGTTAAAACAAAACATTGTACGGGAAATTAACGCCATCCCACAGGCAACTTTTCGACGTGTTTTTTTGCGAATTTGCGAATCCGCCTTAAACAATGTAAACAAGTTGGTGGAATTCACTTGGACAATATAATTTTTAAAACTTAGATATTATTAAAATTTCCATTTATTGTAGTTTCTGAAAAATAAATAAAACGTTAGAAAGTTCTCCAATTATTAAATTATTAGTAATTAAAACTACGTATACATTTAAGGCCGACCCTATAATTCAAATATAGAAAGGTCATTTCATCAATATAATAATTAAGTGGCAAAAGAGTGACTCATTTAAACATTGTTTTTAATTGCTTATTATATTGTACTTGACATATTTTTTTATTTAATTAAGTCAGGCAAAGTATTAAATATATTAAAAAATTGTTAAATTTATTGGCATTTAGATGTAATCGCACTAACATAGAGAACTAAGCATAATTTGTTTGAAATTATTATGTGTGGAAAGTACATCTAAGTCTGGTGGTCTTAAATAGAATCCCAAGGTTTATTTCATTTACCAAGCATGGATAACCTATAAGTACACACATGTAGAGTGACAACATCAGCTACTATGCGTTAGTTGAAAGCAAGGATACATGAAAATTTTCTAATTACAAATCATTCGATATCTCAGAAAGGGGTAGACCCATCTTTTTGCTAACCTATCGTAGGAACTTTCTCTGGACTCTCTCTAAGTTATCTATATTTACATTGTAAATAGGTGACCAGATTTGAGATGCATATTCTAACTGGAACCTCACCAAGGAGTTCGTTTTAATTTTTTTTTTTTTAAACAATAGATATTTTATTTTATTTCTCTTAATTTTTATTATCTTTTACATATTCTTTAAAATTAGATAATATATTTTCAAAGATACACAAGTTTCTACCGTATGGAGTTCAGGATAGGGTGGGTCTCTTGTGTTAAAAAGATAGATTGAAATATTAGCTTTTGATTATGTGTTATCATCTTACATTGTAATTTGTTCACAAAGTGTTGATAATTTTTGTAATCTAATATTGTAAAAGGTTCTTTGAACCGTTTGTAAATAAACAAATAATTATTCACAAGGAAATTTTATAAGTTATTTGTTGTTTTAAATAAAGAATCACTTCGCGGGTAGAAAACTTTTGAAATAAAAGCATTGCCAACGTAATTAAAGTTTTCGAATTCTTTCCGTCCTAAGTTTCATTTTATTATGTTTTATTGCTCCAAAGTTGTGACTAACGTAGGGGAAATAGGATTCTGAATTTATGGCAAAATACTTTTTCATTTGTAATTAACAATAAGGAGCAGACAAAACTGAACTAAAGCAAAGATTCTCCCCAGAGAGATGAAAGTTATTTTTTACAAGTTTTTTCCTGGATTTCTTTGTACTCCGTTAACTTTTTTGTTCTTCTAAATGGAAAGTTAAATACATGCAGTATTTTGTAGTATAAATTATTCTCAACTCTTTTATAATTTTGTGGACTTCAATTATTGTGCTATTAAACGGCACTCTACAATCCCTTACGGAGTATAAATGCGATAAAAGCTTTTGCAGAGATTTGAAATATAATACAAAATCGTGAATTCAAATAAATACATATTTCTTTTAAAAGAACAAAACAAAATAAACAAACCATCACGCTGATTCCCAGAAGGGGTAGGCAGAAAAGACAGAACGCCATATCACTGTCAACACTAAAATAGAACAAATGAGCATTATGTGACTTATGATAATAAATATGTATATTTTCTAACCTTTTCTTAGCTTCCTTATCCTCTCTTCATGCATCCCTGTCCTAAATTGTAAGTCCAACCTATTTACTAGGTGCGCAACAAAGTTTCCGGGTTTACACATAGATGGCACTAGCGGCACATGTAGTGAACATATATGTCAGAAGTTGTGTTTGTTTTATAGGTTGAACATCTGTAAAGAATCATCAGTCGTAACACATATCGCAACAAATTTTTGTATTTATTTTAACAACAAAGATGTCGAATTTTGTGCCTTTGGTTTTCGGCTTTAACTAAAAAAACTGCAGTTAAAGCACGTTGTTTGCTTGAGGAGACCTACGGCAAACACGCATCATCATAATCTACCTTTGAATGTTTGTTTAAACGCTTTAGAAGTGGCTATTTTGACACTGAGGACAATATGCGCTCCAAAAAAACAAAACCATCTGAAGACGCTGATCTGCAAACGTTATTGGATAAAGATTATATGCAAAGACACGATAAATTTGCAGAAGCATTCAAAATGATTCAACAATGTATTTACAAACGTTTGCATTCCATGGAAAAAGTTAAAGAGGGAGGAAAATGGGTGCCGCGTGAGTTGACTGAGAGACATAGAAAATCGAAGAGCCTCTTCTGAAACTTTGCTTTTTCGCATGAAAGATAGAGTTTCCTGCATAAAAATATTACAAACAATGCAAAGTTGATACATTTCGAGAATCCTAAAAGCAAAAAAATCGAAGCTTTCACTTGGCGAACCATCAACATTGATGTCATGGTCAAATTGCTTTGGAAAGAAGACAATGCTATGCGTTTGGGGAGACCAGAAAAGAATCGTGTACTATAAGCTGCTGAAAACAGGTGAAACTGTCAATTGGCATTGCTACCAACAACAATTAATCAATATAAATTACATTGCTTGAAAAATGGCCAGAATGGGACACGAGAAATGAACGAGTGATATTGCAGCACGACAACGCTCCGTGCCGTCGCACTTCCAACGTCCAGGACACCATCAAACCACTGCAATGGTATCTACTATCACACCCGTCGTGTTTGCCAGATCTAGTCCTTTCTAATAATCACTAATTCCGGTCGACGGCGATGACCAATGGCTTAGCTGGGCTATACTTAGCCAATTTCAAAGACGTTCAAAATTGGTTGGTTGAATGGTTCCAAAGACGCATCACTTAATCGTCATCGTATTAATGTATTGCCAAAAAGATGTTACAAATGTATTGCTAGTGAGAGGCGATACTATGAAAAAACAAATTTTTAACTCTTAAAATTTGCAATTATTTGTTATTTTTAAAAAACCCGGAAACGTAGTTGCGCATCTAGTACTACAAACATAATTAGTTTTTTTTTTAAATTTATTCATTCATTATTTTTTAAATTCATTTATTTATATTATTATTATTATTACATACATTTTTTTCAAAACTAATTACTCACTCAGCCTCTATTTAGAGGCTTAACAGCTTGTAACAATATTTTGAGTATATCCAAATTTTTGTTTTTAAGAATTGGATTGAACCTCCTTGGGAGTTGTTGATATTAATATATTACAACATATATGAAGAAACTAACGAGAATATAGAAGTGTAGGCAATTCAATAGGGTTTATGACTTGACATTGGCTGGTTTATGTGGCCACTTTATAAATTATGCAACATTCACCATTCTGCTGTTTGAACATCTTTATTTCTTCAATTTTTTCTTTTGTTGATGTTTGTGAAGTTAGAGCTAAAAGTCTTTATTGATGCGAGTGACATTTTGATCGAGTATTAGGATATACGAGGGTTTTTTTTCCAAAATGAGAGACAAGTAAGTTTTTTTAAAAAGAATTAACGAATTGTGGGCATTAAAGCAATAAAAGAAAAGTGATAGTTAAATTCATATACTCGCAAAAATTGATTTATGGGTTAGAGTATCCCTTGTCTTTTACTTTTATAATAAATTACAATGAACTTCCTTCAATAATTTTCAATATAAACTTGAATGTCTGGGTATAATGTTGTGGGCAATCAATAATTATTATTTTCAAACAGGTATGTAGTCATCTTAATACTGGCCAGAAATTATTTTATAGGTAAGTCTTTGATAGGTATTTTTTAATGAATCCGAAACTCAACCGGTTTGATTTCCACGTAATTATCGAGCTTCTAAAGCTCATAACACGGAGCTTTGATGTGATCGATCCCCTATTTTATCTTGAGACATTTGAGAAGGGTGTAAACGGTTCGCGTAGCATACTTAATTAAACTCTGCGTTAACGTTACTACTTGTAAGGAGCATTAGCAACAAGAATGCGTTAGTTAAGACTGTGATGCTAATTTATCACTTTCCGCTTGATTCAGTTTTGCATTAACTGTACAAATTACTAAAGACCTTACATGCTTACTAAGTCACTTTTTGGAAATACTAAACCGTTGCTAATAAATTATAATTATTTTGAAACATTCTCTGTTAGGAGGATTCAATGGAAATGGAATTGAAAAATGGGATGGGAAAATATCAGAAACCAGTTTATGTATTTTTTTTTCAATGCGGGCTAAGAAAATAACGCATATTTTTTGTCGAAAAAAATTATGTATTTTTAAGGCAAGATAATGGAGTACTATCACCGGGGAGGCATATCTAATTTAACATACTCTACACATAAAAAAAACTATTTTTGTGTTTTTAAAAGCCTTAGAGTATGTACATTAAAAGCCCAAATAATCAATAATTTCATTCATCATTTTTATTTGCAAAATTCCCTTTCCCTAAAACGGCAGATCGTAAATTGTGGATTAGTTTTTTCACAAAAGTGATGTATTTTATGTGCGTACAAAAAATTGTGTATTTTTTCATTAATTTTAGGAATATTCAAAATAGAAAAGACGCGATTGTTAGACGTCAATCACGTACACAAGAAGAGTTTTTTTTTCTTTTTTGTGAAGGGAAATGTTAATATAAATATAAATAATAAATAAATCTCTATAATCTGTATGTTGTAATATTAAAATAAAAGCTCCGAATATATATTTTTTAAATGTCTCATTTTGTATTTGTACCTAATGCCATAGATATAAATAGAAGTACGCGAGCACGATATATTATATTATCTTTGTCTATTATTTTTTCACCTCTCCCCTTCATTTATGCGTTCCTGGCAATAGTAAAGACGCAACGTGATCGATTTCGAGTTTTAAAAAGATGTTTGAAGTATTTTTAAAATCTTCAATATTTATTTCGATTTTGAATGACGAACAGTGGTTTTGTACAAGGACAATCTAACGATTTACCGCAAATTGACGTGTTTATGATAATGTTTGACAAGTGACAGGTCTGGCGCGCCGTAAACAAACAACCTATAAAAATAGATAGCTTCTCTATAAACCAGATAAATTTTGGGTAAAACAGCTGATGACATTAAAAATTGCTCGTTTTTTGTTTGATTAAAATTATTGAAGTTATATTGTATATCTCCATTACAACTTCCCAAACTTCAAAAAAATATAACAAAAATATAATTAAAATTTGATATTTTCAATAAAAAATCTGTTAATGAATTTAAATGTAATCTCAATCGTTATTTTTTAGGAAAGCAATGGATTTGTTTTAAAACATATCATTAATTTTAATTTTGTTTCCTTGAATAGGTGTTTTTTGCTTTCTTTATTTTAACGTTGGACCATAAATTAACTATTCTTAATTCTATATGTTGGACATAATATAAATTGTGCATTGGTGGATTTGTTGCTAAATGGCAACTTCTTCCAATTAACTGGTAAAATAAAGATGTTATTTAGAGTTCTTCTGTCAATGTATCAATTATCCTGAAAAAAGTAGTGGTTTTGAGGTTTTCACGACCACCCTTTTGCTGCATCTCTTCACTTGTATGACGTAAGCCCGTATTTTCTTATAGTATTTTTTTTTCCACGTTTGGCGCCCCTAATATCTGGCCGCCCTAGGCCTGTGCCTACTGGGCCTTAGGGCAAATGCGCCACTGAAATAGTCAATAATGTATTCTCCTGCATTATATTACAACAAATAAGTCAACAACTCAAAGTATTTTCACCGTACACAGCGCAAATATTGCGAGCAGCTTTGACAGCTTTATTCCCTCAATTGAACGCGAACAGAAAGAGGTGTCGAAAATGCTTAATTTCGTCTACTTGACATTCCGTTTTGAAGGGTTATAATAAAATAAAATTATGTCATCATCGTCATCATTCCATGTTCACTCGCTAGTTGGAGTATATGGTGTCCACAAAGATCCCCCCGGCACCTCTGTCGGCTGCTAGCTCCTGTGCGTACTCCCAAGACAAGTTCATGTCCCGTAGTTCAAACATAAACTGCCAACGAACAGTCAGCAGCGGACGTCCAGATCGTCGAGAACCTGATGCCTTGTAAAATAGTAATATATGTAACTTGTATCTTGTAGAGCAAAAAAATAATAGAACAGAAGTATATAGGTGTCGCAAATGCTCATTTTATTTCTTAACATAAAAGCAAACACAAAATATTGTAGAGCAGAAAAGTTTCTTTCGAATGACGTATAATCTTTATTATTTTGTTTAATTTTTGGTGCTCATTTTTAAACTTGGAAAAAAACGGACACAACTTATGTTAACGCCCAATATTTACCCCACCTAAAATATTGATATCACATAAACTACCTACTCAAGATAAATATTTTAAAAACGTTAAGATGTTTCACATTAAAAATGCTTAGAAAAATAATGTTCCCCTAATAAATAATCAAATATCTTTTCAATATAGCCCACTTCTTTTGTTGTAATTGTGTAACTTTCAACCTTCAAGCCCCTCCCCTTCCTAACCCTTACCCCCATATATGCTGCAATATACCGCCAAACATTATGAATCTGCAATTGCATTGCACGCAAGGACATGGTGGTGTTTGCATCCCCTTTAATTCTGCATGTAATTTATGTATTTTTTCATAAATACTATGTGCACTACTGTGATGGTAAAGATAAAAGTGTATTTTAGTACTTTGCATGTTAATGTAGTGAGTGTCCTGACAAAAAGACGGGTACGTTTCGAAATCAGTAGACATGAAAAGTAGGTAAGTGGTTATGTACAAATATTTACTAACATTTATAAAAAAATATTTTTCCATAATGTTGAAACATTGGTACAAGTAATAAAATAAAAGCTTAAGCAAACTTATAATATTTATTAAATTTATCATTTCAAGTCTCTTAGAACCAAAATGAACAAAACTTTCATGGAGCTACCAATTTGAGCATGTAAAATCAAAAATAGCACCCTTAACTGGCGTATTGTATAGACTTCGAGGCTTGCTTCCTCATTCCGTTTTGTTTGCCGTCTACTACGCTTTGATTCATTCCCACCTATTTTATTTATCATGCATATGGGGTTTTGCCAGCAAAAATCAGATCTCGGAAATACAAGTTCTTCAGAACAGAGCTCTAAGAAACATTCTTGGGCTTAAACGGGATTCCCATGTCAAGAATATCTACCGACAAACAAAGATACTTCCTTTCAAGGTAATGCCACTGCATGACATAACCAATACTATTTTAATTATCATCAACTTTTCTGCTCATACAAATTGAAAACACACATTTGGCCATAATATTCATAATTACAATACGCGTTATTCAAGAAATCTTCATGTGTCTAAGTTTCGCTCAACAAAGTTTGGCAGTAGGTCCTTGGAAAATATTGCACATTCCGAATATAATAAACTGCCCGATGAGCTAAGACACGAAAAACTGAATAAAAAATCCAGAAGTGTCGCAGTTAAAAAATATTTCTTAAATCTTTTTGATATTGATAATTATTAATTTAGTTTATAAAAGATGGTGTTTTATGTTTCTTATACAATAATGTTTTCTTTTTATTTCGGATGTATTAATTTGTATGATATCATTTACTGTCAAAAAAATGTTTTTTCTTATGTACGGTCCCAAACGAGTTTCTAATAACTCCTGGGAGTATAATATGTAATTTTTGTATTATATGTTTTATTAATAATAAATAAATAAATAAATAACATCAGCGAGTCCGGATATTTTTATGTACCATAGAATGTGTTCTATGTGATTCCCTACCCCTTGTATCGAACAAACATATTACATAGTACAAACACTACCCTTACACCGTGAAGACAGACCATTACCTCCTTTCTTTACCTAGGCTGTATTATGCTGTACGGTGTGTCTACTGCAAATGTGTATGTTGGGGAATGAAAAATGCGCAGAGCTTTCAAACGCGAGCTTAAAGAAAACAAGTTTCACCCATTTTTGGCTAGTAGCTATGGTGCGTGCTCAGTAGTAGGGCATAATAAGTATTAGCGAGTGAATTCTTGCCCGATTTAAACAGCAATAGCAACTGCCAAAATTACTTGCTATTTTAAATAATTTTTGAAAAACGTGTTTAAAGCATCAACTTCGTGGTGGAACATTTTATTAAACTTTAGTTAATAACAGCATATTTCCACATACCGACTTTTCTCTGTTTACCGGTTTCGAGACGTACCCGTCTTTTCTTCCGGGCATTAATTACACTAAAGCTAGGGTTTCCTAGGACAGCGGTGCCCGTATTTTAACGGCCGTAGTGAACGGTGATGCGGTGGATAACCGTCGTAACGGTGACTAGAGTGTGGTTTCCTAGGAAAACTGTGTTATCAACACCATTTAACACCGTTTCACTAGGAAACCACTCTCTAGTCGACGTTACGACGACTGTCTACCGCATCACCGTTCCCTACGGCCGTTAAAATACGGGCACCGCTGTCCTAGGAAACCCTAGCTTAACGTGCAAATCCCCGGATAAAACTTCTATTTATTTATTTATTTATTAACCACTTAATAAATAAATACATTTTTATACATAAAGGGCAGGCACATTGCCATAAGGCGATTTTCTGCCTACCTACCCGAACCGTTTAATTAAAGAAAGAAGTCTTACATATTTGGACATATTCTAGGTATTACGGAATCTTACAACTTTATTTTAAAATTGAACGTATACATATTTAAATTTTTTTAAAAGAAACAAAAATTTACTAAAAATCTTTACTATACTATGAAGAGAAGAGGGGAGATGTGAGGGAAAGGGGGAGAAAGGAAAAACTCAAATAATAATTTTAACATAAATAAAGGTGATTCTGACATTAGCGGGTAGATTACGGTATTTAACAATTAAGCAGGTATTTATGTAAAAGTGGATGTAAAAAGATTGAGCGGTGCATGGATATTATAAAGATTCTCTCATTAATAAAACAAAGAGATAGTCCATACTGTGATAAATATTGGAAGAGCTCTCTCTGATAAACAGGCAAAGTACGATTATTAAAAATATTCTGAAGAAGTGATAGAATGTTCTAGTTACACAAAAATAGAAAATCAACATGCTGACATGACACATGCTGTCAGTACCTGCAAGTGCACCTAGGTGTAATTAGTGTCCTGATAAATTGACTGGTACGTCTCGAAACCAGTAGACATAGGAAAGTCGGTAAGTGATCAAATATAATTGTTTGATTATATTTTAATATGGCATGTAAATGAAACTTAGCCGAAACCAGATGAAAAGTAATTATTAGATTCCTGACAGGGCACTGAAAATAGAATAAACACCATCATCGTTCCATGTCCGCTCCCTGGTTGGAGTATATGGTGTCTACAAAGAGATTCCAATTTAATTTTATGAAATGTATTTAATTTTTTATATTTCGAATACGTTCACATTAATAAAGACCCCTTTACTTCGCAAAAATAATTAGATGAAAAAATTTAAGGAATACAAACGTAGAGAGAAAAGTGAATGATGAGAAATGGTCGCTTATACCGGCCAATAACAGACGAGCCCAGCACTTTTACATATATTCCGTTTGCCATGAGGTTTTTTGTCTCTGTGGAAATATTTATCTATTCATATTAAAAGTTTCTGAAAGGTCCTTAAAAGCAATGTTTTTTCTTTGTTATAAAAAAATATAAAAGAGTTTCAAGACAATAGTTTGCAAAAGGGACAATTCAGCGTGGTAAAACAATTATTAAAAAATAGCAATAATTGACATTACTGGGGCTTAGTGCTTGATTCAAGTAGAAAGGCGTAAAGGTAGCATCTGGCAATCTTCGATGTGTTTTAAGGAAAGGCCAGTCCATCTTACTTAAAATTACAAAACCTCTCTTTCACGACATAAAGCGTGATAACTTTGCGTATCTTGCGTTGGTCATAACCAAAAATTATAAAGTTACGAGCCTAAAGCGTTGGCGTTTATGTCCAAAGCGCGATTTTTAAATTTTTAATGCTGCTTATCTTTTAACATATCTCATATCTCATACCTTACAACTTTCAACAACAAAAAGAAAGGTGTAATGTAATTTAGATAATTTTGCTAGTTCTTATGATTTTCAAAGTTTTAAAGGAAAAAATAATTATTTGCGTTTTTATGATTTACCCAAATATTTCATTTTGAGGGCCATTTTCAACGAGTTGTAAATAACTCACTATTAGATAATGGGAATCAAGTTAGGGTAGAGTGGGATTCGAACCACGAACCTTTGAGCCGTGAATCCGAGACACTAGCCTCTGGACCACAACCTAATTCGAAATCGTTGGTAAATTTTGTAACATTTATACAATCCTTCGAAAAAATAAATCGAGGTAAATTCAAAGTATGCACAAAATATTATAAAATATATACAAAATAATGTGTTTTCTTAACTTTTTCATTTATTTGCTATTTTATTTTGTTACTTTTTTTATCTAGTGAAATTTATTTTTATTAACTTGCATAAACCGCACGTAAATCAGTTAAGTAGTTATTTTGTATGTCGAGGCCACACACCCGAACATTGCCTTTTGAATATATGTATATATTTATATAATTATAATGAAATTGTGATTATAAATCAATATAAGTAGTTTCTTTCTCCTAACCGCATTCTCAATTTTTATTATTCGAGGAATGGTATTTTTTAATTTCCGATGTTCATATTACAATGTTGGTAACACTGGGACAGACGTGGGCAAATACGGCTTAGAAAAACCGTCCGCCCGTATCATGGTAATACGCTGTTTTAGGAAAATAAATTTTCATAACACGGAAGCGTATGCGGCTAATCATTGGGTTGAGTGCGACTCCCGATGATTTTATTTATTTATTTTTTTCATTGGGTAAACAAACAGTATGTACACAAATATTGACAATTTCTTTGTATATTAGTGTAGGACACTCATGCGCACACCAAAAAAATGTTTACACTTGATACAATAATTTAAAATATGTTAAATAAAACTTCAAACTTTAAAAATTAAAAATATGCATGTAACAATAAGGTTAATTAAATATCGGCTTTTCTCAATAATTCTATGATTTTTGACCCAAATTTAAATTTATTTTCATAAAAATTTCAGCCTCGGTAAATCTATTGTTGTATTGGTTCCTTATTCTAGGTATTGTAGATTGTTTCAAATAGTTAGTTGTCACGTTATCTGTTCAATACATTCCTTCCTCATTATATCTGCGAGATACATCCCTTTACAATGCCATTTTTGCGAGTTTTCCTTCCTTGGTGTTGTATATTTAAAAAAATAATAACGTCCAATGTACCTGGTTTTAAGAAATATAAAAATATGTTTTGGGTACCGATAAATAAACTCATCATATTTTATTTTTAAAATAAATTTTACAAAAATATTTTGTAATAAAATAAATATAAAAAAAAATCAACTAATTTTTTTATTTATTCTACCGATTTGTTTCAAAGCTACACAAGCTTCTTTATCAAGGCATAATTATCCAATAAAAAATATTATATTGTATTTTAATAGTGTTTACTAAATATTGAATATTATTATATTTTTATTATTTACTATTTATTTTTTTTAAACCAACTATACTTCTAAACACAGTTCTATATTTTATTTCTTTATGTCGTATTTAAAAAAAATCATGTTGTTTATACAACTCAGTTATAAGCTTAGACTATACCCTGTCTGCGTAATCTATAAGTGTGAAAGCACTACAATTAATGATATGAATCATACACGTATAAACACTCATCTTTATATTTTTATTTTTATACCAACTATACTTCTTAACTCTGTTCCAACCTTTTTTTCTAAATATTGTATTAAAAAAAAATTATGTTGTTTATATACTCATCTTCTTTTTTTATACCAACTTTACTTCTAAACACTGTTCTATTTTTTATTGCTTTATATTGTATTATTTCAAATTTTGTTTTGTTTATATACTCATGTTTTATATAACTTTCAGGTATGTAAAAGCCTTATGGGCGGGAAAAATTAATAAAATAAAAAATAAAAATAAAATCCAAACATAAACATAAAGTTTTCGAAACCGGTCGGTAGAATAAATAACTAATCAGTGCTAAAAAATAAAACAAAATTGTTTTGCATTTATTTTATTTTTAGCCTTTCTTATAAACCTAGTAAAAAGTTATACTTAGGCATAGTGGTAGAATAAGGATGGAAATATAATTCTTATTCTACCACTATAATAATGATAGTAATCCCATCCGTACTTTACTACTGTGCCTAGGCGTAACTTTATACCAAGTTTAAGAATAAGGCCCTATAATAAATAACCACTAAGTTAGTGCTTCAAATACAAATTATAAAATATTGGTATTTTCTTCCTCATTTTTATATTTTCATCTTTATATGTGTATTTTTGATACTTTATAAAGCTAGTATCATATGATAATAAATTAGAATTTATGTGTTTAATACTACGTGAGAACGTGACTATGGTGAGGATCTTTATACTCGTATATAAAAAAAATCTAGAATGTTGCTCTCGTTGACCTATTTTATGCCTCTCGTTATGTAAATGTAAATCTCGTTAGATAATAATTGCGCTCTAATTTATTTTTTATATATAGTGCTGAATATATGACGAAAAATCAATATGTTACCTAAAACGAATTTAACAGGTAAAATGTTTAAAGTTTCATACATAAATTGAGTGCTTTACGACTGATAAATACCTACATCAATTATTAGCTCAATCAATTTGATTTGTATTTTGGTTTATTTCCGAATATATTTATTGAGATAAGCATTATCGACAAAATCAAGAATGTAGCTCTACGGTGGGTATGTAAAGAAAAAGGAAATACTTGCGATGCAAATGTTGATAGATGTAGAAAACGAGTAAGACCAAGAGAGACATGGCATGAAGGAATCCAAAAAATACTCGAAAATAGACATGTCAAAAGTCGGAACAATCGGCGTGCGGGCATGAGAAAATGTATAATGTAGAGAAAGCGAGGTCTGTATTTAAAGACAGTGACACACCTTTGTATCCTCTCTGCCTATACCTACGATGAAACAGCGCCATGGTTTGTTTGTTTTGTTAATATATCATAGGTGGAAAAGCAAACATCGCTTAGCGACATGTAACCAAGTTAACAAAAGAGTCAATTAAAGTTTTTTTTAATCAATGAAAAAATCCCATATTTAATTTTTTTATTCAAATTACATAGGAATTGCGCCAATACAATAGGTAAATTTTGTATGTTTTATATAATTAAAAAAAACTTTAATTTGTTATTCTGTAAAGTTGGCTACAGGCTTTTTGGCACGTGCAAAATAAAACATAACACACCATAAACAGAAAAACATATCTGAAATAAATATTCTAGGCCAATATATAATATATAAAAAAAATAAAAATTACAAATATACATCAAGGAATCGAATTCGTACGCTTGGTAACCAATCGTGCTTACCACGGTACCACGAGGCAGAAACCATAGTTATTGATAAACTATTAAAGGGGTAATAAAATATGGTGGTTTATGAGGGACGAAAACAGTACGTAACTGAAGACAGTACGTAACTGAAGACAGTACTTAACTGAAGACAATACGTATGTTCTAAAATCTAGTACTTTGAAATTTGATATTTCCTCAGTAAGTACCTCTTTCCGTGAGATTAGTGAATAAAATTCCGGGGCCCTTTGATAAATTCAATATTGGTACATCAGTTTGTTATTATATCCTTTTCGTGGAGGGGGTTGCAAATCAAATAGTGAAGAAATATTCTTAGAGAAGCCTTACTAACGAATTGTACAGGATACTAAGGTGTCAGCAAAATTGATGGGAATGTAAAATGTACATTTACCAAATTAAATAGTAAATAGCTGAAGCATTTGTATATTTAATTCCTATTTTAGTTTTTTTTTAATATTTGTCAATATTTGTTGGAATTTCATTGCAATGATGTAATATTTTATATTTACATATAAGTTATTAATTAAAAAATATTGGTACACTTTCACTTATTTATTTGACAAATTAGCGCTTTCACCCTCTAACTGGCATCTTCAGACTGGTTAATATTATACAGTGTAAGGGTAATTTATATAAAACTAAATATTATCTTAAGTGTAGGTACATTTAAAAATAAGTTGAAAAAGATACAATACGCAATATTGCAATGGAACAGAGTGAGACAAATTATTGAAACATGTGTTGGCGGCGGTGTACATTAAGAAAATATTCTATTATTTGAAATATATTTATTGTTTTATTACAATGTACAGGGTCTAACTAAGTTTTAAATTAATAACTTATATGGAAATATAAGTTATTACATCATTACAATGGAATTCCATCAAGAATTGTCAATAAATAATTTAAATGAAATTTAACAATTATTTAACATGAAACATGTTTTCTTCCAGGAAAAGGCGGTAGTTGAAGATGATGATTTATGGAACATTGGAAAAATACACGTTAGAAATGTAGATGATAAGATTCGCATTCTAGAACACATAACGCCTACTTATTATAGATTAGAATTAAGCCAAACTACACAGCATTTACGTTTGAGGGGAACGTTTAAAAATACGATGAAAAAGATACAATTCGCAATATTTTAATGGAACAGAGTGAGACAAATTATTGAAACATGTGTTGGCGGTGTACTTTAAGAGAAGATTCTATTATATGAAAAACATTTATTGTTTTGTTACAATGTACAGGGTCCAACTAAGGGGGCTAATAAGGGTGAGCTTTTTAAATTTATCTGCTGATTTATTAAAATTCTATCGCTTTTATTTTTTATCCAATTTATTTTTAAAATTTCTAAACTATCTAACTTTTGACCTTTATGTCCTGCATGTAAAATTGTTAGGTTTTTTGATTTTTCAAAATTGTGATTTAATTCGTTTAAATGTGATGCATAGTTTGATATATCGTTATTTAATATATGTGAAGCCATATGTTTTTTCAGTCTATATTTAATTGCTCTGTTTATAATAAAAATAATAATTTAAAAAATATTTATTTACCATAATGTACTCGTACAATTGCTATGAATACATAATAATAAAATAAAAGTATGCATGACTAAAAGGTAGACTTATTGCTGTTAGCATTTTCTTACGGTTTCAATAAAAAAAATGCAATAATAATATCAAAAAATAAATTTAATAAATCAAACTATTGCAGTATCACATTTAACTACATCGAATACAAAACCTCGGCAATGAATTTGCAAACCATAACGATATCTGGAATATGTAATTTTCTAAGTATAACGAGATAATAATACTTCATCCTCTCCCCTTTTTTTTCAACTATTTCTGAAAAACAAAATATATTTATTTTAAATTTAATAAATGCATGTTTGTTATAATTGGTGCCCGTGCTTATTAAAATGTATGTCGTGTCATTTTCATATTTTTGTGTATTAATGATAATTAATATCCTGTTGAAAAGGAAATTTAATAAGTTTAAGTATCTTGTTGTCATCAGCAAAAGCCAGAATTTTGTATTTTGAACAACATTGATAATATCATTTGTAAAAATATTGAATAATAATCGAGCAAGGTGGGCTCCTTGAGGTTCTCCAGAAGTAACAGAGATTGGAGATGACCTATTATTATTATTTTATATTTGAATATTCTTATTATAAATATTTAAAATTCAATTGATTTATACTGACGTAAACAACTTCCATAATGTGCCTATGTGTACATCATAATATTTATGGTAGATAAACTGAATATTTATGTATCTTATATTTTATTACTTTTTAAATATGTTATATAATTTGTACAGATTGTCTACGGCTGTTAATACATAAATACTGTAGACCATTATTTTGTACTATTTTTATAAGGAGTACGATTCTTGATTTGGTTGACATGAAATAATTTTAAAAAAGGCTTTTTTTAAAGTATTACCGAATTTGATATTTCTTAGACTGGCACCTGAAGCGTAAGACAGGTCATCTTACCTTATCGATGCCTCAAATTAATTTTTTTTCTAAGGATTTTTATCAATATTTACAGGTATGTTTCATCAGAGGTATGATTATCTAGCAATGTTATATTAACAATAATCTTAAACGAGTATTTAAACATTCTATGTAAAAACAAATATTCTTGTGTGAATATCTATTACTTTAAATACATGAATCGTTTTACCTATTTTAACAGAAATACATCATATTTTACGTGAATTTTAAACATTTAATCGTCTTAAGTAAGCCTTTTTAATTTACTTTATAAACGGCTTTATAATTTTATTGCTTAATATTACGTACATTCTTCAAAGAACCCTTTGTTAAATCTAATAACACTTTTGAGAATTTTCTCGTTTCCTGTCAAAATAACTAAATTAAAAGGTAATTGAATTTCATAAGATTCTTTTATACTTATACAAAAAATGTCGAAACAGGGGATATAATTTACCCCAGTTTTGGTTATTTAAAAAAAAACACCCACGTTATCAAATTTCCAGAGAGGTTATGCAAAAAGTATTTGCGTACTTTTAAATAATTTTACGAGTTTGGAAAATATACCTTTTAGAAAATGTTTTGCAAACAACAAGATGCATCGGATCATAAAGTGTACCCCAATTTTGGTTGAATTTTTAGATTGAAAATGTGCGTCCAAAAAATACAGTACTTACGTTTGCATTCACTCAAAAATATTTTTCCTTTAGCATAAAATAATATCTGTTTGGAATAGTATTATGGGTACCTTCTGACGAACTGCAAATAAGCAATTCAGTTAGGCCAAAATAAAAAAAGCTTAAAGTTGTTTTTTTATTAAAAATAAATATCCTTATTAAAAGAGTCTTTCATAAAAAATATACCAGAGAAATTTAACGTGCTTTTCGTATTTATTAATATTCAATTTAAATAAATTTCATGTTTATTTAATTTTATTTAGAGACGTTTATATTTTATGTTAATCATAAGTTCAGATTTTCTTCCCGTTTTTTTTTATAACAAATAACCCGCTAAGATTCTATTTTAGAGGCTTGTCAGCAGGTGAGAAAGAAAGGATATGGTAGAAAGTTATAAAAAAACAGCACAACACCCAGACCTCAAAGTAATAATTCGTTCTCGTTTAAAAACAAGCCCTTTAGCTTTATTGCATAGAACAAAAGCATTACAAATTTTTGGTTTGGTTTTTAGTTTAACAAAAAAGTGTAACGGACGGTTTCGATTTACGCGTGCAATTCTCGACCTGTAGTTCAATCAAAATAACTATTGACGTGCTAATAAGCGACGTGATAATAATTTCTCACTATGGTTGTTTATCGTATTCGCGATCACAATGGAACATCCGTGAACACCTAATATTCAATGTCAAAATATTAACGTTTTGTAACGTAAAATCCTGCTGCATAGTCATTTATAATTTTTTTTTTTTAAGTTCTCTAATTTTTTTTTGTACACGCGGAAACATCGATTGACACAATAAAGTAGATAAGTAAAGAGTCATTTAATAAGAATAATACAATTAATGAACTTTGTATTTTAAAAATGTAACAAATTTTATTTTGCATAAAGAGGATATTTGTATATTAGGCTAAATAATATATGATGAGCAAATTAGTATAAAAATTTGACTACCCTGACAAGACTAATAAAATGTCCATTTTGTTTTCTTTGACAATCTGACAATTTAATTAATTAACTAAATTAAATTTTTAAGAAATGCATTTGCTACTTACACATGAAATGTGATATCATCCTGTTTTTTTTATCTCAGCAGTATTTCTGCACTTTAAAACGACACAACACGGCATAGTTGAATTCAAATCAAGAGTTGCGTACTGAGCAACATCTCTTAAGAAACTAATAATCAAAACGTAAAACGACTCCTTTAAGAGTAGTTTAGTCGCCTTCTGTTTGATGCGCGTATGCGGTTTCTGAACTATTCTTAATTATATGCGCATGAGTTAAGAAAAAAGAAAATTAGCTAATTTGTATTTTCATAGTGTTACTGTATTAACTTTCTTCAATGCGTTATCCAATAAGTATATAATTAAAACTAAAAGTATATTTTTAAATATGAAAAGCGGGTGCGTACCTTTGTGTAACGCATCTTGATTGCGTTATTTAGAACAATCTCTGGTTTTCAATCATGTTTAAGCACTAAGATTAGAATATACCTTGTCCTTGAGGGATTAATTTCTTCGGTGGATTAAATACCAATTTCAAAGTTTATGTTGAGGATTAAAATTACACTAATTTATTTATTTATTTCACAGTTTTAAAATGTACAGAGGTTCATTATTTTATGTCCCGAATTGCTGGGAAATTCATGTGTTTAGGCGGTACCTTATTTTTTACATGTGTTTTTGTCATTAAATGATGCTTAAAAAAATTTCATACAAATAATAATAAAAAAAAATAAAAGTAAACGTAAATTAGAAAATATACAACACATAATATAAAATTAGTAATTTTTATTCGATGTTTGACTTTGGCCGTATTTCAAATCACTGACACACTTTGTTCACACACAATATTTCGAAATAGCTACCTTCTAATCTATCCCAAAAAATATTTATCCAATCAAGCAGTGAAATAATAATATATTTATAAATATAAAAATAAATATATATATATATATTATGTATTATTTAACATTCGCCTGCCTAGAGTTAAACGGTACTACAGCGTCGCTGCACTTTAGCGGCGCTGCTCGACAAAATTTTAAATGGTGTGTCCCACAAATTAACAAACCACACTGAAAAAATTAACAGTTAAAAAAAAGAACATAAAAAAAACAAGATAATATGAGAGTGAAAGTATTGCCACGACGTGCTGCGCAGTGCCGCTTTAGTGCAGTTTGACTTTTAGTATATTGTAAAGGACGTTTTTTTATCGAGCCAGAACTTTCGATTGGTAGTACTGTCTCGTGTCAAATTAATGACGATCGTTTTTTTTTATTTTACATTTGTTCTGTTTAACAATACTCAAATTAACAATAGAACGCCTTACACTCTAACAACGCTTGACAATTTATTGAGGAAATTCGCATTCAACATCAGTGTTCAGTTCGCGAAACATATAGAGCTCTTCGATGAATTTGCAGTACTACAGGGAGCGGCAAAATAATCCAACGGTTTTGAATTAAAAACAACAAAAAACTCAAAGTGATGCACAGTGTTTTATTGCTTATTACAGAAGGGTGGTCATGTAAATGAATAATAAAATAACATCGGAACAACCTGTTTCATCCGTGTAAGATCTGAAGATAACGACCTTTAAATGATGTCCTTCTTTGACCAAGCATTCTTCCAGTCTTGCATTGAAGCTGTCGAACACCTTTTCTAACATTGCAGATGACAGGTTGGAAATTTCTTGGCTTATGGCTTCTTTCAGTTCGTCTAGTGTGCGGGTTTCTTTGAGTAAACTTTTACAAACCCGCGCAAAATCACAATTGCCAAGGTCTAGCAAGCGAGCTGGCCATGCAATGCCCCTAAAACGTGAGATGACTCAACCACGAAACTTGTTTCTCAAAAAGTCCATCACCTCATTGATCGTATGGGCAGTTGCTTCATCCTGCTGGAACCAGATCCTCCTGCGCACTAAACGATTTCTCTGAAATTCAGGGATCAGGAAGTTTTCTAACATTAACAGATAACGTTGCAAATCGACCGTAACGGTTCGACCGCCCTCTTCAAAAAAGTATGGCCCAATGACGCAACTTTTCGTTACACCACACCACATAGTAACCTTAGAACTATCAGAGGACGTTCGTGCAGTTCTTCAGGATTTGTAGCCGACCAATAACGAAAGTTCTGTTAGTTAACATACCATACACCAACATTTTTTCAACGGTCACCAAATCAATAATTTGCTCTTCAAGTGATTATGCTTTAAATGATGGACAATAGCCATTTTGTATGGATGGAAATGCAGATTGTAACGAAATATTCTTCTTACAGAACGGTTTAACGTGTGCAAAGGAGCAGCTGGTTTACGGGTCGGCCGCCAAGGCCTGGCTTCTACAGAATCTCTGACTCGATCGATATTGTTTGGCGTGCGAGCTGACCTTGGATGGCCTGTTGACTTCCAATTTAGCGTAGAACCGGTAGCTCTCAAGTTAGTCACTCATAACACAATTGAGTTACGAGTTGGAGCTCTTCCTCTTGGATCCGCATTAAAACGCTTACGGAACTGCCTATAAACAGTAACGTAGGAATCGCCACTTTTAAACAACGCCTCGGCAACAAACGCACGGTGCTCAGCTGACTACCTGCTGAGCTGGGCGCATACCCGATATCTGTTTTAAAGACCGTAGGTCTCCTTACCGGTTTGGCTCATACTGAAAAACATTTTTTTGTCAATGAACGAGTTACTTTTTGAAAATGTTTAATTTAGTAGACCGAGATTTTATTTAAATTTAGTTTATTCTCTTTCAACGCCTTTTTAAATTTTTAAATTTATTTTTATATTATTTATTCGGATAACTAACCGCTATAATAATCATAAACAAAACAAATAACAAATAAGCCAATAACAGGTTTCCACAGATAGCATCACAGTAAGTTAGAATATATTCTCAAAAATAAAATAAACAACGATATAAATTCAAAAGAAAAAAAATAAAAAAACTATTTCGAAAGCAAACGCCGCACGTCATTATTTATTTATTTATTTTCAGTTCACAAACAGTAAAAGATATCACAATTTATATATGTGAACACCAATAGTCACAAAAGAAAAATTCAAATTTTTATATTGACCAAAATTTAGTTTTCATTATATGTTATTAGGGCAGTTTATTAGAATTAATTTTAATAAAATTTAATTTAAGATAGATGCAATTTATTCAATCGAATATAATTTTACTAAAGTCTCGTAGTAGTAATAAGTTTTTTGAAATGTATATCAATAAATTATAGTAATAATAGTCATAATAAAATAACATAAATAAAAAACAATGCGTACTCTTATTTAGTATATCCGTTTTATTATTATTGAACATGTTAGTTAGGGTGAATATATATTTAGGGTGTGTGAGGGTGTGTGTATATGTGTATGGGTGTGTTTGCGAGAGTGTGTAGTGAATATAAGTGGACTTATTGATCAATGATTATAAAAAAAATTCTTTTTTTTTAAAACCTTGATGAGGAAACGAAGAAAAAACTTAATAAGTACGCCCCGGCCTAAAATCCAAATTTAAAAGAAAAAAAACAGTAAAAAAATGAAATGTATAAATGTAAGTACTCATTATGACGCATATAATTATGTACTTTTTAATTGGTGTACTATATTGATGATTAAATATATTGTTATTATGAGTGTTATTTATGAACCTTAAAACAACAATAATAATAAAAGTAAATAACGAATCTTGAATACGCCAAAAGGTTTTGTTCACAAGTGAATGCCTTGTTTAATAAAGGATTATTGCTGAGATACCTACGTAAATGCTCATAAAATTAATATATTTATTGTACGGCCACAGAAGCCTCCATGACGCGCGACGCATTGTTTGAATCTCAAAGGCTTTTGTACAATAGCGTACAGCCGTAATGAGTATCATTTAATGAAATTTTTCTGTTCAGTGGATAAAAATTTAATAAAAAATTTCGCCGGGCATTAGATATTGCAAGGAGATTAAACTAAATTGTAATCATTTTTGTAAGGTATCTAATATCACCATTGGCAGTAGAATAATTTAACCGTTACAACCCCTTAAATTGACACTTATATTATTACTGTTTGCATACTAGTAAAATTATAGATATGAAATTCAAATACCGAGTTCCTTGAATAGCGTTGCACCGTTGCAAATCCAATAAAAAGAAATAAATGGGTTGAAATTATACCGAATTTAAGGAAAGAATCTGATTGAGATCTACAAATAACAAATGCTGTTTGTAAACATTCAAAAACAAACTTTTTTTCATACACAAAAAAACAATATCTTTCCATTTTTTTGCAAATGCATTCTCCTCGAATGTAACCCTGGTAGATCGATGAATAAAACGTTTATGCTCCTAACTTCTTTTTTACATATTTGATTGAAGATTTTAATATCTACGAACACGCACAGCGCAAAAATCTATATTTTTCTGAAAACCGCTCGTAAATCGGTTAAGCCGTTTAGGAGGAGTACGGTGACATCACACGTACAGAGGAATTATATATATTAAAATGCAAAAACCCATGTACTCTGTACCACTTCATGCCTTGATGTCCTGACTCAAAACCAAACCAAATCATCGAAAGAGTCGAGAGTTTCAAACACCCGGGAGTATATGCTACGGAAAATGGCAGCTTTCAAAAAGAACTGGGAGTGCGGCTAGCCGCACTCCCAGTTCTTTTTAATCTCTGATATTCTTAGATAGATATGTTACGTCTGATATTCCTAGGAATATTTACTCAGTGAAAACCAAATGCCGCCTATATAACGCCTGCATAACACTTATTCTCCTTTACGGATGAGAATCGTGGCACCTCACTAGGACCCAAAACAGCAAAATATTGAGTTTTGAGAAAAGGTGTCTCAGAAGAATCTTGGGTTCACGGTGGTTTGGTCATCAAGGGGAGGTGATACGGTTGGCTTGGCCATGTACTCCGGGTGCCTCCTGAGAGCCTTGACCACGCTTGCCTACTTTACAAGGCATCAGGTGCTCGACGTCTTGGATGTCCACTGCTAACTGTTCGTCGGCAGTTCATGTCAGAACTACGAGACACGAACCTGAGTTGAGAGGATGCCTAGGAGCTGGCAGCCGACAGAGATGCCTGGAGGATTTTCGTGGATACCATATAGTCCTACTAGAGAGCGGATATGGAATGATGATGAAGTATATAAACAGTTGGATAATTTGTATAGTTCTACTTTTGTAAAAATCACCTCAAGTGCGCTGTACAGTAAATAAATATCCCAGCACGTCTTGCAACTACAGAGCGCATGGACGATTGGGATTCTTGTTCTTCTTTTCCAATTATGATGTATTTTAATTATAACCGATAGGAGCTAGATTACAGCATGTCTTGCAGCTACAGAGCGCATGCTCGGTAAGTAATCTAGCCCCTATTTACATTATGTTTTAATTTTGTAATAAACTTTAGTGTTTGAATGATTTTAAATTAATATAAAATATTTAAATTTATTTCAACAGAGAGGGAAAAAGTTTTCGAGAAGGGAATATGGAAGTCTAGGCATTTACAGGGTCTGCAAGCATTTGGACATAATCAAACATTGTTAATATAAAATATTTTAAAAACTCATTTTAAAAATAGGCGTTAGATTATAACAAGTCTTGCAGCTACTGAGTGCATGGACTGTGAAAATTCTAGACCCCGTTTACAAAATGTATATATTTATCAACAATATTCTGAGTATTTCCAAACTTTTGTAGACAAGGACTGGATTCAACTCCCTGGGGACATGTTTATATTAACATATTACAACAGAGATGAAGAACATTTAAGAGAAGGCAATATAGAAGTCTAAGCATCTACAGGGCTTATGACCTGTCAATGGCTGGTTTAAGTGACTACTTTACACACTGTGTAACATTCACAATTCTGCCCATATTTGAACATCTATATTCCTTCTGAACTTAAAATTATATCAATACCCACATATACTCTCATATCAACGTTAGTTTCATCATGTCTGTTTAATGAACTTTAAAAAAATTATATGCACAACCTTGATTTTCTTCCTGAGGTGTGTTTTAGATATTACTAGAAAAAATAAAGAAAATTGTATTCATCTCGTGATAGTTGTACGTGCCTAAAACATAGTTACAATAAAAACGTTCTTTTCTCGAAAACGTATTACACAAAATTACGTGAGGGCAGCCATTTTGTATTCAAAAGTGAACGCGTACACACGAAACTTGAAAATCTCGAAAGAAACCCTTTGTGGTGTGGCATAGAGAAATTTTCCCTTCATTTCGGCGCTTGACAACTGTAATGCGAACATGAGAACATTAATTATGGCAACCCTGCTTCGTGGGAAGTGGAACCTTTACCACATGGCAGTCGTCATAGACTGTACTAGGCAACACTCAAAAATCATTTGAAAATATTACAGTTTTATGCGATAGAAACGCTATAGTCTGTTCATTATTACAAGACTTTCCAAATAAACAAACCAGCCACTTGATACTCGACAGAGAATAGCCTATTTTACACAAATCATCTTAATCTAAACGGTACTGTTAAATTATCGTGAATTGACATTTATTTGATTTGTCAGCATCTATTTTTTTATGTTTTTTCATAAAGGAGTTGCTTTATTATTTACCTTGCTTATAATATACAAGGTTTATATTTCAAAGAGTGGATTTTTCTGCAATAAAATATCTTTAAATGTATCTAAACTATTAGGATCACAAGGATTATATTAATGTCGGCTAATCAGGAACATCTTAGCTAACGTAGAGAGGAAACCACTTAAAACTCTTCAAGAGAAGCCGGCCTGTTGGCAGTAGTCAATAGGCCTTCCGTTCCACTAGAGGAGTGTTCGGCATGTTACTTAGTATCTATTCATTTTTTTTTTTTTTTTTTTCATAAAACTCCACAGTTAATTACTTAAATCAAAATATCAACAAAACGCCTTAGTTAATATGTTATTGAAAAAAAAATAAAATATTAGCGTTTTTATAATTTACCGAAATATTGTTTTAGTAAGTTGTAAACAACTTACTATTAGAAAATAGGAATCAAGTAAGGGTAGAGTGGGGTTTCATATTACTTTATTTTTTAGCGTAACATAAAGCGTATATATGTAACAAAAATGATCACGATACGCTGCGATTCGTGTAACAATTCAGTGCCTTATGCACCATTAGGCACGAAAAGGGAATGATGGTGATGATTTAGCGATTTGAATCCAAGGCCATATATACCCAAGGAAATATTTTAACAAGCTAATAAATATTATTATTGACATAAAAAGCCGTTTTGTATTTTTGTGTTAGATTTCCGGGTCATTTTAGTTAAACATAAATAAATTAGTAAGAAAATTAAAATGTAGTCGTAAGATACCAGAAAACAATCATTAAACCTCTAATCTAGAGTCCATTACACTACCACTAGACCACTGCCCTCTTATAAAAAATCTGTGTACAAAACATTACGTTTAATACTGCATTATGTTGCTTTTTTAGAGAAAGCAAAAATTTTCTAAAGGAGAGCAAAATCAACTTTAGAGAATATTTCACCTGCGAATTAATGTTTAAGAAATAAAACGAAAATAATAAAAAAAGTACTCACCCACCGTAATTTTTGCGGGCAGGTTGGATTGGCACAACACATATGAAATGGGCCTATGGTTGATCGTTCGGTCAGCCGACATGAAGTAAAAAATATACCATTCAATGTGGCGTGTGGTTATTCAGCCAAAATGCGATACGGCTAATCGTCGATTGGCCATACAATACGGCGCCGTTTTGTAATTTGGCCATTCAATATTATATTAAATTTATAAAAAAATGCCAAAGTGAAAACAGATTTTTGTAACTGAATTTAATACAAGTATAAACAGTTTTTCCGACCATTCGTGTAAGCGCAAATATATTTTGGTCTTAAGGAAGAATAACTATATCCAATACAAGTCTTCCATAATTTGCCAAACTCTCAATGAAAGGGGCAATGCAATCAGTAGAGTTTAATTCAATTTAAGTCGCGGTTTGTGAAATGAAAGTTTGAAACCGATAATAAAAAAAAAATAAAAAAATACTAACCATAATATGTATAAAGTGATGAATACAAAAAAAATATGTTAGTACCGGTAAATGGCAGACTTATTACCATTAGCAATTTCTTTTAGTCTGACCAAAAACATGTAAAAAATATAATAATACAAAAAGTTAAAAAATAAACAACAAAAAGTAAAAAAAATAATAAATTAAATAAATAAGAAGTTGAGAATATATAAAAAGTGAAAACATTGTACTAGTTATAGTGTATACGGCTTACATTATTTACAGGAAGACCCACGGTTTTTGAAAACGGGTTTCGGGTATATGAAGGAAATGGTTTCACTGTAATGTGTATTCTGCGACATATTGATATAATAAACATCGACATCGATATTCCCTTTCCACATCTTATGGTGCATAGGACACTGCATTGGTACACCAATCAGTCTTACGCTTCAGGTACTAGTCCAGGGACTATGAAATATTTTAGTGTGAAAACACCTTTTTAAATAAATATTTCATATCAACCATGTCGAGAATCAGTCCCGAAACCTCTTGCATGGTAAGCAAACGCACTGAGCATTACACCACAAACCCAACAAATACATATAATATGTAGAGTTCAGATATATAAATATCTTAATTCAGATAATTCCTCTGTACGTGTGATGTCACCGTACTCCTCCTAAACGGCTTAACCGATTTACGTGCGGTTTTTAGGAAAATATAGATCTTTTCGCTGTACTTTGTAGATATTAAAATCTTCAATCGAATATGTAAAAAAGAAGCTAGGAGCATAAATGTTTTATTCATCGACCTACCAGAGTTGCATTCAAGGAGAATGCATTTGCAAAAAACTAGAATTATATTGTTTTTTTGTGTATAAAAAAATTTGTTTTTGAATGTTTTCAAACATAATTTTTTTTTTGTAGATCTCAATCAGATTCTTTCCTTAAATTCCTTATAATTTCCAGCCATTTATTTCGTTTTATTGAATTTTTTGCAACACTAAAATAATATTAAATTTAATTCATTTTTAAAAATCGTATTTCTACAATAGTACACCCCTTTGTTGGTGAGGCGACCGGAGTTTGACGTTTGCAAAAAAAATGCCATATTTGAAAAAAATAAGTGTTTTATGTTTTGAAATTCAACCATAACCAAGTGCCTGCTTAAATTCAATATTTTTTTTAATATCATAATTTATCAATGAATATTTTTTGTCAACGTTCGGGCAGGACAACGTCTGTCGGGTCCGCTAGTGTATTTATATAAAAAAAAAATATTTTAAACTAATGCAATAAGCAAAAGAAAAATTAAAATATTTGAGTTTGTCCAAATGTTTGTTGACAAAAGACTGGATTTCACCCCCTCGGGAGTCATTAAGATTAACTAATTACAACAGGGATGGAGAATACCTTAAATAAGGGAATATGGAAATCTAGGCATTTACAGGGCTTATGACCTGTCATTGGCTGAATTAAGTGACCACTTTACACACTGTGTAACATTCTACGAACATTTGGACAAACTCAAATATTGTAATGAAACCAACTGGTCCAAGAAGAAGTTTAAAAATTAAAAAATTGTTTTCAGGCGTTGCCTAGTATGTGAAATAATTCAGTCAGATGAATCTCTTCACAAGAATAAAAGTTTCAGCTCTTTAACTTCACTAAAATCAACAAATGGAAGAATTAAAGAAATATGGATGTTCAAACATAGGCAAAATGGTGAATGTTACACAGTGTGTAAAATGGCCACTTAAACCAGCCAATAATCATAAGCCCTGTAAATGCCTAGACTTTCATTCTCCCTTATTTAAGGTATTCTCCACCCCTGTTGTAATTTGTTAATCTTAATGACTCCCGAGGGGGTGAAATCCAGTCTTTTGTCTACGAACATTTGGACAAACTAAAATATTGTAATAAAACCAACTGGTCCAAGAAGAAGTTGAAAAATTAAAAAAATGTTTTCAGGAGTTGCCTAGTATGTGAAATAATTCAGTCAGATGAATCTCTTCACAGTGTGCAAAGTGGCCACTTAAACCAGCCAATGACAGGTCTTAAGCCCTGTAAATGCCTAGACTTCCATATTTCCTTATTTAAGGTATTCTCCATCCCTGTTGTAATTTGTTAAAAAAAAAATTATTTCAATTATATTTAATAAAATATCCATCAAATTTGTATACAAGTGAAGGAAAAAAAAATCAGGTATGAAAAGAGACGAAACATTAAGTAATTAGGTCAGTTCTTTAAATTTCCGTGCGCAGTATTCTGTAGTCATGTTAGTGTCGCTAGACGCACAAAAGTTAATTGCATGGCACCGGAATGCTGCATCAGGTTGTTAAAAATACCTGAAACGGGCTTAGAAATATTAAGCATTTGGCAACTTAAGCGTAGGAATAATTCTGTAAAGCCACAGAGGCACAAATATTAGTCAGCCATTTTGTTTGTAAATAATTCATGTCGGCGGAAAAATAGCGTGAAAAAAAATTCTCCGTGATTTTTTTTATCATATGATGAAAAATTTAAAAATTTGAACCATAAAAAGATTGTGTTAAAAAATCACTCTGGAAATGGTAATGAAGCAAAATACACAGGTACATATCGGGGCTATACTGACAGAATGCATTAAGTCAACAGTCTTAAAATATTTTAAATATTTTAAAATATAGATGCAAGATATGTATTTCAAATTATATACCATGCCTAAAATTATTATTTTTTCTTTCAAAGCTTTAAAAAAAAAGAAAATTGTCGGAGAATGCGTTGAAAGAAGCTTTAAATGCGATTATCTCGGAACTTGTTTTAACGACTTATTGCATTTGCCCGCGTCGTTGTGTAATGGTCAGCGCGTTTGCCTACCATTCAAGAGGGCTCGGTTGTTTATACAATATTTCATACACGGTTGGTATGAAATATTGATTTAAAATCGTGTTTTTACACTATAATTTTTCATAGTCCTTGAACTGGTACCTGAAGCGTAAGACTGATCATTTTACCTTCATGTAAAAAAAAAACATGATACGCTGCAATTGGTGTACCAATGCAGTTCCCTATGCACCAATAGGTGTGGAAAGGGAATGATGATGATAATAAATGCATTGTGTCAGTAAAGCCTCAATATTTAACCTTTTTGAGCCTAAGTGTGAGTATTAAAATAATCCGCGAGTTCCAGAAGGGGTACCAATAATAAAAAATAATGGATCATGAGTGTCATGGTAGTGTTTATAAAACTGTTGTAAATATGAATCTGTAAAAATTGGAATCGTTTCGGATTTTTGTGAAATCAGCGACAAAAAGCAAGAGGCACACGTGCAAACTGACCAACGTATCGAATATTATCAAACTGCAGAGCGAAATAATGAAAAACTTTAGCCCTGCGGAGAATTGAATACGAAAAATGTTTTCTTGAGCGCGGTAAAAATTAGCGCACTAAATTGGACAGCAAAGTTTCTTGAATATATACGAAAAATATAATAAAAAATATTTCAATAAAAACAAACTACTTTGAATGACGTCAGTAGTTCATATGAATCAACCAATGATAAGAGAGTTGTGGGAGATTTTCGGCTTACTTACCGTCAAAGGACCAAACGGTAAAACTGACCGAAAAGAAGTGCAAGAGAAATTGAGACGTCACACGCGGAGTAATTTCAGAAATTACAGCGCGTATAATACGTTACATAAAAATTAATTAATTCATTAGAATTGACTGAGTTTATTAGTTTGTATTAACAAATTATTAAAAAAAAATGAACTTCCTCACTAGAGTACTGATGCAGTGCTTTACGTACCACTGGAAGCTGATACAGAAATAATGATAAAACGTTTATAGAGTGCATTTATGAGTGGATGCGTTTTCTGGCGGTTATTTTACTACAAATAATATTTTTAGCGTTCAAATAAATTCTGATACAAAGTAGTTTGGTATGTGTCGAGGCGGATGAAAATAAAGTTCTGTGTGTGAAATAAAACCAGAACCCAGGTCAAATGTTTTTAATTTGATGGCTGCTCTAGGACAAAAATCTTTAGTAGAGAAATGAATGAAGATAAGTCCGCTTCGTTGTATATAAGTTGGCGCGTTCGCCCACCATTCTTGAGGTCCTGGGTTCGATTTCCGCGTTGTAATCTTACTCCATTTTAAAAAATAAATATATATTTTTAAATTTTATTTATAGACTAAGCTCCATTGTCAATTAAAAAAGTGTTAATGGGGGGCTAGATTTATTACTATCCATGTGCTCTGTAGCTGCAAGGCGTGTTGGGATATTCATTTATTGTGCAGCGCCCTGCGGCGCTAAATAAATCATCCAACTACAATAGTCATAAGAATTTCTGTCAGGGTAGACGTAAAATATTTATTTAAAGGTTGTTTTAACTACAATATTTCACCAAATGTTATTAAATATTTGTATATAACCACTTACCGACTTTTTTATGTCTACCGGTTTTAAGACGTACCCATCTCTTCGTCAGGATACCAATTAAACCAACATTCAAAACTCTATGTTATATACAACTAAATATAAATACTAAATACCCATGAATGTATACAAATATTTAATAACATTTTTTTTATACATTAAACGCCCAAATAATACAAATTTGCTAACATATAATCCATAATTAAGTTTATAAACAATAACCAGTGGCAGTTATACGAAGTTTTGGAAAGTAAGGTAGTAAAAACATGTTGAAAAAGATACAATAGAAGTTATTTAAAAGTACTCAATTTACTTTTTACAAAGTGTAACCTAATATCTAAAATCATAAAACAGAAAATAAAAAAATAAATATATATATACAAATGTAGAAAGGTTATTTCATCAATATAATAATAAAGTAGCAAAAGAGTGACTAATTTAAACATTGTTTTTTATTTATTATTGGAGTATAAATTCATAAACATTTCTTGTATACTCACGAACAGGCCATGCCTTCGTGGGATTTTTTGAGTCCTATTTTTACTGTCAATGTGAATTTCATTTCTATGTAATTGTACTTTATTTTTTAATACTCTGTTTTACCTCTTATGTTTACTGTAAAAAAAAACACAAAATTAAATAAATAAAAATTAAAAAATAATAATAAAAAATAAATTTAAAAAAAATACTTATTATATTGTACATGACATAATTTTTTGTTTGAGTTACGCAAGAGAAGTATTAAATATATCAAAAAATTCACTAAATTTTTTGGTTTTTAAATGTAATCTCACTGACAGAGAGAACTGAGAACAATTAGTTCGACATGATTTTGTGTAGAAAGTACATCTAAGCCCGGTGGTCTTCAATGGAATCCGAAGTTTATTTCATTTAGCATGCATGAAAATTCACAATAACAATTATTCACAATATTGTGTAGTGTGACAACATCAGCTACTATGCGCCTAATTGAATGCAAAGATATATGCAAATTTTCTAGTAACAAATCATTTTGTGCAGTTCAGTAGGACTTGATGATTTATATGTTAATTTTTTTATGCTTTTGATAAATAAATAAATACGATATCTCAGAAAGTTACAGAAATTTAGTAAAATGTTTGACCATAAAGTTAATGCTTTTGATATTAGTAATATTTCACCTTAGCTTACAGATCACCTTACCTCGGTGTAACCGATGCACGCAGAAATACGTTGCATTTATTTTACAAATGCAGTACTATACGTACCACTGGATACGAAAAGGGGAATGATGATGAGAAGAAGATAATTTAATATTCATATCTATATTTTAGAAGCCTGGATAGCGTATTCATATCACGTATCAGCTCGCGAACAAGCTTCAGAAATACGAAGAAAATAAGCTCCGTGCATTAAGTTTTACCACTAAGTTATCAAACGTTTAATTGAATGAGTGCGGGTTGTGTGTTTTCATCGTGAATGTCTCCTTATTGGTAATACGCGTACCTATATAATTTGATGCTCTATTCTCTAGTCGGCATATTAATTTACTTGTGACGCTGGCGCTGTAAACTGTACAAGACGTTAAGTTCCGACGTGTGAAAATACGTGCTCAGTTGAATAACATAAAACACATAATTTCGATGTTATTTCTGTAAAAAAGATTAAACAACCATCAAGTTAACAAACTGGCACGACTTTTATCCATAGGGGTAGTCAGAGAGGATAGAATACATATTCTCATGCAAGCATGCCGATTATTCTGACTTTTGATATGTCCATCTTCAAATGTTTTTTGAATTTTATCACCCCTTGCCTTTCTTGGTCTTCCTCGTTTTTAGCATACTGGATGGATTAAAAAGTTTGGAATAATCTTAAGAGATGGTGTGAGTATGCACTAATGGGAACCAATGATAAAAAGCTTCATCCTTCATTAGACATCTGTCAAAATTCAGTTTGTATAAGCACGATAGTATTCAGTTTACTTTCATCCTTGTTTATCCAATTACGTACTTGGCTTTCAAACATAAAGGCCAGCAACAGGATTCCGTTGTGAACTTTTGATTTCACCTCCTGCAATAAAAGCAAGCACCGTGGCGCAGTTGGTAAGACGGCCGGCCAACTGTGAAACTGAAGTCGCGGGTTCGATTCCCACCAGTTGCAAGAAAAAAACCCAAGAAAGATTTTTTCCTCAATTGGTCTGGGTGTTGAGGTGTATTTTTCATTACCTCCTTCCATATCCCATTTATCCCACCTGCTGAAAAGCCTCAAATAAAGGCTTAGCGGGTTATTCCTTTTTAAAAAAAAATATTAAAAAAACGTTTATTTGCTCAGTTGGATTTTAGTGCACCGTTCACCCTATTTCCGAAACTCACCCTCCTTTAATATCTTTCTTAGCATTTCATCCCTAGTTAACATACTTCTCAAATTAACAAAATTTTCTGCGTGTTTCAGGGTCCCTGATTACAATGGGTAGTTAACTGGGGTATTTTCGACTGCCTTTAAGTAAAATCGAAATTAAAATACGAAATTTTGTATACTTGTATGAAATTTAGAATTAAATTATAATTTATATAATTTAACAAGTTTAAAATAAAAAAAAATATTATATATTTAATTTTTTATACAGAATACTTAATTTTACTTTATAGATAAAATTAAATTTCAATACGGATTTAGGTATTTCATTTCACATATTTGATTCTTAATAAATTTTAAGTAATATAGGTACCGATATTATATTAAGGGGGACCGAAATAAAATCAAAATATTTTTATCGTGTTTATTACTATAGATGAAAGGTATGACAAAAATTGTTTTCTAGTTTATGAGTTTTATCTTTATCAATATACTGGAATATTTGTGCAAGCACCATAGCCGGTGAGCGAAATACGTCGCATTTTATCCAATTGTTAAGGGTTGAAAGGGATGTTGAGAGACCACCGCTGCCCACATCGTGACTTGAATATTATACTCCCCTACCCTGCTCATATTTAATATCGTACGTAAATAAATTTTTTAAGTCGAAAAAATGCACATTTGTTATTTATTTTTAATGTAGGCACGGCTTTCTAGGAAAAAACGTTTATCAGTATGTCATTTGTACACTTATTATTTGTATTATTATACAAACTTATATTAGTTTTAATTGTATTTATTGATACATTATTTATGTTCAAGTTACATGACTCATTCTAATTTTATATTTGTAATTATTTAGAACTGCGTTAATCCAAACTTCAGTCATGCAGATTGTAAAATATCCAAATCGTTTTCAGGAAATTTTAAAAGGAAATGGGAAACAAAGCAGGTTTGTCTAATTTTAATTTCATTATGCACTTAACTTTGATGGACATGGTCAAGAAATTTACTTTCGACATTGTGCTTGTAAAAAAACGCAGACTGCTTGCCCTGGATATTTGCAGTTTGCACAACCATGTTTCTTACACCCGAACGAAATCCGCCGTTTTTATCTTGTCCAATAAAAATCCGCAACGCAATTCTCTTTAACCAATTCCCGAGTGTTTTTTATTTGTAGTGGTGTCCACTTGAAAGCACTTCTCAGAGAAATACATGACCCTACACCATAAGTACCAAAGCAAAGGGATTCCGTTGCACACGGTCCTAATATAAAACCAACAAATTCAATTGACGTCCCCCTCAGTACCCACTAGTGATCTCAAGATAGATCATTTAAACTAGGACATTTGTATCTTAGCGCGAAGTACTACCAATATTAGCAATCCAGGTGATGTGATGACAAAGCTATTCTTGAATTTACTGGTTGATTTTGGCTCATATATCGTGCTGACGAGGTAGGAAATCGAAGCGTTGCGCTCAGGGCTGATATTCTGATCGGAATTGCGCGCGAAGAGATCGCTCGTGTATTTAGTACGAAAATACGCGTTAAAAATGCCCTTTCTTTTTTCCTTTTACATTCAGAATACCACCCCTAGTTACAATAAACTTTTCAAATAAATATCCATCGCAAACAATAATACAATTTATAATGGAAATTATTGATTTGTATTTTTGCAATCGATTGAGTGAATTGGTATTATATGGGTAATATACAGAAGTAATACGTAGATTGATATCCAGCTTTTGTTTGTCAGGTGGTTAGTTTCGAAAAATATACACAGGGTGAGATGATGCGCGTCTCTTCTCTTTTGATTGTAGGATGCTCTGATGAAGTTATCGTGTGAATAAGTAGTTTTCGATGAAATTTGTTTTCCTCATTTCAAGCAATTCTTCTGACTTCCCTCCACCCAAAACCAGTAACCATTTTTTTACTTCAATTGAATCTGAGTCATAATTTCACAATGTTCGCGCAATACATTAAATATCTTTGGCCCCAAAAACCTTCAATTTCTTTGCCCGAATTCAAAGTTTATTGTAGACCCCGTGACCTCTGATTTGTCTCCTGTTAGTGATAAAGTGTCCTTTTTGGGATTTAGCCGAATAATTTACCTTTACATACAACTTTGTAATTCTTTAAATATACAAATGCTTCCTTTCTAAAATCTCAAATAACGCGACGCCGGGGTACCTGAAAAGCTTCTTAAAAAATATTTTAATGATATAGGTTTTTGAGCAGACTTAAATTTATCGTTTTTTTTTAATGAAAATTAATCGGGTTGTGGTTCCGTGACTAGAGTATCGGACTCACGGATCAGAGGTTCAAGGTTTGAATCTTACTCTACTCCAGCTTTATTCCCATTTTCTAATAGTGATTTTTTAACACCTCGTTGAAAATAACACAAAGAATTATAAAAATGCAAATATTTCCACTAACTCAAACAATTTCAAGATAGTTTGGATCAGACAAAAAAATGCTAAAAAATAAATTTATAAAATAAATTTTCGTATTGGAACTCGCGTAATAATGTATGGTCATGTGTGTACTATTTTAAGATTTAAATATAAACAAATCATAAAATAAAATAACCGTAAGAAAAAAATACAAAAAAAAAGGTTTTTTTTTCATTAGAAACATATGAATATGTTCAATTGTGTTAAACAAAGCTAGATTCTACCTCAGGAACTCATCGAGATTTACAAAGAGTTTAACCGTCCTCAATAAAGGTTCAGTCCTTAAACATTACAAAAGTTAACAGATGGAAGAATTGAGGAAATAAAAAATTTTAAAACATGACGGAATGGTGTATGAAGTTATCCTTAAATTAGATAATGACAGGTCATTAGCCCTTTAAATATTTCTTTTTCCTATTCTTCTCTCGCCAGTGCTGGATAGAGGCCACTTCCAAACGTCTTTATTCCTTCCTATCACCCGCTTTTATCATCTATGTTTTACCGGCTGTCGAAGCAATATCATCGATCCATTTTTTTGTGGCCTTCCAACACTTATTTTGCTTGCCCATGGTCTTAACTTTATATTCTTGGTGTCTACCCGCCAAAATTTCGCCTCACCAAGTATTCTGCCTACTGCCATTTTAATTTCGCGGCACGATCTATGATATCTATGACTCCGGTTTGACGCTTTATTTTTTCAAAAAAAATAAATGCTTAGACTTTTGTATTACCTTAAAAAACGCTATCGTTTTCATATATAACTTACCATGAAAACACATAAGTAAATTGAGTTACATGATCGCCTTCTGGGGAACTGGTAACAAGATAGACATAACAAGAATACAAAGACAACAAAATAAAATTCTTAAACTAACATACAACCTGACCTCTACGACTGAACTGTACAAAAAAACACACCAGTTTGACATCAACTACTTGACTAAAATTGAGACGTTAAAAATTGTGCAAAAAATAACACTGGGAAACATACAAGACGACGACATAATATTAGCCAAAAATGCTGACATACACAAATATAACACCAGACAACAACAACACTATCATATTGAAAAAGCAAAGACAAACACAGGACAGTCAAAAATACTACATAATGGACTTAAACACTACAACGACTTACCTTACTACTTGAAAACTTTTACTGGAGACAAATTTAAAATCAATCTGAAAAAGCACATGATGACTGAACTGACTAGACTAGACGAGACATAAAATGACTAGACAATATAAAACTTCTAATGTAACCCTAACGGGTTTTTTAAAATTGTAAATAAATAAAAAAAAACATGATTGTTTTTATTTTGTTATTTCAATTTAATTTATACATTGATAAAAACGTGGGTCTCGTAATGAGAATTTAATTACTTCACAAAAGTCAACAGATGGAAGAGTTGAGGAAATGTGGATGTTCAAACATGGGCAGAATGGTGAATGTTTCACAGTGTATAAAGTGGCCACTTTAACCAGCAAATGACAGGTCATAAGCCCTGTAAATGCCTAGACTTCCATATTCCCTTCTCAAAAATATTTTCCCTCTCTGTTAAAATAAATTTAAATATGAACAACTCCCTAGGGAGGAAATCCAGTCAGTCTGCAAGCATTTGGACAAAATCAAACATTTTAGAATCTAATAGTTTTATCTCATGACTTAAAAAAATAACTTTAACTTTCCTAATGAAACTAAATGTCTTTTAAGTAAGGGTTGTTATGGTATATGTTCCCCAACATGTTACAAGTAACTTTATTCAGGGGGAAATTTTACTCCTGATAAACTTTCTTAAGAGGTAATAACCTCAAACTCCGTACCCGAGCAGATAAAGAATATAAATCTGCATATAAATTATAACCTGAATCCTGGACTACTGTTTTTGACTCAATTACTACTCTCAAGTAAAAATCCCTAAAAGGAAAATAGGGTTGAAAAAATTCCGCTTCGTAGTGTTGTTATTGGTACTGGGTTCAATTTCTGGGAAGGTCGACATGAAATATTTATTCATAAGGTGGTTTGCACTGCAATTTTTTCATCGTCCCTGTACTGACACCTGAAGCATAAGACTAATCACCTTACCTTCCTGTACCAACAACAAAAAACCATCACACCGTTTCCCAGTAAGGGTAGGCAGAGAGGATAGAACGCCACAACACTATCTTTGGATACAAATCTCACTTCCTATACATTCCTTCATGTTCTCATGCACGAGCGCCGATTATTCCAACTTTTGACATGTCCATCTTCAAGTATTTGTTGGATTTGGTCGTGCCATGTCTTTTTAGGTCTTCCTCTATTTTTGCATCCATCAACATTTGCATTGTAAATATTCTTAGCCGTTCTTTCGCTGTCCATTCGTTTTACATGTCCAAACTAGCGCAGAGCTCCTTTCTTGATTTTGTCGATAATGCTTGTCTCAGCCATACATAATGTACGGATCTCAACATTTGTGCATCTATCGTAGATAGTTTTACCATACATTTGCCTGAGAGATCGCATTTCGACAGCATTCAGCCTACTTTCATCCCTGTTTTTCCCAGACCATACTTCGCTCCCATACATCAGGGTCGGGGCCAGGACTCCGTTTTGAATTGCCAATTTTGCTTCTTGTGACAAACAGTTATTTGCCAAGGTCGATTTAGGTGCGCCGTTCACTCTGTTCCCGGCACTCACCCTCTTTTCAATATATTTCTCACTCATTCCATCCCTAGTAAACATAATTTCCAGATACACAAATTCCTCTACTTGTTTTCACAGTGATTTCACATTTAGTCATACGTAACACATGGTTAATTATTATACCAATGACAGTTTTTTTTAATAGTGGCTGAGTTTGGTAAAATAATCCACTGAACTTCCTTGTAAATTTTAGAAAACATTCATTTTTACTCACTGATTCAGCCACAATTCAGCACATTGCGTTTTTTTTGGATGAGAGTTGCATTTATTTTTTACCTTGCTTATTATGTATTAGGTTTATATTTTTTAAAGTGATTTTTTGCTTTTAAAAAGTATCTATTTTCTCTTTCAGTGTTGGGATCAGAAGGAATATCCTATAGTGGGCCAATCACTAACTTTTAAACATTTGCTTTTATGAAGAGGAAACCACTTAAAACTCTTCCGAAGAAGCCGGCCTGTTAACAGTCGTCAACAGGTCTTCCGTTCCACTTGAAGAGTATTCGGCATTTTGAGTCTTTTACTTTTGTTTATTTTACTGATGTCCTGCACTAACTTGACCATGTAAAATACTACCTCTCTTATGAGTTTTTTATGAAGTATCAACACATTGTGAACAGCGTATACGCCATTGATTTTTTAAATTATTTACTAGTAAACATCGCGTTACTTTTATTTCATTCGTGTTTAATGACAAGAAAAACTGTTTTTTCAACGAAAAAACCACATACCTTTTTTATTTTGAGACCCGTGATCGTCAGCACATGAAGTAAAGATGGCAGAAATGGTTTTTGCAATACTTTGAACTTCATAGATGGGTTTATTTTAAATGGGTTTTCAAAAACCCTTTTCCATCGTATCATTCATTTGTCTAAAACGTTTCATGTCGTATAGTTAGACACATAATGACCTTTCCTTTGACCCTTTTTAACATGGGTCATGTCTAACTGTGTAACTCCTACATTTAGTTTTCGTGACCCAGCTATAACCGCTCAACCGATTTGAACAAATATTAATTCCGTCAATACAAATAATAAATCTTAAATACATTTTTGCCAATATAAATTTAATACCATGTAGGAATTTCAAAGCATACTTAAATATTTTTGAAACGGGAATATAAAGTCACTCGCCGGTCGTCGTATGATTTAATAGTTAGTTTAAGTGACTATCTTTTTTTTTCCATATATATTTGGACCCCTGTATTTAGTTGCCTTACGTGTCATGTACAAGGCTAAGGTACTCGGAAAAAAATGTTTTTGTTTGTCTTGGAAATGGGATGTTCGATCACTGATTTTGGTTTATTACCTTTATGAGTCCAATCACCATTGTTGCAAAGTTCAAGAACAATGGCGCGTGATAACTACTTTTAACTACAGTGTGGATATTTGTTAAGGATATTCCATCTTTCCTGCATTCTGCTTCAAGATTATGGCGTTGCAAAATGAAAAATGGGCACTGAAATAACAGATGTTCGATACTCTGTGAAGAAATATCATCGCATGGACAATAGTCATCATTCCTTATTTTAAACCTATATAGATAACTTCTCATAGCTCCGTGTCCGGTAAAAATTTGGGTCGTTTCGAAAGTACTTTGGTGATGATGACGGAAGTTTGCTGCTTCAGCCAGCGCTGGGAAAAACATTTTAGTGATTTTACCTGTAGAAAAAACACGGTAATGATCCTCCCAACGCTGCTGCGTATTTTGTTTTATACAGCGTTTAGCAAAGCTAAGGGGAAATTCTGAGAAGAAAGGTGCCGTTCTTTTACAAGTTGCGGCTCTTGCTCGTTCATCCGCTCTCTCATTTCCTACGATACCAGCATGTCCTCTTATCCAGCGTATTTGAATGTTCATCCCTCTTATTTTTAGATGCTTAATTTTACTCTGAATATCTACAATGAATGGATTTACTGACCGAATATCTGTTATAGCTTGAACGCCCGAACGACAATCTGATAATATTTTTGCAATAACCCATCTCTCTGGTGTTTTTTTTAATAACCATTAAGTGACTATCATTGAGTCAATTTTCGGGTAAATCGTAAGACCGCCTATATTAACTTCCATTAAAAATAAAATAATATTATAGTGTAGTGTAAAAATTAGTTTTTTTCATATTTACATAGAATTATTTGGGAAAAAAACAACCGTTTTTACATATAATTCATACGGAACATTGGAACTTAACTTGTAAAAACAGTCAATAATCATTTTCCACAGCTATATAAGTTTTTAATTAAGTGGACACATTATAATAACCCAGTAATAAATTTTGTGGTCCCGTGGTAGTATTGTACTCACGGGCCAAAGGTCCGAGGTTCAAATCCCACTCTACCACAACTCGATTTCCATTTTTCCAGTTATTTATGACTTTTAGGGAATGGTCCAAAAATTTAAATATTTGAGTAAATAATAAGAACTCAAGTATTTATTTTAAATTATTAAATTTAAAAATTAAGAAATGTTAGCTTTTCTGAAACTGCAAATAAAATATGTACTTATGTATAAAAAAAATTATTTAATAATACAATAAATATGAACAAAATATATGTATAATAAATAAATACATTTACAAATCAGAAAAAAAACAACTTATCTAAAAATATTGAAGAAGGTAATGAATGTACATGTTAAATGACATACTTCAGAGAGATGGAAAATGTCTGCGTGACCGGAGGGAACTATTGTAATGATGACATGCTCTATAGAAAAAATAATTATTTCTTGAATTTGTCCTGGGTATCGGAAAATTCAATGTAGTTTGGAGTCTTGTCCTGTTGGGCACAAGATATTTTAAAGAACTTGTAAGTATAGGGCAATCTATGACATTGTTTACAAGTTTAGGGATTTCTCTCTTTAAATATTTTAATAACACAATATAATAATGTGTAATTAAAATATCAAAAATCTTAAATATATCAATAAAATAAAAGTTAAACAAATTAAATACAAGTAAATCAAGTTTTTTTTGATACCGAAATATATAAAAAATAATAAACAAACCCTTTTTTACACTGTTTGAAATTGTTGGAGTACAATCAAATTTTCATTTTATTAAATTTGTTATTTTTTTCTGTATCCTTTCTAGGTTACTAATATGTACGTTATATCGGAGATTCCAAATAAAAAGTATACTCCAAATGATTTCTCACATATGTGTCATAAAGCAGTGTTAATGTTTTAAATTTTTTAGATATAAATTTTTATACCATAACGTAATCTGCACATTTGCGGGTGAATTGATCTTACCGCTATATTTCTTATAAATAAATTTATAAATTCAGGTATGTACATGATAAAAAAAACACGGTGCCCCGCGGTATTAAAACTGATCACGCCACCAATCGGAAGATCGAGATGAGCCGATCAACAGATCGCTGGTTTGCCGATTTCGCAAATCGCGTTATTAATATACTCTGAACCATAGTACAAAATGACAACAGACACTCACCTTGTATTGGAGTCTTATTTTTCGCTTACTGTAGCGATCAGGCTCACCGGAATAATGGTTTGAACATGGCACTTGCACTTGAATGAAGGCGCGCGACGATACAATGGATTTGTATAACTGTGAAAATAACATATAAAATTAAAAATTACAAAACCAAAATTAAAAAACTATTATTTAAAAAAAAATACGTTTCTTTATAAAAAAATAAAAATTAACATTATAAATTTAAGTTGTTTCTATTCACTCATTTCAAACACACACTTACCCTGTCCCTAAACCTACCCTCACACCCATATACAATCACACACATATTCACATACCTACCAAAACCACACTCCACTTTTTTACACACGCATCCTCACACAAAAAAAAAACTCGCACACATGCACTTCTATGAATTATATCTAACTGAACTGGATTTTTATATTTATATTTATGTGGAAAACTGATTTGGCTTTATTTTATGTTTTTTTTTTTATAATGTTGTGTAAATTTTTTTGTATTGCGGTTGTTTTTCTGAATAAACAAAATAAAAAAATAAATAAAAAAAAAATAAATAAAAAAAAAAACTAGTAAGCGCGCGGTGCAAGAACCCATAAATTACGAACACTTAAATTATTGTATTACACAAATAAATATATATATTGTTAGTCTTATACCAGTATATATATTCTAGTCTTGGTCTTGCAGAATTTTTTTAAACTTTGTTTGTGTTAGTTTTAAGATACTATTTTTAAAAATAAATAAATAACAAAAAAAAACAGTTTATTAGCGATCGCGTGGCGAAACAGAATCACATGCACATACGGAGACGGTCAGTAACTCATTGCCGCTGGAAAAAGTATTGTCACCCAGGGCAAAGTTACTACATTTTGGTCAGAGTTCAAAAGGTAAGTTTTAATTATAACATAGCAACCTTCATAAGGCCCAACTTATGGCTAAGAATCTTTCCTCACCCACTGTTCTGTTTCCAATCCAATTTCCAAATTCCAAATTCCAATCCAATTTCCTGATGCGGTCAAATAATTTTCTTAACTTTCTTACTAAGCAAATATAAAATAGTATAACAATAATAAAAATCTAACGTGTAAGTATAGAAATAAAATATAATATAAAAACACGTAAGCATTATATTTATATTTGGTTGCGCTGATAATATATACATATTTATTTGTATTTTTATATATATTTATATTACTCACATTAACATTAATATTCTCACCCGCACATGTACCTGTCCCTCATCGCCTAGTAGTAGTTTAGTTAAGAATTGATCACCGAGTCGTTTAGATCGCCATTGCTTACCGCTCCGCACAGCGTAAAGCTCCCGCTACCGCATTACGCAAAACCACCACGAATTAAGTGAGAAGTGAAGTGTCCCAGAGCCATTTTCAGCCTCCAGTCAAACCACAAGATAGATCCGGAAAGTAGGAGATTCTTATAACTTTCTGCTGGGATCCAAACCCGTCTTCTTAGTTCCTTTTCACCGCGCCGCTCCGCATGGCCACATAGCCCCTTCATAACTTTTTGGTCCTTTGAGCCTGATTAACCACCCCCTTAAAAAATACAGCCCACTTCCTGCATAAAATTATTTTTGTTTTCTCATAAAATATACAAAAATATCATATTCAATTCGCAGTCACACCTTCACAAACGATTCACATAATATTTGCGCAATTCATATCCGTACGGTCGGTAGATTAAAATATTAATGGCTTCATAAAAACATATTTATTATAAAAGAAAATAAAAAAGTATATAATATCGATGCAACCAATATTTACAAACATATTTTTATCATAGAATTAAGACTTAAGTCCAGAAGGAGCGTAGAATCATATTTGAATACATCGGACTGTGTCCAATAATTCCCCCACTATGCCTTACTTTCACCCCGCGCATTCGTGATGCCGCCGCGTAATGTTGCACGATGGGAAAAATTTTAATTATCACACAAATGTAAGGTAAAAAAAAGCTATCTGATAATTTCTCAATAATTTTATTGTGCACTCGGAAATATTGATTTACACAAAAGTGTAGATAAGTAAAGAGTCATTTAATAAGAGTAATTGAATTGTAATGAACTTTAAACTTAAAATATTAAACGAATTTTATTTTACATAAATCGGATATTTTTATAACATGTTAAATAATAGTTGATGTTTTAAAGATAATGTCGGTCAAATGTCCACCACAAAGTTATTTAATTCGAGGTCCAACTTTCATTTGTTCTCTCTAAAGCAGGGTAAAAAAAATTGCTAGCCTGGCAACACGAACGAAATGTTCATTTTGTTTCTTCGATAATCTGACAGATGGAACAATAATTCTGAAAATAAATCTCTGTTTAAATCACGGCTGAAGAAACATTTTCTTTCTCTTCCTTAATCTCTCCCTTTTTTTTAAAAGTTTTATTCATATCAACAAATCAGTAACATACATAATTGTATTTTTGTTCCCGCAAAGCCGAAGCTTGTCTGCGGGTTACATTACTTTTTAAAAAAAATTTATAAGTAAGAACAAAGTTTAATAATAAATAGAGAATAAAATATTTTTATATGCATACTTAAGTTTCACTTGCTGTTTATTGTTTCTCCTCCTTTCCTCTTTCCTCTTTCCTCTTTCCTCTTTCCTCTTTCCTCTTTCCTCTTTCCTCTTTCCTCTTTCCTCTTTCCTCTTTCCTCTTTCCTCTTTTTTCCTTTTTCCTATTGAGTAATAGTTTTGATTTAAGGTAATTTATAAACAAATACGTTTATTTCTACGTTTATATATCTTCAGCGTTTTAATCTTTATTTTCTATTGAATATGCTCTGTAACTTGAATTATAAAAATAGAACTATTATTTTATTGGTTGGTTGGAAATATTGCCATTTGGAAATAAGCCCGCCAATGTACAAATAATATTAAGTACAAAAAGTTAAATAAATCATAAATAAAGAATAAACAATTAATTATTCTAAATCCATTTCATATATTTAAATCGGTATTGTTAGTTTGTAATATTTCCCTATTGTCGCCCAGAGGACCGTCTTGTCAAAGGTAGGCCTGCCTGGTTTTCTCGAACCATTGAACGTAATGAACTAATGAAGTACACCCTGCTTGCGAAGCCATTTAGTGATTTAATTTGGAGTAGTTAGTCACGGGTCTCACCAACGCAGGGAGGCGTGTTACAATAGACCGCACGTTCCCAAGAGAGGCAATACTCCGGTGATCTAAAAAGTTTTAAAAAGGGAATATAAAGATCTAAGCATTAACAGGACTGTTGACTGGCGAAAGTCTGTTTGAATTTTGGCCTTTTCCTTCATGATTAAATCAGTAAGGCAGTAAATCTACTAGCTAAGACAAATTAAATACGTATGCACTGGTCTGTTAGGAATAGCTGGCGCGAACAATACATTTACACATTGCGTTTGTGTAGTATATGTAAATAAACACATGGTATAATATCGCATGGCATACGCATTATGAAAATAATATCTGACTCTCTCAAACTATTGCTTTGTTTGTTGCTAATGATATGGTGTTAAAATATACACCGGGCGCTTCAGCGTTCGTCTGAGTTTCGGTGTGATTCTGAATCGTTAGTATATAATAATATATATTTAACGTATGGGTATCAAACTACGGATAAAAACACTGGTTTAAAAATATATTTTCTCATTTAATCTAGTCACGCATACATAGGTTGATTAATTTAATGCAGGCGCGTTCGCAAAACTTACTTAAACTCATTTACATCTCCCTTCTCTTTCTTAATCTCTCAACCTTTTCTCTTTCCTCTTTTTCTCCTTTTTCCCAGTAAGTCATAGTTTTGATTTAAGGTAATTTATAAACAAATACGTTTATTTCTATTTTTATCTATCTTTAGCTTTTCAATATTTCTTTTCTATTAAATATGTTATGTAACTTGAATTATAAAAATAAAACTACAATTTTATTGGTTGGTTGGAAGAAATTGCCAAATGCCAAATAACATTATGTACAAAAAGTAAAATAAACAAAAATTTTAATGTACACCATGTTGATATTATAAACCTAAATATTAAATTCTAGTGAAATGTGCTTTATTTAAAAAAATATATCTTTTGAATTATAGGGTTGTGTTATGAAAAAAATTAAAGGTCCGATATGCAGTTTCCTTTTTCCCACAGCATCGAGGAGGCATCTTCAAGACAGTGGCAGAAAAACAATGTTCAAATACCTGTTTATCGAAATTCCCTGTCACCGCATATCCTCACAGTTTATGTAATCCGAAACAACAAAGTAATTATGAATTTGTACATACATATTTAATTTTATCTAACTACAATAATTGATATCAAACGTTCGATTATGTTCATTTAATCTATATACGAGGCGGCCTCCGTGTAGTAGTGGTCAAGATGCTTGACTCACGCACGAAAGGTTCCGGCTATGATTCCCGGTGAGAACACAAAAAAATTAAAATGTGATTTTTCTCAAGCCTGGTTGTTCTGTAATGTAATTCACCACTGTGATTGGGCCTCCTGGCCTGTTGTGGTGCAAAAAAAAATGAAATGAAATATGCTCATATCTAGCAATCACTCTCTCGCAGTCACTCTATAGCAGATGCTTCGTCGATACAGCTGCACGTAGGAAGGACTATGCCTAACTGAAATTGATAAACCGATGTTTCGTTATCAATATTATGTATCTTTTTTGGGTGATACCGTGTATGTTGGATTTGATCCGACGTTTCGGCTACCATTGCAGGAGCCATCTTCAGGGAAAACTGTAAAAAAGATGCAAGACAAAGATGGCTCCTGCAATGGTAGCCGAAACGTCGGATCAAATCCAACATACACGGTATCACCCAAAAAAGATACATAATATTGATAACAGTGACCGTGAAAACCTTCGCACCGATGTTTCGTTGTCCCGTTTTCCGCACCATAAAACAACCGATTTCGTTGGTTTTTTTTCAGAACGAGTATCCGAATAAAATTTTCTGTGTCGGAACCTTTTGCGTTTTTTAAAAACAGTTATCATAATTGCATACCGTAATTCCAAAGACGTCCGATAATTTGGATAGTTCTAATTTCAATTACAAACAATTTATCGAAGAAAAACAGTATGGACACGCCAATGATAAATATCGATAGTTTGTAAAATCATTGCTCTTGTGCCATAATCCAGGGGGAAAATACCGGAATACGTTTGTATGAAGAAAAGTGAGAACGCGTTTCCTAGGGTAAAGTTCAAGCGAGGTAATTTCACAGTACCACCGCGTATCATAAATGCTCTACATGCTGTACACGTGTTCGTACATGAACACATCACATTTTCCACGTGGGGTTCTCTAGAAGCACACGTAATGAGATTACTCAAATTTATTTCATATTAAACACACCTGATTTTGCGTTTCATACTGGAAATTCGAAGAAATTACAACCTTATTCGTACATTTACGGTAAAACTATTTCAATTTTCAACCACTTGTTCACTTGTTCAGCTTTATAGGTTAACTTTATTTTGAGTTTTTTCAAATGTTTATGAACGAGGACTAGATTTTACTCTATAGAAAATTATCTTATTTATTACAACAGAGATGGAGAAAAAATTGAGAAGGAAATGTGGATGTCCAGGGATTTACAAGGATTATAACTTTATAAGTATATATTTAGATTTTTTACATTTTTGAACAAAGTACCTGACGGTAGTGACTGACCGAAACAAGATTTGGAGGCAAATCCAAAACCGAAACTGAATTTCTGTTCTAGTTTCGAATAAAACTGTTTTTTTTTAATCAGTCACTTCGAAACGCTTGAAATTAGGCGTTTTAAAGTGACTTGAGTTTGATTTGTTAAACCGAATAAGTTTGTTAAATTATGTGTAAAATAAAATACACAATGAAAAACCAAATTAATTGATTTTTAACGCTTTTTGGTTCGCTGTTATGCTGTACATTAACATTTACTCGTATGTAACAGTTCTTCAATGTACGCTACATGGAATTTAAGCTAGGGTTTCCTAGGACAGCGGTGCCCGTATTTTAACGGCCGTGGTGAACGGTGATGCGGTAGACAGCCGTCGTAACGTCGACTAGAGAGTGGTTTCCTAGTGAAACGGCGTTAAATGGTGTTGATAACACCGTTTTCCTATGAAACCACACTCTAGTCACCGTTACGACGGTTAAGCCTGGTAAACCGAAGCAAAGTTAGGAAATCATGCGATTTTGCCATTTTAAAACGAATGTTTTTTTTTAATCGCGCAATAAAAAAAAACATAAATTATATAAAACAATATTTTTTAAAGGTATTTCTGTTAAAAAATATACTTAGTAGTTTTATGTAACTAAAATATAATTACTTTAAGACCGTCAGATTACGCCGTTCTAAATTTAGACTGAACTTAGGTATCTGGGATCTCAATAAAGACTAAGTATTGAACTATAATTTGTTATAATAAATTGAACATGAAAGTGGTCGAAGCCAAATTTTAATTTTGAAAAGAAATACAAGCATTTTAAATCACATACATTTTTGTGACATTTTCCTTTATTTTTACGTAAAATCATGCCATCGGTAATACTTAAAATAAATAAAATTTATTGAAATACTTTAGTTAAAACGTTTCTTTAGAGAATTGTATTATCTTTTTTTAAAAAAGAAGAATATTCTGGTTGTAGTTATTAATTTGTAACAATATCTTATTTACAATTTTATGACCTTCAGACCTGCCCTTATCGTTTTCGGTAAAAGAAGGTATGAAAGCTACAGCCTTAACCGTGAAGGAATTATGTAAATACTTTTATTCTAAAAATCAAACACTGATTTGAGTCTACTGTACAATTAATTTTATTTTTACAATATAAAGACAAAAAGTTCTGAAGTAAATTTCTGAACGATTGTTTGAAAATGCCCTAACAAGGCGAAACAATTGTCACAGAACTTTGTTTTTATGTTATAAAGTGTCTAGTTGACTCAAATCAGTGTTTGGTTTTTATATGAAAAGTATAAATATGGAGTTCTACAAAATAAACGCCAAATCAATAAATAAATAATAATAATATTAAAAATAATTATTATTTTAATTGTAATCATAATAAAAATAATAATAATTGTAGAGGTAATAATAATAATAATCATGGTTTATTAACAAATAATTACAATTTCTTCATCTACTACATACAAACTTAAGTAATAGATTTCTCTGGATTATGTCTAGTTTGCCTAACTAGGTACAACCTGTTTTAAGGCAGACATTTTTATGCAAAAATAAACATTAACACAACTACCTACTAGTTAATTTATTATAGAGTTATACAATATTTAAATATACCATTTATTATTTTACAATGTTTTTGAGTAAGTTTTCCGATTTTTCTCTCACTAAATCCCATAATAAATGTTAGACAATAGCAATACAATAAATAATTATTTGAATGGAGAACAATCCAAAATCTCAAATAATTGTGCTAATTTTCCACCCAAATACAGCCGAATGTAAGATGTGGCTTTATTCTGTAACTAATTCGTTTCGTAAATTCATTCGTATCGTATGAGAGGGAACGAGAGCGAAATAAGATTTTGATTGCGTCAAAATGAGATAGATATATGACGAACGAACGAAATTACGAAGCAAAATTGTGACAGAATAAGATGCTGCTGCTGTTACTCCTTTTAAATAACCAAAAAGCTCATCTCTATTGTGTATGTGCCTCTAAAACGAATTGTTATTTTTTGTAAACTGACATCGACAAAGATAAAAATGAAATCCGACATTGGCCCTCGTAGATTCAAGCCACAGATTTATTTGTTTTTTTACGGTTATATGGCTTTTATAAAATAAAAAAAACACATTACACATGCATTTCATCATCATCGTACCCATATAATTAAAAATAGTCCAGAAACCGCATACGCACATCAAACAGAAGGCGACTAAAATACTCATCAATGAGTAGGTTTACGTTTTAACCCATTAGTTTCTTTGTAGACGTCGTTCAGTACCTGCAACTCCTGATTTGAATTCAACTATGCCGTGTTGTGTCCTTTTAAAGTGTAGACATACTGCTAGGATCTTAAAGAAACATGATACAATCACATTTCATGTGTAATTAGCAAATGAATGTGTATGTAACAAATGCATTACTAATAAATTGAATTGTTTTTCCATCTATCAGATTGTCGAAAAAACAAAATGAACATTTCGTTAGTGTTGCCAGGGTAGTAAATTTTTTTACCCTACTTTGCTCATCTTATGAGAGAACTAATAAAAATTGAATCTCGGATTAAACAACTCTATCGTTGGCATTTGACCGACATTATCTTTAAAACATCAAATATTATTTAACATGATATAAAAATATCCGTTTTATATAAAATAAAAGTTGTTTTACATTTTAAGTTTAAAGTTCATCAATTCAATTACTCGTATTAAATGACCCTTTACTTATTTACTATGTTGTGTCCATCAATATTTCCGCGTGCACAACAAAATTTTATGGAAATTAACAGATTGCTTTTTTTTACCTTACATTTGTGTTATAATTATATTTTTCCCATCGTGCAACATTACGCGGCGGCATCACGAATGCGCGCGGTGAAAGTGAGGAATAGTGGGGGAAATATTGGACACAGTCTGATGTATTCAAATATGATTTTACGCTCCTTCTGGACTATTCTTAATTCAATGGTCGTGCCCCTATGTTGCATAGGGCACTGCATTGGTAAACCAAATAAAGCTTTTTTATCGTCTATTAGATGAAGTCAAGGCAGTGGCGAGCTGTGATTTATTATAAAGGTAATCTACAAAAAATGATCATTGATTTGTACCTGCATATTATGTAGGTACTTTTATGCCACTAAAATAGGGCATTTACGTTAATATATATGCTGTGGTCATAAACTATAAAAAACGCTAATTAATTTGTACCTACATTTAAGTATATAATATGTAAGTAATATGATTATAAATTAATATTTTTTCTGTGGTTCTGAGAAAATCAACTCAAACAACAATTTTTATTAACCACGCGATATACGTAGTTTTTTCTACACTATTTTATTTCAATGCTTGTAAAATAGTTTATAAACAAATACCATAATGATATTTAGGAGATATTTCCATAATGATTTAACTGTCAAGACTGAGCACAGGTTGATTCCTTTTAAAATGAATAATGCCAAAAACGGGCAATGCGAACGTCACATGTCCCATGTGATACATAATATGTCAACAGTATCCCAATTAAGAAAAATACAATGTTCAAAATACTAGTTTCCAAATGAGAACCTTTAAATAATGGGTGTAATCTGCAAGGTTGTTTTTGTACTAAAAAAGGTGACTTGGGTTAAAGATGTAAAACATAGTGTACTTTTTCAGGAATAAGCTGCGGTAATTGGCTAGTTTCATTGTTCACTGAGAACGGGCTGGGCGCTGGGCGCACTTTATAGATATTTTTTTTAAGGTGGTGGTTATTTATAATAAATAACAATTAATATAAAACATTATTATCGAAAGTCAAATATGATGGTGAGCTGTGCATAATCGCTTATTTTGATGATTTGCCCTTCAAGTAAAATAACAGTCTTACGCTTCGTAGCCACGTACCAGAGTGTCAAGTGTATTATGTTTTATAAGTACTCTAACATTCATTTTATTACAATGTAATTTAACCGTTTTTTAGTTTGGCCACCTGTTTGTTGACACGGGCTGGATTTCATCCCCTGGGGAGTTTTTAATCAACATATTACAACAGAGATAAATAAAAATTTTAAGGGTTTCACAATAAATCAATAGATCAACAATATTTTGAGTTTTTCCAAATTTTTGTACACAAGGACTGGATTCAACTCCCTGGGGGAGCTGTTTATATTAACATATATGTAGGTGAAATAATTAGTAATTAGTAATTAGTAGAAATAATAAGCCTAGTATGTAGGTGAAATAATTCAATTAGATGAATCTCACCCGCATAAATAAAGGTTTCAGCTCTTTAACTTCACAAACATCAACAGATGAAAGAATTTAAGGAATATAGATGTTCAAATATGGGCACAATGGTGGATGTTACACAGTGTGTAAAGTGGCCACTTAAACCAGTCATTGACAGGTCATAAGCCCTGTAGATGCCTAGACTTCTATATTACCTTTTCTTAATTCATCTCTGTTGTAATATGTTAAATCAATAGATGTTGGAATTTAAAAAAAATATGGATATTCAAACAAAGAGAGAATGGTGCAGAAGTAAAAAAATAATTTTTAATAATGGAAAAGAACAGCCTTTGAATGCATATAGTTTTATATATTCGTCAGCTTCCTTTCTAGTTCTTTAAGCTTTCCATTTACGGACTAGAGTTTTTAAAGCATTTTTATTTATTACAAGAGCTAGCAGCTAATAGAGATACATCGAGGCTCTTTGTGGACACCATAAGCTCCAACTAGGGAGCGGACATGAAATGATAATGATGATGTTATTTATTTTGCTTTCCGATTTCTCCATACTAAATCAATCAAAATGTGACAGAAAAATTGTAACGTCTCTATCACTAAGGTATAATAAAAGAGAAATGACGTTTTATACAACGCGAATTTAAAAACGTGTTTTAAAAATTATCGAACAACATTCCCCTGCAAAACGGGTAGAATATTAAAATGGACTAACTGTTTATGTACGCCGCTTACTTTGAATTCAACGCTGAACGTCGCGCGCTTTCGCACAGCCTTACATTTACTTAGACAAGAAAAAAACACTATTTCCCACCAATAAAAGGCTCTAGAACCTATGTTGAATGGAATGGAACACAAGTCGGGCGCTTAATCATGGTCTCTTTCCGTATTTTTTTTTGTGTTCGGTAGCAGAAATACTATTATAGAATTTATCTTGTCCTATATTCGGTACTACTTTGTTGTCAAATATTTATATTAAATTTCGTTTTTGTTTCTTTTTTATTTCAATATAAAGAGAGCGTAATTTAGAATTCGAATAAATATTTGTCGACAGTTACAGTATATACCATAAAATAGTCCTCACACTAACATTACGGAAAGAAGTAATAATATTGATGGAGTAATGAATATTTTCTTTTAATTTCACATCCGACCCATATCAAAATTATAATAACAATGGACGTGGGTGGCTCGCTGAGAAAAAACAAAAACCTATCAATAAAATGTGGATTCTGTTTACGTGAGTTAAAAATGTTTTTGAAATGTTACCAAAGAGAAAATAAATGAGATATATAAAAAATAATAAATTTAAGTCATTTTCTTAACAATACGTGATCAAGGCGGTCTAATAGTATGATTGATTGATGAATGATTTTTTATTTATTTATTCAAAACTTCAGATCCAAAAAATATATAAACTTTGGCGGACTGGTCAAAATAAAAATGGGTCATTTGTACTTCAATTTAAAACACATATAAATACACATTTATATTTTTTATTAACAACTGTGTAAGTGGGCGGATAAAACTTGCACATAAATAAAAATTATTAATAAATATACTAGATAGACTGGTGCCGTGGCGCAGTTGGCATGACTGCCAACTGTGAAACTGGCGTCGCGGGTTCGATTCCCGCCAGTTGCAAGAATAAAATTCAAGAAAGATTTTTATCTCAATTGGTCTAGGTGTTGTGGTGTATTTTTCATTACGTCCTTCCATATCCCCTCTATCTCACCTGCGGACAAGCCTCAAAATAGAGGCTTGGCAGGTTATTTCTTTAAAAAAAAAACTTAGGTATGATGTATATGATGATTAATGTGGGATCAGGCAATGAATTTGGAAGGAGACAGGAAGTGGATCCAGGAAAGAAAATATATAATTAAAGCATTAAGTCGTCAGGACAAGATGTCATGACACTATTTACAATAGGAAAATAACAGTTTAAAATTTAAAATTAAATGAACGATTTCGCAAGTAACTACAGTCCATTCAAATATTTAATTACCTCTAATTTATGTGTGTGCGATATTAATTTTTCATGTAAATAATTCTAGTGAGTCTTCTAACACAAACGAAATGTTCATCTTATAATATAAGAAATTAAACACTGATTTGAGTCTACTGAACACATTATTTTATTTTTACAAATATAAAAACAATAAAATCCTGACAATTGTTTCGCCTTGTTAGGGCATTTTCAAACGAATGTGAGGATTAGATGGATGGAATGTCTTTATAAAGTTATATAATTCAAGGCACTTAAGTAGAAAATAAAAATAATCTTATGAACTATAGCATGTACATTATTCATAATTGAGGGAAAAACCAATGGTAATGGGAAATTTAGGTATTGATATTTGAATTTCAGAAAAAATATAACAAAGTAAGTATTTATTGACATACATATTGTGAGATAATTAATGAAGCTGTATAGTTTTAAAACTTAAGCTAATTGTTGTAGAAAATATATCAAAAATATTAAAATTGGTTACTGTTCATTTTTTTATATTTGTAAAAATAAAAAAAAGTGTTCAGTGGACTCAAATCAGTGTTTGATTTCTTTTATTTTAAGTTTGAATATGGAATTCTACAAAATAAACACCAACTCAATCAATCACAAAATTTTCATGTTTACTTGGTTCACCGATAGGCACTCACACATGAACATGGGGTTATTAAACGTTCGAACGCGCTGTTCTTAGATTTGAGTTTTTTCTATTGACATTTTTTAGTTAAACAGCATCAGAATTATAATAAGATATAACCGTTTTTTCAGTTTTGATCTCTTTTTATTTACACTTTTTTCACCAGTGAAGTGACTATCAGACATCAGTGGATGAAAATAGTTAACCAAAATTTGATATATTTTAATTTTTATAATAAATTGCGTGACCAATCTATGTTCTATAAAAAATAAGAAATAGAAACGGTTAATCCAATATAATGTCTTGTAAAAAATTATCAAATATCTGAATTACTGTAAAAATACAAAAATGACCTAGTTTTGTGTTGTTTTGTTGTTTTTATCCATAGAAAAGATACTTCTTTGAATTAATTCAAAGGATCACTACGATAAAGTTATTTATCTTTTGTATATAAACTCGTTTTTCTAGGTCGCAAAAAGGGTCTCTATATTATTTCAGTAACCAATGTGATAAAATGGAAGGATGAGTAATTTATAAATACAATATATATCAAATTCGGGACGTGTATAAATTGGAAAATAGTTTGTTAATTTTATAAGTAATTTAAACAATTGAAATGATAACTATCAATTTATTTCTCACAAACTTAACGGTCCAGTAGTCGGCAATAAAAGCACTGTTAAATGATTTATGTTAAAGTATATGATTTGATTTTACAGTTTATTAAAGTAAACTTTTGGACCATTCTCAACAAGTCACCTATGCTAGGTAATGAGAATCAAGTTGCGGTAAAGCGAGATTCGAACCTATGATCTATGATGCTTGAGTCCGTGACGCCATTGCCCTGATCACAATCTGAAGTTTTTAAATAGTTATCATCAATAATCTATAAGTGTTGTTGATTCAATTGTCTAAAAAAATATCGCAACAACACTTTATTTGCTGTGGAAAACTATAGAAATAGAACTGGCTTATTTTTATCAATACCAAGATGCTTAAGCTTTACAATAAAGTGCCTTAAGACAGCTCGGTTAATGTATTCAGACAGTTCAAAGACAGCCATACAAGAACATTTTAATCAGTTAACTTTTCGATGAATGAAACATACCGACAATGAAATGTCTCGTCTCCCAGGGGTGGTATTCCAAACGCTCTCGCGGCCGTATTATCTCGCATATTTACTTACAAAATACACGAGATAAACTGTTTTCTCGTGCCGCGAAAGAGGTGCAGAATAGCACCTCTTAACATATGACGAGGGGGTACCCAAAATAAACCGGACTAATATTGTGGTGGGCGTAGTTTTTGTAGCACGCAATTCTTTTTTTTTATAATAAAATAAATATTTTCGTTCTTATGATTTACTCAAATATTTCATTTCAAAGGCCATATACGAGTTGTAAATAACTCACTATACATATTTTTTATTGTTTAATATATCTTTCATAAATGGTCCATGTTTTTTATCCTTATACAAATCTACTTTTATACATCTAGTAAATGCTATAACTGTAACTCTCTAAAAAAAGAGACCAGCTCGTGTGCTTGGAAAGTGACTTACACTGTTTTATTAATTTATTTATTAGAATTTATATAATTTTGAAAATACAAATACATAAGAAAACTTCTAGGATATAAAAAAAAAACAAAAAATTATAATACATTTATACAATAAAGTTTTTACACGGGTTCAAAAAGTTTATTTAAATTTACTTTGCATTCATTTATTGATATATCAGTTTTAATAGTTTTTAGTTCATTAGGGAGATTATTGTAATTTTTGATACCTTTGAAGACGAAGCTATTTTGACCATGTCTTGTGTAGAATATGGGGATTTTATTTTTATTATTTTGATATGGGAATCAAATTGGGGGAGAGTGGGATTCGAGCGACGGATCTTTGATCCCCGATATCAAATCGTGTAGAGCTACCTTTTATTAGTCAGAATCCCAAGTGTCGTTGCCGAAGAATATTCCGTTTTGGTCAAATTTTTTTTAGTATGTATAAATGCTGGAAAACAGGCTGGATTTCCGTTTAAAACTGTTTTCCCTCTCTCTTGCAATAACTTTGGAAATCGCTATTAGTTAAACATTCACTTTAATGATTTGTGGTTTATATATACCAATATACCAATCTATAGGGATTAATTTTATCTACATTTCAATTAGTAATAAAAAAATATATAAACTATACTTGAAATGCGTGTGTACTTATCACAACTTTTTTTTAATTTGGGGTATTTTCGGTTTTTCATAGTGAAAATACGATTTTAATTTAAACACAATAATTTAAGTTATCTCTATTAATTTCTTATCGTAAAACAGGCCCAAAGGATTACAACCCAGTTCTACCTTTAAAAAAGTTATAAGAATTTTATTATTTCATTGAAAAAAGGTTTGATTATTTATTTATTAGTATGTTTATGACTTAAAATCTTGGCCTTCTTAGTCAAATATTATTCAGCCAACTTATTGTTGAACAGTATTTCATCAGATTGAGTTTGATAAAGCTTTCGTTGACATTGAGTGTTAGAGCCCATCGATTATTTATTATAAGGGACTGATCTATAAATCATCGAACAAGAACTTTGTAAAACAAGGAAAACTTAATTATTTCATTTAAATTAGTTGGCGAACTTACTCTACTCAAGGAAACTTTATTGAGAGAATTAAACTCATTGTTTAAGAGGGGTAAGAATATTTATGATTTGCGTAAGTATTATATCTGTTTATCGGTAAGTTTTTAAGGTGTTTTTTACCATATAAACATTTTATATATAATATTTTTAAACAGAGAATTACTGAGAAGAAAATATGAATGTCTAAGCATTGACAAGGTTTACGTCATTGGCAGGTTCAAATGATCACTTGTAACCTTCACCAGTCCATCTATGTTTAAATATTTCTTTTTCTTTTGTCGATTTATTAGTGAAGTAAAAGATCTGTGACTTTTATTATTGGACGTATTTGAGGTTTACCGTAATTATTTAATTTACTAGGCAGCGCCCGATAACATTTTTTAATGTTGGTAAATATTAGTATATAACCGCTTACCGACATTTTTAGTCTACCGGTTTCGAGGCGTTTTTTTAGTCTACTGGTTTTAAATTAAAAATTAACCAATCGGGTAACCCCACCTCAACCCCCTCCTCCCTCTCAACTCCCTACCATTTTTTCAATACAAGATTAAATGCTTTTTTTAATTAAGCTAGTGCATGACTAGACACGGTGGCGTTCACATCTCTATAAATTTGCATGTGATTTATGCATTTTTGGAAATACTATATATATATTCTACGGTGATGGTGAAAGTGAAGGTGTATTTTAGTATTTGCATGTTGATGTAGTGAGTATCCTGACGAAGAGACGAGTACGTCTCGAAGCTGGTATACTAAAAAGTCGGTAAGTGGTTATTTACTAATATTTACTAACATTAGTTAAAATATTTGACCACAGAGTGTGAATGCTTTGAACATAAATAATGCTTTTTAATGTAGGTACCTATTCACGTCTATTAAATTACTATGTAAATGCATTAATACTGGTATCATTACTTGTAATTACATTTTTTCTTTCATTCTCATTTACCTCTTTTGAAAGAATCATTAATGATCTAACTGATTTATGATAATAAGAGTAAGTAGATAAGAAAATCATCAAAATGATTTATTCATATTGGATGTTTTTAATACGGAAAAATGATTCTAAAGATAGAGGAAAATTCAATGAAAAGTTAACCAACGCGTACATTTCTTGTTCGAAAACACGAAAATCAATCTGCAATTCTGCTTTGATTGTGTTACGTGAAAATAAATGGCGCGAAATTCATTAGATTGTAGTCACTGGAAGTGCGAGAAAAATAATCTATTTCTGGAACTTTGACGAAACGGTGTGCTAGTAAAAACAAGCAGGGAAATTCTATTCGAGAAATCTCGATAAAGAAAAGCGTTTGATACGGAAAATGTCGAGTATTTTAATATCCGCCACGACATTCGGATTTGCCAGGAATTACACGAGGCTGTGTATTCTGTGTAACACTCGCTCTGTTAGGGGTTTATTTGGAATAACTCCAAATATTCGGGAGTTTCCCGACTGTGAAAACAGGAGCTTCATATCGGAAATCGCTCTATACTCGTATGTCGGGTTTGTAATGAGCTTTGGCTTACTCGTGCAAAGTGCAAACAATATGCTTAAGTACTCACAAATAATTGGAAGACTGTGTTTCAAACAAAGGTTATCTCACACATTCCGTTATAAATGTTTTAATTACATAATTTTATAAACTTAATTTGAGTGAGTTATTTTACATTTTATTATTGAGTTCTCTAATGCATCATGTAAAAAATATTGTGGTGTTTGGCAACACTCAACATTTTTCTGTAACCGCCGAAAAAAAATATTTCAAAGGAAACAATGAAACGGCAAATCTACTTAAAATTTAAAATTCCGCTTAAGTTTGGGACGATTTACTTTTTATAATTCGAAAACAACTGAGAATTTTTTTTCCTTAAAAAACTTCAACATATAATAATGTATAATGTATAAATTATCAATGATGTGTATTAACTTAATATATATGTATATGTATGTATAAAATATAATATAAATATGTATGTGCGAATATGTATGTATATATGTGTGTGAATGTATGGTTATGAATGCATTACAAGTGCCCCGACTCAACACGGATTTTCTAGCGAGTCGGAGCAAGTTCACAGACATGGGTCGTTCCTGATTGTGTCGCTATAAACTGTGTCTCTGTCCTTAACAAATGTATGTATAATGTAATTAATAAAAAAATAGAGGCAATACCATAATAATTGTGACAGTGTTTATGAAACTTTGCTCAATAGGAATGTTTTTTATACGAAAATCTTTGGCAGCATTTCCGCAATCATTTACGATACCAATTTATATTCAAATGTCCAGATTGTTATTTTTTATTGTTATTGTAGTATTTTAACAAATATTTGTATGCAAGTATTCTCTTATGGCTCATTTTTTTATTTAAGTGTGTACTAGAACTGGAGGTCATAAATCCAGGACAGTTCTGACATTAAATGTCAGTAAAAGTATATGTGTTCGGCTTATAAATGTTTCATTGGGGAGTTTATCAATTGCTAACAGTGACATCCCGAGAGCGAAAACAAAATATGACCGGAAAATTTATATGACAAAAGATAATTTATGATGCTAGATAATATTTGTTCTAAAAACGAATGGCGGAGTAATTAATTTACATTATACACATTTCTTATTTATTGATTTATGTCTACCAGTTTCAGGTTTATCAACCAATCTCCAGGACAAATATTAATTGTAATTACGCGAAAAAGACTGTGCTTATTTTTTGCCCCCATTACGGCTTTTTCCGAAAAATAGTTCGTCCGAAAAAGTTTGCAAAATTACTTCACTATTTTAAATTCAGATAAACATCTATTTGATAATAATCATTTGTTTCCAAAAAAATGACACGAAATATTGAAAAAATAGTTGAAAATATAAATTAGAGGAAGAAAAACTTAACGATATGTTAATACACAAACTACAGAAATTAAACATATCAAACAATATGCAAAAAAATCTAACGTAGGTACTAATTTATATAACTGTGTATTTCACGAGAATACTAGTTTTTTTAATTACAAATTTTTTAAGTTCTGATTATTAACATAAGTATTGGAAATTTCAGACCATTTCCTAAAAGTCGTAATGATTAGTGCTGGAAAAATAGGAGTGAGTTGTGGTAGAGTGGAATTTGAACCTCGAACTTCTGGTCAGTGAGACTACAAGACTACCACGCGACGACAACCCGGCTCAAAACTGTATTTGTATAAAAATATGCATATTAAATAAAACGGAAAAATGTGTTTAACATTAAAAAAATAGTTTTTATAAATCAGAATATTATTTGCATTTTTAGTTTTTCTGGTTTATGGTGCTCTGTGTCATTTGCACTCTTTGTCGATGTTTTGGAGCACATAACAGCGTCTATCATCAGGGTTGAATTTGATGACTGATTTTTCGATGTGATTATTTCTTTAAATCGCAAACTGATTGAAAAAAATTGCAATGCCAAAAACATGAACAATTTTTCAAAAACTATTTTAAATTTTTTTTTTTTTTATTTTTCAAAACTACAATACATTATAACTTTAGCAAAATTCAACAATATTACCTATAACTACCATATTAAAATACGGTTTCAATCTACATCCAGAAAGCGGAATTTGGAAAAAATACACAGATAGTCTAACTCCAATTATCCGGATTATTGAGTGCCAGATGTTATTACCTAAAAATTTACTTAAACATGTCCAAAATAGTCAATGAGGAACTTCAGCCCTTCGGGAAATTGGATACAAAAATGTTATCTTGCGCTCGGTAAAAATAAGAGCATTCAATTGTACTCCTAAGTTTCTTGAAAATGTATGAAAAAATATATGAAAAATATATTAATAATAATGAGCTACTTTATACGACGTCACTTATTCATATAAATCAACCGATTAGAGATTTGTGAAAGATTACCGGTTTTTTTACTGTCAGCGGACCAACCTGTCGGCAGAACTGACTGAGAAGAAGCGGAAGAGAACTAGAGACGTCACACGCGGAGTAACTTCAGAAATACAAACTTTCAAAAATCATAGCGCTGATAATACGATGCATAAATTTAAAAAAAATTGGTTTAGTTAAATAATAAATTAACAAAAAAAAAAAAAAACCATTGAACTTCCTTATTGCTTCGATGAAAAAACGCGGCGGTTGGCAGCGCGCTTTTTTGTTTGTTATTATGTAATCTCCTTTATTATTTTTTTCTGATAACGATCTTGATATTTGGCAATCCGGATGACTAGAGTTTGGACAAACGAAGTTCTATTGTAGTTAATTCTGTTTGTGAAATAGAACTAGAATTTTGGACGAGTAATTTCGACTTGATGGCAACTCTTACTGGACGAGTGATTTCGACTTGATGGCAACTCTTACTGGACGAGTAATTTCGACTTGATGGTTAAAATTTCGAATAAGGAAATCGAGTAGAAATAAGTCGGCCTCAAAATGTAGCTATTATCGCTTTCACATACCATACTTGAGGTCCCGGGTTCAATACCCTGAGAATCATTGTGAAACATCCCTTTTTACACCGGATGATTTCACTGTCCTTTTGTAATATTTTTTGTTCCGCTTTAAAAAGGCCATTATCATTTTTCCATTCCCATTTTTTTGTTGGACCATCGATGTGAGCATTGATCATTGGCTATTTTGCAGTTTAATTTAAGTTTTGGTCGCAATCGTCCTTACGCTTGCAAATTGTGTTGTTAGTTGCCAAGAATATTAAACTTCAGACAATTGTTACCATTAAACATTCCTTATCATTGTTGTTTGGTTACTACGAAACACAAATTCATGGCCAAAACATAAATTCAGTTTTAAGTTCCGATGCATACAATTTATTTCTAATTGGATCTCATAAACATGCACTTAACATTTATGAACAAAATCATATTGTCTCCGAAATACGGACATACACATCTTCTACATAAAAACTTAATATCTTATTAGTTTTCATTAAAATTATTTCATTGTTTTTTTTTTAATTATCTAAAAATTTCAATTTTAGGGGCCACTTTCAAGGAGTTGTAAATAACTCAAAATTTAAAATTGGGAATCAGGATGTGATAAAATGGTCTTCAAATCTGGGACCTTGTATGAATGAAGAACATAGTCCGAAATATAACCAGAATCCTAAATGAGTGTTTTTGACCCACTTTCAGGTAAAAATTCTGAAAAAACAAATTATAATATTATATCCGACTACCAAACCAGATTCTATTCCTGGCGGTTCGACTTTTTGTCAAGGAGGTTGTTTTAAAGGTGTTTTTATGCTTTTATAGTTACTAAAGCAAAAGGTTGACCCCTTTACCTTCATGTAACGACCGTAGCCATTTTTTACAAAATGTACAACAGCGTTAAAAGATATAATGCCAAGAAATGCAATATAATACATTTTGAAACACAAAAGAAGAACCATAACCCGAACATAAAAATAAACAACGAAACTCTTAAAGAACTAGAACATGTGACTTACCTAGGACTCACAATGGACAGACAATTAAAATGGACAAAACACATAGACGGACTCACTAAAGTAATGGCTTCACTACATAGCCTCTTCTACGAAATTAAAGATTTTATACCGAGAAAGGAAAAAATTATGAAATACAAAGCCTATGTCAAAAGTAAATTGAGTTACATGATCGTCTTCTGGGGAACTGGTAACAAGACAGACATAACAATAATACAAAGACAACAAAATAAAATTCTTAAACTAACATGCAACCTACCCTACCTGACCCCTACGACTGAACTGTACAAAAAAACACACCAGTTTGACATAAACTACTTGACTAAAATTGAGACCTTAAAAATTGTGCACAAAAAAACACTGGGAAACATACAAGACGACGACATAATATTAGTCAAAAATGCTGACATACACAAATATAACACCAGACAACAACAACACTATTTGTTGTTTATTTATGTTACATTAAATATGTTGTATATCATAAATAAGTTGAATTTTACGAATAAACAGATTGAACTTTTGGTTCATTGGTTATTGTTGTAATGCCGGCAGTATCTATTTCCTATGTACAACTGAATAAGTATGTTGAATCAATATATATAGGCTGTTCATCAAACTCTGTCACATCCGAAACCACGATAATAAATATGAGCAAGAAGACATATTGACACATTAAAATATTTTTTTAAAACGAATAAAATTAAAAAAAATTAAATATCAAAAAAAGAAAACGATTGCTTACTTCTGCAGGAGTGAAACGAGCTAGAGAGAGAAACTTCACTCCTGCAGAAGTAAGCAACCATTTGTTTTTTTAAATATTTTATATTAAAAAAAATTCTTTTATTTAAATATTTTTTTTAATGTGCTAATATGTCTTCTTGCCCATACTGATCTTCGTGATTTCGGATGTGACAGGGGTAAAAGAACACCCTGTATAATAAATATGATTGTTGATAAATAATGTTTCAGAGGTGTTAACGAAAAGTAGACTCTAATAATACGACAAATTAATCAGATAATAATTATTATTATTATTATTTTTTTTTTCTTTTATTCAGGAAACATACAGTACAGTTACAAAGTTTAATATTTTACACAATTGGACTTAATTCTAATGGACCAGTGAAGTTAAAAAGCAATTAAATGTAAGGTTTATTATGAAATTATAAAAAAGAGAAGGAAAAAGAAAACATAAATGAAAGTTGTTTAAAAATTAAAATTTAAGTGAAAAAAATATATTTTAAGGTTTGTAGTTTGTAGTGAGTATTAACAAATGGAAATATAATTAAAAATGACGAAAATTTGTAAGAGTAATTAAAAATTAAGAATGGAAATAAAGAATGAAAAACATGCTCAGATGTAAAAATAAAATAAAATAGTAATAACATTTTTTTAAAAAAGGAAAAACATAAACACATATTTATTTTAAGGGATTCAAAGAAACGATGAGAAGAATCTTTAAGTGAAATATAAGACAGTAAATTTAAATTTAGGTCAATTTAAAAACATCTTCAAAAACATCTTCATCATGTCGGGTTCATGTTTTCTAATTTTTGGTAATCTTTACTACAGCGTCTATTTTTGTCTGCCGGTTGCAATACGTAATTCCGCCTAAAATGGCATTCATATACGACAATTAGACTCTTATTAAAGCATCTGGTTCCGTCCGTTATTGTTTGCATTATTTAAGGTTAATTGACAACTGGCCTGATCTAATATGTTTGAATTTAAGTGTTAATTTTTTTTTTCTTTATAATTTTAATTTATTATTAAATAAAATGAATTTCAAGAACTGCTACTTATTTCAAATACTGATAAAAAAAACATGTTTGAAACCCAATGTACGTTCAAGTTAAATAGCAATTTTTTTTTGAAAGAACGAAAATTTTAAACGAATTATCTTATATCAAATATTTTTTATTATTATTTGGTCTTAAAATAGTACAAACATTATTTAAAATGATCGTCAGAACATTTACTTATATCTTATTATCATCAAACTGTAAATTTTGTTATAACGAAAAAAAATTTACAGAACAGAACATTTTCAATTTTGGGAAGAACCAGAGGATTAGTTAATAAGGGTTCATGCAAAACCATCTCCAACACAATCACTGAACCACACACCAACCACCACAGCAGCCCATTATCCTATGAAACCACGACGAATTTGAAACAAATTCACCATATTACAAAAGCTTCAAGAATAATCCCGAAAGAAAGAAAACAGATACACAAGGGTAGAGTCGATGTTTAATTAATTTTGCTGCCAGATTTGATTCAGGTTTCAGAGAGTTAAAGAGCTGAAACCTTCATTGGTATCGGGGTGAGATTCATCTGACTGAGTAATTTTTCACCCACTCGGAAAACATTTGTCTCGTAAACATTTTCCAATTTTTATTCTTCTTCTTGGATCAGTTGGTTTAATAAACAATATTTTAAAGAAATAAAAAAATACTTTGTTTTATGAACCACTTTTTTATATTTATTTTGTCGCAATCGACTAGTTTCGGCAACTACACGTTGTCCTTTTCAGGGTTATATACATATGTAAAACTAAATATACATATGTAAAAGAAACAGTGAACAGTGGATATTGATAAGGATAGAGGAGGGGGTAATTGTGTTTAAGGTACATCTGGATCACTGGACATTCCAAATTTGTGGATTAAAGTATCACTCGTATTTTATTTATGTAATAAATTACAATGAACTTCCATCAATAATTTTCACTTACAAACTTAAATGTTTTGAAAAAATAAATATCAAAAAACTAAAGGTAGTATAAATCAGTGGTCAGCAAACTCATTAGTCAAAAGAGCCAAAGATCAGCATTACGGCGATTAAGATTTATTTTGAGAGCTAATTTTTTTTTCTTTAAACTGTTTCCTCCTCAAAGCCAACTGACCTTATTATGCAGTGAACAGCTCTGTATTTATCTTACCTACATTTATATTAGTTATCGAGTAAACATTCTTTAAATGAGTTATGTAAAGAAGATTTAGGAGCTATCTAAAGAAGGTTTAATAAGGGGTTCAAACTGTCAGTAGAGTCGCTGTAAGTCACATCTTGCTGGAGGGTGTGATTCTATAAAATGCTGCGAACGCCCAGTTGCATTCCACCGGCAACACTACTCACTAGTCCAACTCGTTAGCGTCCACGTCGCGAACCCTGGGCAATGGAATCACACTCATGATGGTGTGATCGCAACAGATAACGAGAGGATGGAAGGCGAGTTTTTGGCGCCTCAAAACCAAAACTAACCAGCTAAGGGAAGGTAACCCCGACAGAAAATCCACCAGAGAAGGCAACGGGAAACCACTCTGGTCATCTTTTCCCAGGAATCACTACGGCGAGTACATCAATAAGCAATCGTCCTGGCTGCGAAAGGTAAAATTAGCACAGGACAGATACATATGATTTCGCTGTAGTGATTGCCAACGCCGGGGGGAACCGGCAAGGCACCAGAAGAAGAAAGAAGATTTAACGATAATTGTGTTGACAGTCTTGATCAACAAATCCATAACATTTGAAATTCTTCGCCTCTTGATAAATTATGCAATGGTAAACAAGTATCTCGTGATTAATGTTTGCTTCGAAAATATAAAAAAGACTTCAGTAATACTTTTAGCTCCAAATTATAATAAAATTAAAATAATTTCATCACGATTAATATTATGCTTCTCCGATTACAGTATTTGTAATATCCTCAATAACTTAAACAGCAGTAGTCCTAGAAGTTCTTCTATAGAACCTGTAGACCTAAATATATTGAACAAAAAGAGTAACCTGCGCTGAGCCGCATGCGCCTCGCGAGCCGCGGTTTGCTGACCACTGGTATAAACTGCTAGAAAAATAGTAGAATCTAGTGAAAAGGATTGAGCTTCGGTGATTTACTTTTTGTAAAATTGATTTTTTATATGGGTTATTAGTTTCTTGCAAAGGTTTCCGTACAGTTTTAATCATGGTTACGTTTTTAATTATTCGGATTATTATTCAGTCTTTTATGCATTGTGTTCCTCTTAAGACTGATGTTTATTAAACCTAGATTATTCCATGGTGTAAGATGTAAATTTTTGTGTGATTTCGTTTTTACAACTTTGGTGTAAGAGCGTAGCTCGACGTAATTTTGTATTATTTTTATGAATATCTTTTATAGAAAGCCGTTATTAAAGTATAAGCACTGTAAAATTAATAATACAATTTCTCAAGTACACTGAAAATTATTTCTAAACTTTGTGTATTGAAATGTAATGCGATTCTTTCAACTTATGAAGATAAATCGTTATTAAGAAACTTTTCTGTTTCTCAGAAGTTTTACTCAAAATTTAATGTTTCATGTGAAAATCTAAACTTAACTCTTACCCAGAGAATTATTAACGAAGTTTGATTTATAATTCAAGTAAAAAATGTGATGGTTATTCAGAGGAAATTTTTTGGAAACTGGAAGGGTGTAAAATAAAATTAAAAGTTTATCTTAATAATAAGGAAACGTTATGAAATTTCGCTTAAACATTCATAAGTACGAAAGTGTGTAATTGTTTACAATTGATTAGTGGTCGGTTTTTACTTTTATTGGTCTTCCTTGTTAATTCATTTACTCCTGCATAAAAGCATATTTATAATATTCTTCACAACCCTTGCGCTCCAAAATATCTTGCTGAGAATTTCATTTACCTTTCTGATCATGGTCTTTCAGTACGCTCTTCTCAGGAGAAAACACTTTCTGTTCCTCGACATAGCAAATCATTTTTAAGCTATTTATTTTCTGTTTAAGGTGCTAGGTTTTGGAATGAGCTACCTCTTCATATAAAAAATGCACCTTCTCCTTTTAAAAATGCCTGAAATATTCGTTTTATTGTTTTTTAAAATTCATATGTTTATTTTTTTCTTTCCTTGTTTCCTTTTTCTCTCTCTTTTCAAACTCATTACCTGATTCCACAGTCTTAATATTTTAATTTATCATATATAACATAATGTTCTTAGATGTATGTTAATATGTGCAAGTCTTATTTCCCCATTAAAAAAACAATTGTAATTTTTTAACTATTTTTTTCTTGTATATTTTTTAAATATATTTTTGTTTTTAAGCTAAAATTTTCAACCAACTCTTCTTCTGACCAGTTTGTTTTTTAGTTTGAGAGGAAGATGTTGTTTTTACCAATAAGTCCGCCAAAATACTCATTCTTTTTACTTAAAGATTTAAATAAATAATTATTTTTTTTTTTACTGGAAGACTGGTTGAAAAAAACATGCTATTAAAAATGGAAAAACAAAATTACTGCAGAAGAAAAAATATGTATGGAGAAAAATCTAAATTGAAAACAATTATAGAGCGATTTGTGATTAAAGTAATTGACTTGACAATATCATGCCTACTAAAAAATATTAATTGATAATGGTGTACACTACTATTTTGTGAACGTCAAAAACATAGAGATGACTCGTACAAAGTCGCTCAAATCAGATGAAGAATGGGAAACATAAAAAAATAAGAAATGCAGTGCGTCTGAATTTAATAATGTATAATACAGTAATTAAAATTATTTTGTTTGTTTTGGTTATAATGTAAGCCGTAATTTGTTGTTTAATTTTATGAATTTTTTCAACTATCTAAGAATACATATAACATTCTATTATATTTTTAAAAGTTTTTATCATACAACTCATTGAACATTCAAGTCCATTGAACTGAAAGACCCCTATTTTACTAATTTTCTTAAATTAACCTGTACATAACATTAATCGAACAAAAAAGCTTGTTATGTAAGAAAAGAAATCTATTTCTAAAGAGTTTCTGAAATAACCAAATTGTGACGCAAGCCATCGACACAAATCTATTTCTCGCATCGCCTTTGTACATTTATTTACAATTAGTATGAAAGCCTCAATAGACAATTTTGTCGACTGCGTATACACTAGGTTGCTTAGGTAGAAAAAATAAAAATAAAACCCTTCTTCAAATATTGGAAATTTTAAGGGGTTATTTGACATGTGAATAAAAAATGCGAAACAATTTTTTTCTTCATTTATGTTTGAATCACTAATTTTGTGTTAATTCATCGCTTATAGAATTTTTAAAATACTTAATGCTATAAGTGATGTCCCATCTCTGTTGTAATCAATTTCTTGTCATGTTCCCAACCATGTCACCAGAAGTCAAAATCTGCTATTTTTTAAATCTTCTAAGAGCAACTTTTGTTTTTATGCCCCAATGTCCAGAATTTGTACATTTGTCAATTCATCACATGAGTTGGAATTCTTTGGGATAGATCTTCCGGCTTATAGTAGATCTCTTCGCGACTAAACAGTGTGGGACGAAGTTAGATTGGCATGGTTCAGCTCGAAGTCTTATGTCTTTCGTTTTTATGAATATAATGTATACAATTATTGTTTTGCCCTTGTTTGTCTTTGCTACTTAGTTTTATGTTACTTTTGTTCAGTTTCTTGTATTTATGTTTCTTCGTGTAACTGTTGTAATTGGCTTAAGCCGTATATAAAATAAATAAAAATGAAATAAATAAAATTGAAATAAAAACACTTTTTTGCCACTTATTTTTTATTTGCGTTAGAATATCCATAACAGTCACCGTATGGAACACAGATGCAGAATTTGTGACTATTGGCATCTTTTATATTGTCTCGGGGATTCTTTATTTATATTTCTTTTTTAATACAGAAACAAAATATAAATAGGAAATAAGTACAATAAATCATTCAGAATAGCGCAAAGTCAAATGAACCCAATCGGAAAGTGAGATGCTATAAAATTTCACAACAGTGGACAACTTTGATCAGCCCATACTTAATCAGGATACTAAAACGATCAAAAGAGTACCTTTTAGGTGCTCCTAAAAATAAAACAAAACATGAAAATAGGGTCGAAATGGAGAGAAAGGACCAAAGACATGAATACCCCTTGTTTGTTATTTTAGTCTGTCCTTTGTTGGTCTGTTTTTAAGAATGGAGTAGTTAATTTATATTTCATAAACCACTTCATTGGATAAACTGGAAAAATATGAATTACGTCCAATTTCAACTGATTTAACACAAAATTTTACAAATGAATATGATATTTGAAGTTCTTTTAATTTTGTAACTTTTTTATTTAGAGAACATAAATATGATATAATCAAATAACTTGGAGGTAAAATCAAGCTTAATGGACAAGAGAAGTTACCATATTATATTTGTTGTAATACTTGCTTAAGTATATCATGATGATTTGTCATTTTTTTATATTTTTATATGCATACAATAAAAATGTTTTCCATAAAAAACAATATTAAGAGTAATTTAAAAAAAAAAAACATGCTCAAAGGAATTTAAAAAAAAACAATAAATATCAAATCAAATCTATATGATACACAAACCAACATATTTTATGAATATCCTACTGAAAATAAATTGTTCTGTATTTTTTAATTTTTTTAATAAAGTTATTAATAAGCCGAAAATAACCTCCTTTTAATATTTCTATATGGCAAAAACTTCAGGCGGAGAATGAGAGACAAAAAAATTGTCATAGTGAATTTTTTTAAATGCTAAACTGAATTATTTGGTTTACTTGATGCAAGAGGTAAATAATTTCATGAATATCCCACTGAATAAAAAAAATTCAGCAGAGTCTAATGTGTTTTGCCTAAAATTTATTTTTAAGCAGAAAATATTAATCTTATTGATTTTTTTCTTAGAACAAACTACTAGTGGAGTATAGCGGCAGAACAAACCACAGGTGACTAATAAAAAAATAGTAATATATGTAATTGTTCCTTATTAGGCGAACTGTGTGTTATTATGTTTTATCTTGATGACTGATTGACACGTGGCGATCGGATTAATGAATTGTGTAGGTACCTTACAGTGTCGTGCCGGATATGAGTTAGGGTGTAAATTTATAGGGGTTGCGTGGGCAGGCCTCTGTCGACTATTACGGGAGGTAATCATAATGACGGGTGATGTGGAAACCTGCTAAGGCCAAATAGTTCCACAGCTCTTCATAAATGGATTTTTGCTAGAAAACAAGAGCGCAAACAACTTAATCAAGATCTTATCGTGTGCTTATAACTTATAACGTGTCGCACAGAAAATCATTTTACAGCAGTTCCAATAGTTTTTTTTTATTTTCTTTTTCTTTTTTCGACCATCGTGGATTTCTATTTATTTATTTATTTACGGTTTCATGAACCGTTAACATAATTACAATAGAACATGTGAAAAAAAAAGTACCAAAAAATAGCATAATATTTAAAAAGAACAAAAACATCCAAGAAGGATACAATAGTAAACAGTATATATAAAATAAAAAAAAATATTACATCTGTAAAAGTTAAAAATATTTATCTATATAAAAATAAAGTGAATTAAAGAAAATGGCAGTTTTTCAAAAAATAGGAAAAGAAGAAAAAAAAACAAAAGTGTTTTAAAGGGAAAACTAAAAGGTTTACATAATGGTATGTATTAACATCAATACTAAACAATAATATTATTTTTTAAATATTTTTTTCAAAACACAGTTGATCATCAGTGACGTGGTATAAAATTAAAATTATCACTGTGTTGATTTGCTAGTCGCTGCATGCGAATAATTGGTGATTTGAATAATTAGTACCATAATGATGACTGCAAAAAAAAATTGTCTGGTCTTGTTGGTCTATGTGGAATGTGGATTAAATGTACACAGGTATAAATGTAACTATTAAAGCTTCTAGAGAGCTTATTCAGAATATTTTTTACTCTTCCGTGCCCTAATAATATCATTTACCTTTATATCGAATTGAGTCTGTTGTTCTATCTAAACAATCTATCAAATTTCCGTTAGCGCTGCGTCTTTTAACCGTTCGTAATTTTATTTTGTTGACTGGTGGTCTCCGGTTAACATTTTGATCGGAATTAATAAATAATAATAATAATAATAATAATAATCAAAGTTTATTAACAAAAATAATAATAACTTTATCTACTATATAAACACTTAAATAATAGATTTCTCTGGATCATGTCTAGTCTGCTTAACTAGGTACAACCTCTTTTAAGGCAGACATTTTTATGCAAAAATAAACAATAACATCATTACCTACTTGTTAATATACTAAACAGTTATACAATATTAATTTATTAGGAATTTATTTTTAGTAAATTTTTCGATTTTTCTCGACCTAAATCCAGTAACCAATTTTTTGCAAATTTGTTAAATTGAATCCGGGTCATGGTTTTGCAATCTTTGGGTAACATATTGAATATTTTTGGGCCCAGAAACCTGAAATTTCTTTGCCCGAATTCAGAGTTTGTGATAGACCCCATGACCCATCCTCTAGTTTAACTTCTGGTAGTGTGGGAGTGTTCCTTTTGGGATTTTATAGAATAATTTACTTGCACAAACATTATTATTCTAAAAATATATAATTGTCTTATATCTAAGATCTCGAATTTCTCAAATAACTTGACGCTGGGGTACCTGAAGGGCTTTTTAAAAATTATTTTAATGATTGATTTTTGAGCAGATTCGAGAGGTTTTAATATCGATTTATTAGTGCCTCCCCATCCTTTCATGCCATAAGTTATAATTGAATTACATAAAATAAAATAAAGTTGCTTGAGTTTAATTAGGGATAAGATGTTACGTATTGACTTAAAGATATGGGAAAGTTTTCTATTTTTTTTGCGTTATATATTCGATGAGTTATATTATTGTAATTTAATAGTAGTTTCTATGTTGTTAATGTTTATTGTTTATGGTATTCCTTTTTATCTGTCCAACGAATAATATTTACAACACATTGTTAAGCTTTGGATTTAAATAAATATTATACATCCTCTTCCTTTTTTCCATATGCGCTCCTAAGCGTAGCATGTGGACATCACCAGACGCCTCCAGGAGACCCTTTTGTCAGCTAGAACTCTCACCTCCTCCCACGCCAATCCCGCAGTTTTCGTAGCTCCACCGAATAATGCAGAAATATCATCATCGATGGTCTTTCAGGATGACGGGAGCCCGCAAGTGTGAAGAAGATTCACTCGGGTTTAGGTCCTCCGCCGCACCCTCAAGACGCTCATTGTAAGAGTCAGCTGCTTCCGTTCTCGGACTTCAATGTTGGTAATGAAATGGAACTACCTTTTGCCAAATATTCTCTTCAAGCTCTTACTCACAGAACTCGGGAGTTTGGAGTTAATAACACGAATAAAAATTGCCGTATACTCATATATATATATATATTTCCATCGCAGAAAGAGTAGGAATACAAAAATGGCAGTGGACGAGTCATGTGGCTAGACAAAAAGTCGATATCATATATAATATGCCACCCAGAAAAAAAAAAATTCACGCAGGTATATAGGAGCGTTAGGACTATGAAGTACATTGAACAGGAGTGAGAGGGAGTGATAGTCTCTCCGCTGTCTAATTTTGAGCCATTTCAGTTGCCTACGATAATCAGAGTTTGTTTTTTGTCCTTCACATCTCCGAAATGGCGTGTCGTAGTGGCCTGAAATTTGGACACGTCATTTTAAATGCAATTTCAAGCTTAACGTTGCTATTTTCGAGTAAAATTTTGATCGACCTCTACTCGATAAAAACTCAAACTTTATATGTATGCTTAGTGCGGCCCTGACATATTGCCCATAATCATCTGTCATTATCAACAGTAAACACACTTTAATTCACAAATTTATCTCCTAAGTTGATATAACGAAAGTTTTTATGCCACATAATACACGTGTCGGGACAAATGCCAAAAATCAATGTAAATCATGGGAAAATATTCGAAATCAATTACCTGTGAAAACTGACTCATTTAACACCTTTGACGCTCCTAATGCGGCAACCAAACATGCTGCAATTTACCATAGTCGATTTTTATTTTTTATAACGTAAATATCCAAGTTATTTACAAACCAAGCCAAGCACAGCTACAAAGGCATCCGATCGAACCGTTTTGTTTATGTTGTCAAATAAAACAAAATGGCCACCAATTGGTTGCTAACCAACATCGTTTGCGTTCTATGAAACATAGTGAAAGGGATTCTCTCTAGGTTACGCATTATTACTCTGAAATATATTTTCTTTCAGTTCGGTGGTGGTGGCAAGTTGATTCTTAAGAAAGCCCCAAAAAAAGTCACATCGACTCAGATCAGACGATCGTCCGAGCCAAAATATGTCACCAAACCGAGTTATCCCTTTTTTAAGAGATAAATTACTTACAGTATCAATAGACGTGTAGCTGACGTCATACTCTTTAAATTTATTATTGAATGTTTAGATTGAAATTTATTGCAACAGATAGGAAAAACATTTTTTAGAAAAAAATATGGATACCTAAATAATTATCGGGTTTATGACCTGCTATCCGCAGGTTCAATTGACCATAAGCCTTGTAATAAATCTCAATCACATCAACAAAATTTCTGCTCTTTACATCACAAATGTCAACAGGTGGAAAATTTTAGGAAATGTGAATAATCAAACATTCACAGAATAGTTAATGATACACAGTGTGTAAAGTGGCCATTTAAACTAACCCATGACAGGTCTGAAGCCCTGTGAATGATAGACATCTTTATTGAACACAAATGTAAAAAAAATACATCTTTAGTTTGACAAGAGACATTGTAACAATCGAAATAACGACAAAAATTACACGTGTCATGTTAAAAAAATAATATTATACTCGTATTATTGCTATCCTATTCTTACAACATATTTAGTTTCGTATTAACGATCTAACATGTGCAGTAGGTTTGAATACTCACGCATTCCAACGCGATGCCCTTCTGACGTCTCTTCAGCCACCCGCGAGGGCCTTAAATTTGCCCCCCCTCTTAATTTTGGTATTTATAAAGCCGATTCTTGGATTTTTTTGTTTCTGGACTTGATAGTTATAAAACGAGTCTGAATTTTTATCTCTTGCAATAAAATTCTTAAACTTTTCTCTATGTTTAAAAATGTTTTTTTTTGCATTTTCATATTTATGTATATATTTCGTTAATATTTTTGGTTACTTATCTGTATTAACTTGTTACTTTATGTATCTATATGTTTGTACAAATATAAATGTTTTTTTTTTCTTCATATATGTTCAATGTATATTATGTTAAAAGGAATTTATGCCATTTATGTTAAAATAAATAAATGAACATTTAGATATAAATTTATTGCAACAGAGACGCAAAACATTTTTGAGAAGGGAAAATATAATTCTAGCCATTTACAGAGCTTATGATCTGAGTTGAGAAAATGCGGATGTTTAAACATAAACAGAATGGTAAATGTTATACAATGTATAAAGTGGCCACTTAAACCAGCACATGGCAAATCATAAGCCCTGTAAATGTCTAGACTTCCATATTCCCTTCTCAAAAATATTTTTCGTCTCCGTTGCAACAAATTTATAACTAAATAACTCCTTTGGAAGGAAATACAGCCAGTCTGTAAACACACTAAAAATATTGATGAAATTAATATTTGTTTAAAAACCACATGTATTTAGTTGAACATCGACCGGTTTCAATGTTATTTCCTCATCTACCTTAGAATTACTCGCGTCGCTATTTATATTACAAAATATTTTTAAAAAATAATTTATTTTTATATTATATATATTATATAATAACACACACAGGCAACGCTATTTTAGATTAACAAATCTAGCAACAAATATTAATCCAACAATGTTTGATTATGTCCAAATGCTTGCGGACTGGCTGGATTTCCTCCCTAGGGAGTTGTTCGTATTTAAATTTATTTCAACAGAGAGGAAAAAAGTTTTCGAGAAAGGAATATGGAAGTCTAGGCATTTACAGGGCTTATGACCTGTCATTGGCTGGTTTAAGTGGCCACTTTACACACTGTGTAACATTCACCATTCTGCCCATGTTTGAACATCCACATTTCCTCAACTCTTCCATCTGACAGGTCGTCATTATGACAGGTCATAAGCCCTGTAAATGCCTAGAATTCCATATTCCCTTCTCGAAAACTTTTTTCCTCTCTGTTGAAATAAATTTAAATATTAATCCATTTGTATTGCAGTGTTTTTTCATTTTGTACAAATGTGCAGTTTATCACTTTGGAGTTTGTAGATCTACTCCTACTCACGTATATTTACAAAAATGTAAAAGCCCGCTAGGGCGTTTAAAATAAAATTAAAATAATGTAAATAGCCACGCGAGTAATGAGGAAGTTTAGTGATTTAAAAAAAAAAAAAAATATTGTAAAATTATCAAACTAAGGCAAACAAAAAAAAAGAAAATAAAGTATCGTATTATGTCTTTATATCAGCGGTATGATTTTTTGAAGTTTTTTAAATTAAAATTACTCCGCCTGTGACGTCTCAAGTTCTCTACGGTGAGCTGTCCTGATTGGTGGATTGGCTTCTCAGTAACCGGAAATGTATCACAAAAGTCTGCCATTGTTTGATTTCGGAGAACTAGTGGGGTCGTTCAAAGAAGTCAATTTTTATCAAAATCATTTTTATTAATTTTTATACATTTTCGAGCAACTTCGTCGTACAATTAAATGCTCTTATTATTACCGCGTGTAAGAAAAAACCTTTTTATATCCTTTTTCCATCGCACTGAACTTCCTCATAAGTTAGTTAAAGTTCTGACGATAAGAAAGTAACCTCAAAACCGGTCAGCATATAACTAAAAATGAATGTGGTTTATACAAATTTATTAACAAATAGTGTAAAATGTCGTATCAGAGTGAAAAATATGTTGGTATTAAAAACATGTAATGTTATTTATTCGCTCTGCAGTTCAAGGTCTACGAAACAAAATCACGTGGTAAATTCTAATACTTTATTTTTGTTTTCCTTTCGGCGACAATACACGTTACGTAACATTACGAGTTAAGCGAAAGCAAGGGCCAGTTTTTGTTGTAAATATGAAAGTTTACGCTGTTTTATTTCCTTTTTAATATCCCGTAACGGTTCATAATATTTTTTCACTTACTATAGGATTCGCTTGGTACGTGACGCTCAAATACAAAGCTTTTGAAATACATTTACAGTTGAACGTAGTTATGCAGAAAGCAGCCAGCTATAGAAGCGTGAAACTGAGATAATAGCACCTTTGTGAGAAGAGTGAATTATCAAATCTACACAACAGTTGGAATGTTTTTAACTTTGACAAATGATTAACAATAAATACATCAGTTTTTTTGGGATTACAAACAAGAATCTTATTATGCATCTAAACAGTGTAAATTAATTTTAAAGTATCGTAAGATTTTTCTAGTCATGTGGGTGTTTTCTGCAAATTCAGAAATTCCGTTTTTGTGATAGGCACTTTTTTCATAAGGTGATTTTTACAGTTTTTTGTATGAAAACGGTCTGGTTGTTTTTAGCATAACATAGAATTGATCTTACTGCACCCTATAACACCAATATTTCATTTTTTCGAAATTGTAGACTGGCTGCTTTCTGCATAACTACGTGCAGTTGGGCAGCAAGTAAGGACCACGCGAAGCACGTAACTCAACTTTTCTGATACATGAAGGCAAAAGAAACTTACACACAAATGTAAGCAAAAATATTTTTACTCACGCATTGAAATATATATATGTACATACATGCGCACATATTACTCAATGTGTATCTTTAATGTGTTTTTTGTACCTTTGTATCGATTCTTTTATTATTTAGAAAAGGATGTCTTAAACCTTATTTTAATTATTTTTTTTAATTAAAATACATACCGCAGTTGAATTTTGTGAGTGTTTACTTTTCAATGTAAAATGTGGACACGGAGGTTACGGGTATTACACTATATCCGAAAAATGCTCGCCTTGGCTTTGTTGGCAAACGTTCACCCTTTTCACGAAATTTTCTCTCACATTTTTTTATTTGAATTTGCAATACGCCCTAGGGACATTTACAAAAATAATACAAGTAAGTGCAAACTTAGTAATTATTTTAAAAATAAACAAGTACACAATTTTTTTTTGAAAGACATGTAGAAACTAAAAGAGCACACTACAATGTAAAATCGAAAGTAAAACTTTGCGTATTAAAAAAAGTGAAAAATATTGATATGAAATAATATTAATAATAAGGTATATAAATATGCACTAAAAAATCATAAAAAACCGTATGTATTAAAGTAAATAAAAAATGCAAAAATAAAAAAAAAAAAAAAAAAATTACATTAGGTGTATAAGATAATAAGTAAATGGTACACATTAAAAAAATATTTGAAAAAATAATTTGAAGTATAAGATCAAATTTAATAATTGGTTTTAAACAAAAAACATTTTAAAATGAATAAATGTTGTATTAAAATGTATATATCACAAATAAATTTGTTGGCTAAGGAATATAAACGCGGAATCGGAGGGGTCGTGAATAGTTTGTATCAACGTATGTAGTTGCCATAATTGTGGATGAATTTCGTCAATTACTCGTCGAATTTCCGTTTTGAGCTCCGGAATCGTCTGTGGATTATTTGAATACACTATTCCCCACCCCAAAGAACCCAACAAAAAAAAAGTCCAGAGGTGTCAGATCACACGATTTTAGTGTCCAGTTAACATCTATCTACCGCGAGATAACTCGTCCAAAAATTTGCCTGCAATAATGCATTGTTTCTGCTGCAGTGTGGCAGGTTGCACCCTCTTGATGAAACTAAATACCATATCATCAACATCAATTTCATCCAACGCAGGCCACAAAACGCTAGCTAACATGTCGCGATAACGAATACCACGGACGGTAACTGCATGGCCGGTTGCGTTCTCAAAAAAATACGAACCAATGATTCCGCCAGTCCAAATCCACACAACATGGTCACACGCGATGGGCGCATAGGCTGCTGATGGATCACTCGTGGGTTTTTGGTCCCCCGAATTCGACAGTTCTGTTTATTGATGAAGTGCACCTCGTAGCCAAAGATGTTGTTTTTTTAAATCACCATCAATTTAGTGATGCTCCATTATCCAATTACGAATGTTTGGAGCTGCGCATGGTCTGGTGACTTTAGATGTTGTGTTAATTGAATCGTTGCAAAGCACTTCTGGAGATGTTTAATCGTTGACAACGATGACGAATAAAGGCGGATGGGAGTTCGTGTACACTTTCTCTAACTGCTGCAAAGTTTTCACGCAATTGACCGGTACGAGGATGGCCACCAACTACAGTTCAAAGTAGTTTATTTTTATTAAAATCGTTTTATTTTTCGTACATCTTTTTCTATCAAATGCTTTATTTTTTACCACGTGTAAGGAAACATTTTTAACATAAATTTTTCCGTAGCATTGAAATCCTTCTTATTTTTTTTTGTTTATTTATAAAAAAAGAATTTAATTATAATAAAAAACAGTCAACGATAGGTCATAAGCCTTGTAAATGCCTACACTTCCATATTCCCTTATCTAAAATATTCTCCATCTCTGATTGAATTTGTTAATCTTAATGACTCCCGAGGGGGTGAAATCCAGTCTTTTGTCTACGAACATTCGGACAAACTCAAATATTGTAATGAAACCAACTTGTCCAAGAAGAAGGTTAAAAATTGGAAAATTGTTTTCAGACGTTGCCTAGTATGTGAAATAATTCGATCAAATGAATCTCTTCACAACTGTTTCAGTTTCATAAATGTTTCAGCTCTTTAACTTCACGAAAATTAACAGATGGAAGAGTTGAAGAAATATAGATGTTCAAACATAGGAAAAATGGTAAATGTTACACAGTGTGTAAAGTAACCACTTAAACCAGTTATTGACAGCCCTGTAAATGCCTAGACTTCCATATTCCATACTCTCAAATTTTCTTCATCTATGTTGTAATTTGTTAAAGTTGTAACTAGGTATGTGTTCATTAAAAAGAACAGAAATATTTTTTTTTAAATGTATTATAGTTACCACAATGTTATATACTAGATTTAATATTGCAATAAAGATTTTTTTGTTTACTTTGAGTATTTAAAAAAAAAAATTTAATAAAAAGAAATATTTCCGTTCTTATAATTTACGCAAATATTTCATTTTGAGGGCCATTTTCAACGAGTTGTAAATAACTCACTATTAGAAAATGGGAATCGAGTTGGGGTAGAGTGGGATTCGAACCACGGACATTTGATCCGTGAGTCCGAGACACTAGCTACGGGACCACAACCTGATTTTTTTTAAATATTTTTTTTCGCTGTCTTATTTTACTTGTCTCACTAAAACAAAGTATGAACTAGTCAAACATAGCCATAAAGAGAACCAAATATTACAGGACCAATTATCTTTTTTTTAATTTACAGCCTGCTTGTTAAAAGAAGAAAAAATGTAATAAAACACAACTATTAAATTTAAATTGAATTTAATAAAACAAGAGTCATTTTTCAATACAAATAAATAATGAGATTAAATTAAATATCGAATACAATATACATAGCAGGCGCAAACGTTACATGGAAGTTGTGAGAGAGTTTTATTATTTAGTCACGTGCTTTATCACGGGAACAGAATTACATATTCCATTATTTTCGAAGTCCTTAAAGCTTTCATCACGTCTTGGTTTTCTTTCGCGTAATGGCTTCCCGAAACTCCAGATTGTCGATGAGAAAAGTTTAAAATTAATTTCAGCATCCCGCCTATAATCAAGGAAGTCATTAAAATATTCCCCCGGTAAAATGATCTATCCTTTGAGGGGCTGGTTAGGTTAGGTTAATTTCTACTTTTAGTTTAGGTTAAATTCCTTTTTCCACTTTTCACCTGACGCCGACTTACGCGTGACGCGAATGCTAAACAGCGCTGTCCGGAAACGCGTGTCCATCCCTCAACGGCCGGAAGTTGTATTCATGAAAGTGCGTGGAAGCCTTTATTGAAATATGAAACAGTCGTATGAATTTAAGGGGGGCTGAGGTATTTACGTCTCCTTTTATTAAAATGGAGAACTAATCGAAAGTATAGTAGAACCCTAAAATCAATATTTCATACATCTCATTACATTCATACTCTGATTACAGTTTTTTTATCCAAATTTGTTGCAACAGAAAAAAATTATATTTTTGGGAAATGATATAGAAGTTTTGGCATTTACAGGGGCTTATTTATTTATTTTTATTTGGGAAAAAATAACAGTTTTTACATATATTATATGCAAAAAATATGAATATATATAAACGAAAATTGTGAAAACAGTCTATATAAATTTTCCACAGTGGTGTAAACTATTAATTAAATACATTATCGGTATCAAAATAAAAACAATTAAGAAATGTTAGGCACTTAGAAGTTGCAAATAAAATTAAAAAAACATATATTTATATAGAGTAATAAAAATAAAGTAAATAGAAACAAGATAAATTAGAATTTAAAGAATAAGAAAAGAAAAAAGTGAAATAAAAATAATGTAAAAGGTACAAAGTATAATAATGAACATACAAGTACATACATAATTACTGACATCGTATAATTAAGCGGGTGTACTGTCTATAGGGAATCTTCTATATTTCATTTCTTATGATCTGTCACTGGCTGGTTCACACCTGCTGCAAGAAATTTGGGTAGAAATAACTCCCTAGGGACAAAATTCTGCCTGTCTTTAAACATTTGGACATACTCAGAACATTGCTGACAGAATATTTGGTTTTTTACTTTGGGTGGTAATAGTCACATGTAATTTTGCATTATTATAAATACTATAATTGATTACCTTATTTTAATAGATAGTAGTAAGAAGTTTGGTATTTAAATAAAGTTCTCATTTTAAGGCTTAGTTCAGATGACCGCTCGGTACAAGATCATACTAAACAGTGTTTATTGTCTACACAACCGCGCGCAAGATCTCGCATCGCTCGGGTCCGCACGGCAGCGCGCGGTTCAAGTTCTAAAAACTTGTATCGACCTATTCGTACATCGCGAGCAAACAACCAACAAATATATATGAAAGAAGACACAAATTGATTTGGGAAGAACAAATATTAAAAACCTTTTTATTCAATTCTATCAAGAAAAGATTAATAATTTAATTGAAAGCAAATAAGACACAAAAAGCTTTAAAAAAATATGTTTTGTATAAAACTCATAGGAATATTAAAGGCATGTATAGGTATTGAATATAATGTTAAGTATATTTATTTTTTGTATTTTTCAAATGAATTTAAAAAAAAAAAGAGAAACGTCGATTTGGAATACGACGTTGAAAATGAAGGATTTAACTCACTTATGAGTATTTAATTTAAGAAAGATACATTATCATTTTCAATACTTAAAGCATAAACTTTGTGGTCAAACATTTATCTAAACGATATTAAATATTTGTATATATCCACTTGCGACCTCGTGGTGTAATGGTCAGCGCGTTTGCCTACCATGCAAGAAGTCTCGGATTCGATTCCCGACATGTTTGATATGAAATATTGATTTAAAAGCGTGTTTTTACACTAAAATATTTCTTAGTCCCTGAACTGGTACATAAAGCAAAAGACTGGCCAATCTGGCCATCTTACCTTCATATAACATAAATTATTAAGCTACGCTGCAATTGGTGTATCGATGCAGTGCCCTACGCACCATTACGTGCGGAAAGGGAATGATTTATTTTATTTATTTATTTAACTTTTTGTACAAAATGTTATTTGTACATTGGCGGGCTTATTGCCAAATGGCAATTTCTTCCAACCAACCAATAAAATAAAAGTTTTATTTTTATAATTCAAGTTACAGAACAATAGAAAAAAAGATTAAAAAGCTAAAAGTATATTAAAATAGAAATAAACGTATTTGTTTTTAAACAACTTTAAATCAAAAGTATTACTCAATGGGAAAAAGGAAAAAAGAGGAAAGAGGAAAAAGAAAAGGAGGAGAGATTAAGGAAGAGAAAGGAGATGTTTCTTCAGACGTGATTTAAACAGAGATAATGTAGTAACATCTTTGATGGTGGATGGGAGATGATTCCACAGTCGAGCCGCATGGACACTATATGAGTTAGAGAAGAAAGAGGAATTGTGGATGAGTATTAAGAGAGTGCCTTGAGAATTAGAACGAAGAGGTAAACCATGAACTGATAAGCGTTGAAATTTTTTACGCAGGTATATAGGAGCGCTAGGACTATGAAGTTCATTGAACAGAAGTGAGAGGGAGTGATAGTCTCTCCGCTGTCTAATTTTGAGCCATTTCAGTTGCCTACGATAATCAGAAATGTGGTCATATTTCCTAAGACCAAAAATGTATCTTATGCATGTATTCTGAAGTCGTTCAAGTTTATTGAGTTGCTCACAGCTTAAATCAGTCGTGGAAACATCAGCGTAATCTAGAATGGGTAGTAGTAATGCTTGTACAAGGGTGCATTTAGTATTAATGGGTAAGAATTTT